>NC_133790.1:15257539-15308166 GCF_003597395.2 Chelonoidis abingdonii | reverse complement strand
AAAAAAAAAAAAAAAAAAAAAAAAAGGGTGTTCAACTTTTCTCTCTCATATTTGCAAAGCTACAGCATGCATCCAATCAACCAACGTATTGTGGCCTGAAGGTTATATATTCCATAAAGAACAAAATCACCATCTTCCTTCTACTGAGCAGCAGAAAATAGACAATGGTTGCTGTAAATTACTTACTAGTACTGTTCAAATATTTTGTGTTCATATAGTTTGTGTAGAAACTCAAAGCTGCCGCAAAGACCTCAGATTTAGGATGATCCTGTTTGCATACTTTCCCCCTTCAGTAAAGGGCTCTAGATTTGCCCAGCCTCTGCCTTGGATACAAATACCCCCCTCTCTCTTGCCATGCGTTATGTCTCTTCTCCTCCAGCCTGGGGAGGCCACCAGAAAGGCCCACTATTTTGCCAATTTTTAGTAGGCGTTCAGTAGCAGATGAGAATCCATCCTTGCTCTGCAGGCTTGGCTCTGTATATCCTCCCCATGACACTTAGAACTGGGTAGACAGGAAAGCTACAGAACTTTTAAGACATCCACATATTTTGGATTCTCTCCTCAAGCATGGTTGCTGGGAAAGCCCTAGGAGCTCCCTAGCTAACCAATGCTAAAGGTTACTGAGTGCAACCGAATCCATATAGTGAGACCAGGGCTGCTTCTCAACAGCACTGCCTGCATGTGTTGTGAGAAATGCTTATTATGCCTCTTCAGAATCACACAGCTTGGTTATCACACTGATTCCTTATAGCATTATACATATCGTACTCAAGATCTTAGTCTGGATCCTAAAAGCTTTCAGTGGGATGGGCCAGAGCTATTTCAGGGGTCACGTCTCCTTCCAAGACCAGAATCAAGGGAGACTAATGAGGGCAGAATACAGAGCTTTTTACAGAGCCAGCAGCCCAACTCTGAGCGGGGAGTCTGGAAACCTGGGGGGGGGCAGCCAAACTCTAGCTGAAGTCCCCCACCTGCCTGGGGTGACAGCCTAAGCCAAGGGTGCGCAAACTTTTTGGACCAAGGGCAACATCTGAGTATGGAAATTGTATAGCGGGTCATGAATGCTCACAAAATTGGGGGGTTGGAGTGGGGGGGCCAGTAAGAGCTCCGGCTGGGGGTGCGGGCTCTGGGGTGAAGCTGGGGATGAGGAGCTGGGGATACAGGAGGAGGATCAGGGCTGGGCCAGGGGGTTGGGGCGCAGGAGGGGATCAGGGGTGTAGGCTATGGATGGCACTTACCTCAAACAGCTCCCAGAAGCAGCAGCAGCAGCAGCAGCAGCAGCATGTCCCTCCCTCTGGCTCCTACACAGAGACATGACCAGACAGCTCTGCACGCTATCCCGTCTGCAGGAGCCGTCCCTGCAGCTTCCATTGGCCACAGTTCCTGGCCAATGGGAGATGTGGGGGCTATGCTTGGGGCGGGGGAGCAGTGTGCAGAGTCCCCTGGCTGCCCCTACACTAAGGAGCCGGAAGGAGGACATGCTGCTGATTCCGGGAGCCGTGTGGAGTGGGGCAAGACCCAAGTCCACTCCCCAGTGGGAGCTTAAGGGCCAGATTAAAATGTCTGGAGGGCTGAATGCGGCCCTCAGGCCTTAGTTTGCCTATCCCTGGCCTAAGCTGTGAGCTGGGTTTTCTTGTCAATTTCACTTCTTCAGTGGGGAGCTGTGAAATTGAAAAGAATGGCTGTCTGTGATCAGTGTAAGTAACCTGCAATGTCTATAGGGACACTGCGTCGCTCTAACTACACCATGCAGGTGGAGTAACGTGGTGTAGTACAGCGCTTACATCAGCAAGAACACGGCTGTAATATGGATACTGACAGAGTTAGGTCAACATAAGCTGCCTTATAATTACCTCACTCATTTTCACCAGGTTGGGACAGGGGGTTGGAGTGTGAAAGGAGGTGAGGGCTCTGGCTAGGGTGCAGGCACTGGGGTGGGGTGGGGGACGAGAGGTTTAGGCTGTAGAAGGGGGCTCTGGGCTGGGGTCGAGGAGTTTAGAGTGTGGGGGGGAGGGCGGTGCTCTGGGCTGGGGGAGGGGTTTGGGGTCCAGGAGGGAGTGCAAGAGGGAGCTCAGGGCTGTGGCATGGGAGGGATGTGTGGCCTCAGGGCTGGAGCAGGGCATTGGGGTGCGGGCTCTGGGAGGGAGTTTGGGTGCAGGAGAGGGCTCAGAACTGGGGTAGAGGATTGGAGCACGGGAGGGGGCTTAGGGTATGGGCGATGCTTACCTCAGGTGGTACCACAGAAATGGCCAGTATGTCCCTGCAGCCCTTAGACTGAGTTGCAGCCAGGCAGCTCCGCACACTTCCCTGACCCGCAGGTGCTGCCACCGCAGCTCCCACTGGCTGCGGTTCTCAGGCAATGGGAGCTGCAGAGCCGGCGCTCAGGGAGGAGGCAGCACACAGAGCTGCTCTGACTGCCCATGCCCCTAGGAACCGGACTTGCCAGCTGCTTCCAGGAGCCCCACGGAGCCACGGCAGTAGCTCTGCCAACCACACTTAACAGTCCTGTCAATGGTGTTGATTAGAGAGGCCAGGGTCTCTTTACAACTGGACGTTCCGGTCAAAAACCGGATGCATGGCAAACCCTAGCTCACCACTGTGCCATGAAGCAGCTCAATAGACTTCCCTGTAGCTATTTTTACATTGCTATTTTTAGCACCACTAAATGTTACTGCTATGCAGTACCAATAAAACTGCTAATTATGCTCAAGGAAACCAATCACAAACAGATAAAAGTAATTATAACTTGGCAAATACAAATCCTGGAGGATTTTTCCTCTTCCCTCATAAGCGATGACTTTATTGTTCACTCCTGTCAGTAGCACCAGGGCATGAAAACCAGAATCTAACCATCTCTTCTCTTCTAGATCTGGACCCTTCTTCTCCACTTTAACCTTTGGACGCAATTAGTAATATACAGACACTGTCAAGCTGTCCAGAAAAGCAGACATTAATTCTAAATGCACATACCTTCATAATCATTTGCATTATGAAGGCTTTTTTCCAGTAGAATGATGCACATAAGGGAAAGTAATCTGAGGAGGTAAATCGTCTGTCTTCCTTGAAAATATTCAGATTTTTGACACTCTCAGCTCCTCTTTATCTTTTACATGCTCTAGTTCTTTACTGGGTGCTTTGCCTCCATTACTCGTGTGTCTCTGCATCTTTGGTAGAAACCTTAAGCACATAAGGGACCATGGCAAGCAGGAAAAGCAGAAGAAAGGCTATTTAAAGTACTATGTTTCAGTTGTCTATGGCCACCCCCATTCACGCAAGAGTCCATATAGCCTCTCCAAACACTGCAATTATCTAGGCTTTCCCCAGCTTGTCACCCCAAAGACCCCGTAGATCACTGCACCACAGTGGCCTCAGACAATCAGTAACCTGTAGACAAGGGATTACTGAATCGGGGACTATTGTTCAGTTCTGTGTTTGTACAACACCAAGCACAACTGTGGATCTGGTCTATGACTGGGACTCAGACAATACAAATATTTCAAGTAAGTACTAGCTCAGAATTTGCTTCTTTCTTAGGATAGACTGTGCTCTAGGGCATTTTCATAGAGCTCTATCCTTCAGCCACTGGGGCAGGAGACAAGGCCCCACTGCAATGGTCTCTCATATATGCACTCCAAGTGGACTATGACAGGCTCTAATTCTCATAACAAATCTATCCATCAAGATGTCGCATATAACACTAAAAAATGACCCAAGTGAGCAGGCCGTCATCCATCCATAAAAAAAAATATTGTCATCCACAATCTCAACAGAATAGTGCAAACAGACCCCCTACTCCCAGGACTCAGAACACATGGACAGGTTGGTGCCTGATGCATAGTCATGCCCCTACTGAGGTGGATTAAAGAAGGATCCTTGACAACTGAAAAAAGCCCAACACACAACAGTAAGTCAGTCAAAAAATTCCAAAAGGGATGCAATGTAACCCTAGCGTCAAAGATACAATTGCAATGAATTTTACCCTTCTACTCCAGGACTGAATTCAAAGCCAAGAACATACCCTAGATGTTAAGAGGGGAAGATCAACGAGCCTTTTTGAGGAAGGTACTAGAAGGAAGATTTTGTTTGGGAAAGGGGGATTGAGAAGATTATAGGTATGGTGTGTGTTTGGGGCGGGGGAGGAAAAAGGTGGCCATTTAGTTCCTGCTTGTGTGGAATTTCCAGCAGGCATATTCCTCCTCTTCCTCATCTCTAGTCCCCAAAGCACTCAAGATAATCAAGCAGTGGCAGAACTGGGAAGGATCCTAGTGCTTAATCACTGAACACTCAAGCTGGCCCATGAATTTGATGCAGCTGTTTAAAGCTCTCTGACCAAACTTCCACTTTTCTCAGCTATCTGAATGAGATCCAAACTATTTTATGAAGTTCAAGTGCCGTAACTGCAGACTTAAAGTCTCTGTCTTTCATAAGTCAAGGCTTAGGAATGTCCACTAGGGTGACAGACAACTTGCTTAAACAGAAACACTAGCCCTCACCTATATGAAACGAGGCATGTTCTGAAGTTCATTCAGGAGAGGCTGGCTCTCAGGACACTGAAACAGCGGAGAGCCATCCCTTGGCACTGTGAAGGTAGTCAAGGCCAGGATTACATAGTAAGCTCTCAAAATTTGCCTTGCCTTTTATTCAGAACCTGTGTTTAACTAAGCCTTCCATTTTGGCAATTCACAGTTTAGTTTTTTAAGGCATCAGGTGTTCAGGTAATTCTCGTAACACAGACTACAAAGCTCTACTTGCACTCAGCTTCCATTTCAATTTAAAAACTAGCTATGGTGCTCTGCCCAGTGCTGGTAGAGATCCACTGAACAAACAGGATGGCACTTGCCACTACGAGCTCCTGCAGTGAAGAATAGTTTAATTAACAAGATCAGGCAACACAGAAAGGCTTATTTAGATCTGGATCAACTTATGTTTCAGATAAGCATCATGTTGGCAAAGGACATGCCAGCTGAAATATATGCCAATCCAAGTCTAAACATGTTTTTTTTCTGTAACACCTTGTGCTACAGATGCAAAAAGATATGAACTAAAATTCTGCTTTCTTGAGTGGATGGTGCTCCCTGTCTGTTTTATGAATTAATCCTCCCCTTTGGGAAAGATCCTGTCTTGGTAGCCAGACTTTGACAACAATTTCAAAGACTATAACATTCTCCTGTTTCAGTTACCTCAGTGATGCTGACAATGATTTTAACTCACTAGCACCATTGATATGGGAGTGTTTTGGGCCCCAATTGAGTGTTGAAAACGGGGAAGAATCCAACTCACTATGTGCAAGAAAAAAAAAATGAATCAATTGCACAAGCTGTCATGATTTCCCATTGTTAAGAGCTATTAGCACTGGGAAACACTCACCAGGGATTAAACCAGCAGTGCGTGTATAGTAGTTAACTGTTAAGCAAATGTATACTGCCTGGTAACACATGGTGCAAGGCTGTAATTAATCATTAAGATGTGACAGGAAGCATAATACTGTGAGATAATGCCAGAAATTGGATGCATTGCATACAATGCCAAGTTGCTTACGTTAGTATATCCCACCTTCATATGACTCATTAATACAAAAAAAAAAGTGTCCTTAAATTGTTTACTTGCTCTCTGATGGCAGGATTCTGAAGTATGCATGTGGGTTATTCGAAGGATAAATTTATACGTATTTGAAAATTAAATACATATTCAGGGCTTGATCCTGGAAGATGCCCAATACCCACAACTATCAGCATCTTCGATGGATGCTGTGGACGTAAAGTACCTCTTCAGGATTGGACCCAAAATGAAGGATCTTCAACTGGACCCAAAATGACAGTGCCACGTTACACCAATATAAACCCAGAATAACTCCTCTGAAGTCAATGGAATTATTCCAGATATACCCCCAACGTAATGAAGAATGTATAGCAGTTTGTGTTAAAAGCCAGGATGGAGATATAGAGACACAGATGCTTTACCTGCTTCCCAGAAGTTTGTCTTAGACCTTCAGGGGAAAAAAAAAAAAAAACCTCAGAGCCTCTGCAGTGATGCTACCACACCACTTCTTCCAGTAATGCCCCGTAAAATTAATTCAACACTATGTGGGTCCGCCCACCACTGATTCCCTTCCTAATTTGCCTGAGAAGACCTAAAGGAAAAGCTCTACAGGTGGCATGAATTCTGCTCTTATCCAGTCCAATGTCCATGTTTTACAGAGTGCTGCACTACCAGCACGATAAAAAAAGGGAGAAGCCACTGCCTCTTTTATCCTAGTCACTCGACAGGCAATTAGTAAAGATCTACATTACATTACAGAGTATTGCATGGACACAATTATTTATCAAGGGTATGGACAATAGCACTGATTGTTACAAGTTTGATTGATTAAACAGACAAATTGGCACAGTTTCCACTTGCCTGCTTACCATATGTTTCTTCTTAATCATCTGGTAAAGACTTTTTACTTCCTTGAGTAACCTAACAGGTGTTGAATCAAATCCTTAATGCTTTCAGTTCTCCCTTTTGAAGCAGATGGGTGAGAAGGAAGAATATTGCATTTCTAATCTCTGCCTCCCCCCTTCCCTGGCCTCACCAATAGCCTCAGGTTAAAAGTAGTAAAGGGAATTCTTTATTAATCACTAGACTCTTCTTTTGATGTGGAAAAGGTTCCTCATACTGAGGAGAGGAACTAAAGCTTTCTATCACCAGTGTGATTTTTTCACATTGCAAAGTGGAGCAAGAAAGGCCCTTTTACCTGGCCACTTGTACACATTTCTGCAATGATAAAAACTTCCTCTCGCATCCAAAGGGGGCCATTTGTTTATTGTGCTCTGGCTGATGGTGAAATGAAAGCTACAATTACATCTCCGACTTGCAGGAAGCCATTGACAGCAACAGGCAGGGTGCCAAATCTGTAATTCTAGCACAAAGAGCAGAAACGCAGGTGTTTAACACCGAGAGGGCACTCTGTTTGAAAAGCGCCACAACGCTTTGCCTAATTACGTCTTATCTGTTTAAAACTATAGGACAGTTTGATAACAATTAGAAGGGCCTCCCAGAAGGGCTGTTGGGATCAAAGCCCCTTTCTGCTTCTAAGTTTAACATGGAAATTAACACTTTTGCCAAGTAATTTGCACATGCTGCCAGAGTTGTTTTAACTTGCTGTAATATTTTAGTTTTTAAATATGTACCTGCAGAAATTCTGCTTTTGCTCAATCATTCCCTTTTCCAGCTGGAGGCTCCCAACCAGCCCCCCTCCCTTCTTCTATGTTCTCACTAACAGCCATTTCAGGGGGAATGGACTCCTACCTCTTAACCCTTGAAAAGAAGAACATTTTGGATGACGAAATCCACAACCTCTTTTTGCATGGGAGGCTGGAGATTTTTCAGAGCCTGCCTTAAGGGATCTGAACACTTAATGCTCACTAAAATTAATGGGAATTGAGGCATCTATAGACAGTTTTGAAAATTCAAGATGTCATCTCCTGCTGGATTTTCAGTGGTGTTAGGCATGTTCTGTTTTTTTAGCTGAGGACTGGATATAGTCATGAGACCACTGAGTAGCAGTGGTCAGGAACAGAGTGAGAGTGAACATAAAGAGACAGGGGAAATAAAGCGCAAATCCAACAGATATATTTCCTAAAGAAATAAAATTACACAGCTTTTTAAATTTATTGTGACATTTAAATATCTTCCTACACAGGGCATGTTCCAACCATGTAGTCACCAATTATTTCACTGGTTATTCTTTATAAAGGACACTTTCTATGCACCCCACTTTGACCATGGGGGCAATGAAGGTAGTGGCTTTCTGGTTCTCCATATCATACCATGTCACCCTTACTTCTGTGTTACTGTCCTCAAAGCTGGGTAGCTGGAGAGTGGTGGCTGCTTACTGAGGGTCCAGCTCTGCTGGCAACCGCTCTGCCTTCAGAGCTGAGTCCCTGGCCAACAACCGCCGCTCTCCAGCTGCCCAGCTCTGAAGGCTGCGCCACTGCCAGCAGCAGAGCAGAAGTAAGGGTAGCAGTAACGCAACCCCACCTACAATAACCTTGTGACCATCCCCACAACTCCTTTTTGGGTCCGGACCCCTACAGTTACAACACCATGAAATTTCAGATTTAAATAGATGAAATCATGAAATTTACCATTTTTAAATTCCTGTGACCGTGAATTCAAGCAAAATAAGGCCCTGCTTATGTGTTTGTACAGAACTTAGCACAACAAAGACTGTTCTCAGATAGGGCATTTATATGCTACAATGATGCCCATAAACAAATAATCACAACTTACTTTCGATAAGTACTTATGAAAGATCCACTCCCTGGATGGAGAGGTTATGTTCCCCAAAATTCTGGAACAGCGGTCGGCAACCTTTCAGAAGTCGTGTGCCAAATCTTCATTTAGTCACTCTAATTTAAGGTTTCATGTGCCAGTAAGACATTTTAAAGTTTTTAGAAAGTCTGTTTCTATAAGTCTATAATATATAACTAAACTATTGTTGTATGTAAAGTAAATAAGGTTTTTAAAATGTTTAAGAAGCTTCATTTAAAATTAAATTAAAATGCAGAGCCCCCTGTACTGGTGGCCAGGACCTGGGCAGTGTGAGTGCCACTGAAAATCAGCTCAAGTGCCGCCTTTGGCACCTGTGCCATAGGTTGCCTACCCCTGTTCTAGAACTTTCTCATTCCGTCCACCACAGAGGCAGTTCTTAAATGTTATCCTTAATCTTCTATATTCCTGCAGCTTCTACTGTTTCATTCCTGAGGAACCAAAACGTTAATTCTGTCTCCATTTCAGTACAAGCAACATAATGGCCACAGATTTTTCTCCATCCCCAGGCAGCAACCTTGTGCTGAAGCCGTGCTATGGCTGTGCTAGCACGGTTATCTTTATCAGAAGAATTTGACTGGTTATTACAGTGCAATAGAGGAGACACAGTGAAATAGAGGAGAAACACAACTATTGTGATGTGGAAGTCCACAAACCAGAAAGTGGAAAGAAAATCTTGGATTTCAAAGACAGAGGACAAACAGCGACGGGGCTCTGAACATGCAGTTGTTCCACTTTCTCAAACCAGAAGCTAGCAAAAAGCATTTTATTTTTAGTAAAGCGACACGTTCCCTTTGTTCACTTCAGTAACTCAGTTACATCACAGTAAGTGATCCATTCCAGCGCAATATAAAACTGCATAGTCAGAGGAAGAAGGTTCTGAGTCAATAAGAAAGACATTTGCTGTTCTGAGAAAAACCCTGACATGAAGGTTATATTCACCTGGAAAAGAATGTCAAGTATATTGGCACGCGTGTCTTTGCACCAAAATGGACTATGACCTAATAGACCTTTTCCTTTCATTACCGTTATGCATCTTTCAAAAGCCAGCCGCACATTTGTATAGGTCCTGAAAGGAACCATGGAGGCCTCTTACACAGTTTTTAATTGGAGCACATGGAGTGCACAGGGTTCTTGGGTTTTTAAACCAGAGAAGCCTTATGAATCTATTAGCAAGACAGCAGCAGGCAAATGTTAGAAGAGAATTTGGAATATTTCAGATCCTTCCATTTCTTTGGGCCAACTGATTCCCATTATTTCAGGTTAGGGAAATCCAGGGGCTCAGAATCATCATTTGTTTTACAGCAGCACCTAAAGGTTTCCATCAACATTTGCTGTGCTTGGTGCTGTGCAAAAATATAGTAATCTCAGGGATTTGAAACTTAAAGCGACAAGGCCGATAAAGGCTGAGGGACAGTAATATCACCCCCATTTTAGAGTCAGAGAATTGAAGCACACAGAGATGAAGTTCCTTGCCTGTGAAGTCACAGAGGAAATTTACAGTGGAGCTCAAAACTGAACTCAGAACCCCTCCGTCTCAATTCCTTCCCTTAACTAACATCTTTAATTTCTTAAAAAGCGAAAGATAAAATCACTTAACTTCAACTTAACGTTGTCCGTAGTTGGGTAGCTATCCACATACCTGGATACAAATTCCATTCAGATGGGATCAGACCAGGGCAACTCTTGAGCTGTTTAACAAAGGGTGCTGTGCTATAAGCGCTGAGTGTTTTTCTTCCTAAAAAGTGAATTTATTCTTGAATGGACACCTTAAAACCCCCATCAAACTAAATCTTACTTTGGAAGTGATTATTATTTTAAAGATATTAAATATATAATGAATTAAATCTGTATATTGAACATAACTTCCTTGCCTTAAGAGAAAGTAGCAGCTATGAAGACACTGAAGTGTAACTGGGTTCAAAAAAACTAGATAAAAAGAACAGATCCATCAATGACTATTAATCAAGACAGTCAGGGGTGCAACCCTAATGCTGGGGACAACCCTAAACCTCTGACTGCCAGAAGCAGGGAGGGGAAGACAGGGGTGGATCACTCCAAGTGCCCTGTTCTGTAGACAGCCCTGAAGCTCTGGAACTGACCACTGTTGGAGACAGGATAATGGACTAGAATAGGGGTCAGCAACCTCTGGTACCAGTTTGTTTACCTGCTGCATCTGCAGGTTCGGTCAATCGCGGCTCCCGCTGGCCATGGTTTGCCCCTCCAGGCCAATGGAGGCTGCGGGACACGATGTGGGCTGAAGGAGGTGCTGGCCATGGCTTCCCACTGCTCCCACTGGCCTGGTGCGGCAAACTGTGGCCAATGGGAGCCGTGATCAGACAAACCAGCGGACGCAGCAGGTAAACAAACTGGCCCAGCCTGCCAGGATGCTTAGCCTGGTGAGCAGAGTGCCAGAGGTTGCTGACCCCTGGACTGGACCAGACCAATGGTCTGATCCAGTCTGGAAGTTCTCATATCTTTAGTGCATAGTAATCCAACATCATACTTTAAAAGCTAGAGATTCAGATCCAGATCCAGATCCTGGCAGCACCTTGCATCAACCACACTGAGCCCTGAATTCGGAAGGGTCTTCTCAAGGTGGTTGGTTGGGCCTCTGGGAGAACTAAGCCCCTTCTAGCACATCACAAGCAAAGGATAGGGTGAAGATTATTTGTCGTCTTGGACAGGCCATTTCTAGAGCTGGTCAGAGAAATTTCAGCTAAGCCATATTCTATCAGAGTATGCAGTTCCATCGAAATCGGAACATGGCAAACTCCGGGTGATTCCCTAAAATGAAATTCTGTTGAAAACAACTGAGTAAGTCCTGACAATGTTGACATGCCCACTTTTGATACTGTTGGAATGAAATATGTTAATATTTCATATTGAAATGACAATTTCAACCTTAAAAATTGTTTATAATATGGAATATACAAAATAAAACAACTGAAATAGAAACCAGTTGTTTCAAATGACTACTTCCCCTACTCCAAGTTTTCCTTCCCAAAATTTCAACAACAACAACAACAACAACAAAAAAAAAAAAAAAAAAAAAAAAAGTCAGTTTGTTCGTTCCAATTCAGATCAAAGCCAAACCTTGAAATCCTTTGCGAAATGGAACCACTCCAGCTCTAATCATTTCTACTCACTCAAAAGTACTTACATAGCCCCCCCATTACCATAGTATCTGTCACCTCACAATCTTTAATGCATTTCTCCTCATAGCAAGCCTGGGAGATAGATAACAGCACTTCCCTATTTTACAGATGGAGAACTGAGGCACAAAGAGGCTAAAGTGAAATGCAGGACACACCCAAGGTGACCCCACTGAACCATTAGCACTTTGTATGCAAAGATTAAAGCAAATTCCTGCTCTCAGAATGGCTTGGGTTACCAAGCTCGTCACTTTTACTAGCAGTACAAAAGGTGCCACTGGAAAACATAATGGACAGAAAGAAGATGCAATTCAGGGAGATAAATCAGAAGCAAGCATCCATTTGAGTCTCAGATGAAATAATTTAAGGTCTGATCTTTACACACACGAGTAATCCTGACCTGTAAGTAACATTTACTCTACTTGTCTTCTTGCATGTGTAAGGATTAAAAGATCAGGCTCAGACTTACAGGTTCAGCCAGGTTCTACAAATGAGAAGAAGTGCAGCAACACACACAGTTTGACCTTTTCACCCTACAATTTAAATGACTAAAGTTGCAAGGACACAGTAGAAATAAACGGCTCTATTGAATTCAGAGAGCAGGTACGTTCTGACTTAACCCTCTCCTCTCCCAGGGTTAGGTACACCGAGTCCGTGCCAGCAAGAATCCTGCCTAGTCTATTTTATCCAGCCTCTCACCTAGAAGAAGTTCAAACCAAATAAAGCCTTCTGTCCTGTATATTTTATCCCTCTAGGTAACGGTGGAGGTTAGTGCACAGAGAAATATGAGGAAACTTGAAAATGACAGTGGCTGCGGGCCCCATGGGTAAATCAAAAGCTTCAATTTCCAGGGCTGCCAGACTTAACCTTCCCGATTACTGAATATGTGCCAAAAAAAATAAAAAGTTTAGAGAATCACAGTTTGTTAAGTCTTTAATCATTGGTAGAAGTTAAACAGGCTCTGCACTAGAGGGATGGCCAATAAAGTGACTGTTGAAGGAAGCTTAGATCAAAGGAGACAGCTCAGACAAGAGAGGTAAGCAAGATGGGAAAGGTGATAAGAGTAATTAAAATCTGCAACAAATTTAGGGAGAGTCAAAATGAAAAAGAATGGATGCCCCAGAGAGCATCATCACAGGCAGAAAGAGCATCCCTCCGAAGTGCACAGCTCAGTGTAAGACAGGAATGACTAACAATAAGCAGGATACTTGGAATCCTGCAGAGGCTCCAGCAGAGTCACTCCTCATCAATGATGTATAGGACCGTAGTCATACAGAGGAAATATGACATCTCAGCTTTCTGCAAGAGATGGATAACTGCAACTTACGCATGCATTTGATTCATATACTATCATCTCTGTGAAACAGCTTCCACTGGCTAATTCTGTGGCAAAAATCTCACTAACCAGCTCTAATCCATTTAAATGGTTAGAGAATTCTGCTGATTTTCTGTATCCTATAAAATTCCATTTTAATTCTGATTTGGCACTAGATTTGGCATTTTCAGTGGAGGAAAGAAGTTAAATGCTATTTGGATTGCCTAAGAAGTAGGGGTTTTTTGCTTGTTTTTGTTTTTTTAAGGTCTCAATGTTCTCTTCATCTTGAGGAGCTCTCCTCCAAATATTAATAAAAGAGCCAAAATGTAGTGAAGAAGCTCCCTCCCCAATGAAGATCTCCCTTGTTTAAAATGAGGGCTCCCACGAACTCAGCAATTCCACAACCATGGAATCTGATGCAGGATCCACCTCTTTTCTGAGCTCTGTACTTCAGAAACTAAACACATACAAAAGCGTTTATAGATACAGCAACTTAGATGCAAACGTAGCGTAAGCAGTGCAGTGATGTTTGCAGAAAGCCTAAAACTGCAAATTTCAGCACTCCCATTATTCTCGTTTCACTATTGCTCATTACAGCAACCAGTAGCGTGCGTTATCTCCCGCTATCTCTACCTGCTGCTCACATCTTCACAGATATGAAAAAAGCCTCAAGTTCCCCCCCATTTCAAAGCTTCCAACTTCTTCCAATAGCTTCCACCAAAATGTGCATTTTCACTACAAAAATCTGTAGTTAACTGAAAATTACAAAGAGAGAGACTGTAAGAAATAGAATTTAACATCACATTATATACTCGGGGGGGGGGGAGAGAGGGAGGGATATGAGAATTAGTATCCACATTCATATTTAATTAATTAAAACCTTGTAGTTCTAGTTTATCTAAAGGTGCCACAGAATCTCCAGTCATCAGAATGTCACACAACACAGGGGCCATTGTGCAGAATTTAGCTCCAGTTTGCTATGGAGCACATAGGGCTCAGAGGTATGGGTGGAAAGCCACCTCCTGTTTCTCCCTGAAAATCAAATTGAATATAAAAAAGGCTTGAAGGAAACCCTTTTAATACTCCCTCTTTGCATCCCAAACATATGGGATCTTCAAAAGTGCTGAGAACTCACAACCAGGACCAGACTTCAAAAACAAAAAACCCAAAAACACTCAGCAACCATTCAGGCACCAAATAAAGTTGGCAGATTTTCATGAGCACTCACAACCTAGAAGCTTCCACTGAAAACAACAGAAGCCAGTGGGTGCTGAGCTTTTGAAAATCTGGTCACTTCTTTAGGTGCCTAAATGGGTGCTGGGCTTGTCTGAAAAAAAAATCAGCCCCACAAAGACTGAACTACTCAAGTCTACACAACAGCTGAGACCCATGTCCCTTTCTCACTTGCCCCAATCAATGGAAAGCTTCTTGTCTGGTATTAATTCATCTCTGTATCCTTGCCCATCACAGATAGTGAGAGAAGCTAAACGTACAGGAGTTAACTGAAAACACACGGGATCAGCTAAGCTTGAACAGTCCTGGTCAATCAGAGCACTAAAGTATGGTTATACTTAGGTTTAACTCCAGGGAGCCCAGTAGCTTATTTGTACATTTGATATCAAACCCACAGTGTTTTTCAGAATCAAAGAAAGAACAACTTACAGCCTTTGATCTAATGAAAGTCAAACACTCAGTGTGTGTAGCTAGGTAAGGGGAAAGAATCAGTCATAGGAAACTCACAAAACTCACTTTATACTTAGCTAAATAGCATACAACTTAGATAGTTCTTACGAAGCAAGAATTGCTGCTCCTGTACTTCAGCCACTAGCAGTATAAATGCTGCCTGCCAGAGTCATTCCCTAGGTTTGTTGACACAGCAAACTCTATCCAAATCTCATTTACAAACACAGTTCAGCAAGTTGTGTGATAAAACTATTAGTAATTAAACAAACAACCCAGCAATCTGCATGGGCAACTTAATCTTACGTTCTAGGAATAACGGATAAATAAAAGATTTTTCTTCAGATGTTCAGCTCCAGAAAGGCTACTTGCTGGCTGCCATTCAGTTGTATGGGCTAGCATGCCAAAAACAAAACAAAACAAAAAAGCACCTGTCATTAATAATATAATATAATAATTATAAATAATATAATTTATAAGCCATATCTGTACTTTTGGAGCCGCTTCCAATCGTGTGTTGACTGAGGCTATGGCTACACTACAGCTTAAATCAGCATAAATTATGTCGCTCAGGGGTGTAAATTAGCCACACACCCCCAAGCGACATAACTTATGCTGACTTACACTTAGAGCAGCTACACTGGAGAGTTCACAGCGGTGCAGCAGCATCAGTGCAGCTAGACCTGTGTAGGGTCTCCAGTGTAGCCCTGGTCTAAGTCTATTAATAGCAACATCAATATGGTAATAAGCCAAGTTGTTTTAGTAGCTAAAATGTTTAAATGCTAAAAAAAAATCCACTAAAATACGTCCCACAGCAACAGCCCCCAGTCAATATAACTTTCTATTATCAGATTTACTTAATTGGCCTCTCAGAGTTAGTAAAACAACTCCTACCTTTTCATGCTCTCTGTATGTGGATATATCTCTCTCCAATATATGTTCCATTCCATGCATTCGAAGAAGTGGGCTGTAGCCCACGAAAGCTTATGCTCAAATAAATCTGTTAGTCTCTAAGGTGCCACAAGTACTCCTATTCTTTTTGCAGAAACAGACTAACACGGCTGCTACTCTAAAACCAGATTTATAAAAGCAATCATACTAATCTTACCAACTTTCACAATTTCCTCATGAGTAATACAACTTTGGTCCATGTAGGGGCCAATCTTGCCACAGGGCAATCCTCATGCAAACTCCAACCCTAACTAGGGACGTATATAATTAATTAAAGGACTTGGGGGATGAGCAGATGGATGGGTACAATTAATCTGTTAGAATTCGGGCAGTTGGGAGAATCTGGAAGCTTTGCACCATCAGGCAGCCAATGAGATCTCCCGCAGCAAGGGCCGAAATCACCATATTCAGTAAATTTTTCACAGTTGGCAAAGCTGATTATCTATCACGTACTAAAGATAAGCAACAGGGAGATCAAAAATAAAAAAAAGACCAACCCACAAATACAATTTCCATTTTTCAATACGATTTGGGGGCAAATCTCATGTTTTTGAGAGATGCTTTTTACACTTTTGGGATTCCTAATACTGATACTTCCAAATTTGTCATGGTTAGAACTGGGCAAATAATTTGAAATTTTTTTGACAAAAGTTCATCTTCTCTGTTCGTAAATTGCCCCTGTAGAGATTGCCAAATTCTTTAAATTAATTCAGCATTCAAAACTGTGTGGATTTCAAATCAATGGCTAATTCTTGATCTGCAGATTGTTCATGCAAATATTTGAAACTGTGACTCTATTAAGGACCACTACTGCAAAACGGTATGCCTCATTGAAACCAATGCAAATGCGGGCCTTAGTTTCATGAGTCGTATGGTGTTGTTTCTATCATTACACTGAATTATGTAAATTAACACCCTAGATGTTCTATAGAGAACTCTGAATTTAGAGTTCAGAATTCGCACCTTTATTGGTTAGTTCTGCAATCTGAAATTTACTGTGGATTAATATTTAACCTTAAAGTTCACTGTTTGTGACTATTTGCAGTAGTGAAACTGCTTTGGGGAAATAAATGCAGAGCAAGTTAGTTTAAAAATTCTGAAATTTGTGATTTTAAGAAACTTAATTTCTCTGTTTTAGTCCTTTTATTATAGCAATGAATTTTCATAGGCCACAGTAACTGAAACAAAAGAAACCTTTGCTGTTATAAAGTATATTTAACATAATACAGCTGGACACACACTATATATCCCATTGATCTTTCCATTATTATGCACATCTTCTTACTCAATGCATAAGTGAACACTGTAAAGGGTTGGTTAAATATCAGCAATCAAGCTACCACTTTGCAATGTTTCTAGGACTCCAATTTCGTAATTCCGTGCCTACCTGTTTAGGTAAGTCCAAGTCAGTGGAGTATGCTTATTTCTGGCATAAAGAAAGGAGACTATTCCTCAGCAAAACTACAAAAGTACATGTGAATTAGGGGGAGGAGAGGAAGAGTGATGGTTTTAATGATCCTGAGAATAAAACATAGGGCTAAGTTTTAATGAAGCCTCCTACGCTTGCAAGATCTGTGCCTGCACCAAACTATCTTATATACTAGTTCTTACACAATTCTCTTGAAGTGTGTGTAGGACAGCTCCCAGTCTGTAAAACGGAATTACAATTTCCTTTCTTCCACCCTGTGTGTCTTGACTGTAAGCCCTTTGGGACATGGATTTCCTTTTGCTAATCTTTGTAACACAGCCCCCATCTCAGCTGGGATCTCTAGAAATTACTTTAGCACCAATATAATAGTTATGGACCAGTGCATAGAAGTTCACATTTAGGGTCTACTTCTACTCTAAGAGCCATACTGAAAGTCTTCATGTGCTATCACTGGACAATTCTGCCAGCAATGAACTCTCATGTTGAACAACAGCTGCTTTGTGGGCAAGTCAAAAGGAATCTCTCTCCTCCACCCCCACAATAAACATCTCTCATCTACAGCATACACTCCAAATCTAGTACTCGGGGACACTGGATGTATTGGTTGACACTGCTCGGGTTCTTTTGGATCCAGAAACTGAACTCATCCATATTACAGATTTTTTCCCCTCTTCTCCAAGACTGATATAATTGACAATATTCATCTCAATATTTAATCATAAATTCATTTAATAATGAATTCAAGAATAATTTAATTCTAGTTATTAATGCAAGTTAAAACATACTGTTCCTTTTACTTACTCTTTGGGGGGGAGGTGTGGCGTGTGAGAGAGAGAGAGCTCAGAGGAAGTGGAGTCTCCTGAGGGTAGATAGGACACACTGTCTTATTAGTAAATAATAATGAATACATGGCATCTGAATCAGATACAAATGATCGTTACCTGCTGTTGAATGCACCATGCGTAAATTTGGCCTGCTCACTTTCAGATGTCATTGGCTCTCCTGAATGGAGCAGAAAATGCTTATGGAAAGGAAGGTTGCCACATTTCAAAGCATGTTGTCTTGCATCTCAGTGAAGTAAGACACATGTCACATGCTACCGAGTTCTACATCACTTGCATACATAATCTCTTGCAAGGAGCAAACATGACTTGACAGAGTCCAGCACTGGAATCGCACAATATCTGGCTTATGTGTGGGTCCTCTGTTATTGTATGTGCATTCTAGTATTATCCATTGTGGAGAACTCTCACTATTCACTAGAAACTTGGGCCCAAATATTCAAAAGTGACTATAATTTTGGGGATCCCAATGGGAGCCACCTTAAAGGGGCCTGATTTTCAGGAAACGCTCACACCCGCTCGCTGGAAATTAGCTCCCTTTGGGGTGTCTAAAGCTGGCCATGCAACAATCAAAGCAGCCAAAACCAAAAGCTGCTTTTGAAAGTTAGCTCTTGGTCTTATAGAGAGACTTAACTGACCTTCAAGTAACTTCACCCTTTGGGAAGCAGACTATTGTTTCCAATGGGTTGTGTTTGGAAACCAGTCCCCAGGATCATTATAAAAAACTGCCTGGACCCAGATACAGGTGCAGGGTAACAGCAAGATAATACCAAAATATTTTGGTTCTTTTAACCTGGACACACAAATGTTGAACTTTAGATTCTCCACTTTTCCTATCCCTAACCTTCTTCAAATGGGCAGAATCTAGCCCATGGTAATATTCTTGTAATTTAAAAACCTCTCTTTGGAAAACTACCCATTTTCACTGAATTCCTAACACACCACCTTTCTCCTCCCCTATTTCCAGTTGTGTTCCTTCCACTTTGGAAGCAGTAGAAGAGTTCACTATTTGTTTCTGGAAAACGAAGCCTTTTTAATTTGAATAGAAGAACTTCAGAGCTGAAGTGTCCCAGGTTAAATTAAAGTATTTCCAGGGGAATTCTATGTAAGTGATAGGTTGCCTGTTAATAAATTGGTGCTTTAGGGAAGAAAATATCAATTAAGTTTCACAGCATGCACCCAGAAATTGACCTTGAAAGCTATCTGTAACTTTGATAATTTAAACTTGAAAATGTGGAGTCAAAACTTCTGCTCTAATTGGTTTTTACTTCGCTGAAGAATGGCACAACTCTGCAAAGACCCTAGTAAAATTAAGAGAATCAGTCTGAAAAAGAAATCCTCCCAAATCCTGTTAAGAATTTAACTATAACATTTGTGTGTGTCCATGGTTGCTCTCCCTTTGGTTTTGGCCATTGCCTTTGGAGATATTAGTGGTTCTTTTCTCTTTCAGCCTTTTAATAAGGCAGAAATCGTTAACCATCACAAGAGACTTGCGCAATCATTTCCATAAACATGTGCTAGAATATAAGAGTTCTAAGAGATGAAATCACTGCATTTCATTTCATTAGGCTTTGTGGAGTCCGTACTGGAGTACCTGATCCTCCACAGTTAACAAGACAACCAGCATGTGTTGCCGGGGGGGAGCTTAACAAACAGAGGCACTTCCTGGTGACTGAATTCTCTAGATGCTGCATAAAGTATGGCTTTTTTTTGTTTATGGCCTCACAAGACAGGCTTTAGGTCCAGTTCACTTGATAGCCACATTACATATCATTTGTACTACTTCCCCATCTCAAGGCACACTGGCTTGCATTTTCAGAAGAGCCCAGTGATTAAAGTTCCCAGCCTGACAAACTTCAAAAGGATCTGATTTTCAGAAAGTGCTGAGCACCTCCCCTCTGAAAATCAGGCTTCTTTCAGCTGTTTCGAGTTGAATCTTCAACAGCAGAGGAACCCAAAAAATTACTAGCCACTTGTATAAACATTAGGCCATGTCTACACCACAGTATTTCAATACCAAAGAAAATATAATAATCATGGAACTAGAACACAGACTGACAAGACAAGATGGGTGGAGGGGAAAGCAGCCATCGTAAATTTGTTGTGTAGAACAGAATGAGGAAAATTATAAAGCACTTCACACCTGGAATTTGTGTTGCTCTTTAATTTAATGCATCTCCCACTGCAGTAGCAATTACAAGTGTTGCTGTAATTCAGGTTTTGTCAGCAACACGTCTGTTGAAATTATAAGAGTAATTTCTTATCTGCGGTAGTGTAGTTATCAAAGGCGCCCTATCCCACCTCAGATTAGTGAGTCATCTGCTCCCCAATCAATGTGAGACAGGAACGTAAATGTTTAATGGTACTCACTTTATCCAGGAAAATTAATAGTTTACAATCACGCAAAAGATAATCCTCCAAATCTTTTGGAGTGCATGGGTGGGGTTTTTTGTTTTGTTTTTTGCCTGAATGAGGACTGTACATGCCCTTAGTAAACACCTGAAGCAATAAATGAGAACAATACTCACTATCCTCCCCACCACAAAAGCCTGGGTTGGATGTGTCAGTGGTTTGAGCACTGGCCTACTAAACCCAGGGTTGAGAGTTCAATCCTTGAGGGCGCCATTTAGGGAACTGGGGTAAAAAAAAGCTGTCTGGGGATTTGTCCTGCTTTGAACAGGGGTTGGACTAGATGATCTCCTGAGGTCCCTTTCAACCCTGATATTTTATGATATCCAAGCCACCAGATCAGGAAGGAAAATGTGCTAGATTTCCTGAGCAGAGCTAGAAGAATCCAGCTTCTCTGGATGCTTTGCTAAAGCTTAACTTGTGTTCCCCCAAGGATTCATGGAATGTAAATAGTCACAGCAGGAATTAGTGCCTGTCTATCTGCTGAAAGGTAGCCAAGCCTGTTTTCCTACTGAAATCTTTTCTGGGCTGTTGAGTCAGTAACACAGGTTTGAAATCCCTCCAGTGTTCCATGGGAGCTGAAGTCAAACTCTTCTGTGCTAAGTGGGTGGAAGCAGCAATGTTAGTTTGCTAATACCTCTGATTCAAAGTGGGGAGGGGAGGAGAATCTTTACACATCAGTTTCTTTTTTCTCAGAACTGATATCTGATGGTCCTACACAGGTGAGTTAGGTCCCCTTTGTCAGTGACCAGGACGTGGATGGTCAAGCCTAGTGGCTGGAATCAGAGCCAAAGGCCAGAGGCCAGGCGCCAGAGGTCAAAGCCAAAGAAAGAAATTGGAGCAGAGGGTCAGGACTGGGTTACTAGAAGGAGGCAAGGCAGGGGCAAAACTGGAGCCAAGGCAGGAGCAAGAGGCATCACAGCCGTAGGTGAATGTTCCGACGCCTTTTATAGTGACTGGAAGCAGAGTTCCCAAACAGGTGGGATGATAACCGTATCTATCAAGCAATTAACCCATGTACATGGAGTAATAATTTCCCTCCTTCTGCAGTCAAAGAAACAAAAAGCTTATTAAATTTCACACGTAAGCTGATCTGAACCAGCTCCAATATATACAGGAAGATTCTATGGGGAAGGTGATCACCACACACTAACCCTCAGATTAAAAATTAATAGGACTGGAAAAATCTCTCTCATTTGATATTGCCCACTGACCCCACTTGTGAACATACAGATGCTGAGCTAGGTATCAACTTTACACACCCCTTCGGTGGAGCCCACGCTCTTCCAACCCTACAATATTGTTTGGGATGGGTCTTTCTTGGAAGCCCTCAGGCGTTTGGGGAGAGTTCAGATATTTGGTTCCCTTTATCAGCTTTGGAATAGTAGCTTCACGTGCAATGCGAGAGGTTATGAACCGGAGAGCGAATCATTCTTGCAAATTCCCCAGGCCCTTTAAGAATTTGTGAAAGGTCCTTTGGTCCCCAAATTTGGGCTAGGATTTCTCTTTAACAGTGGAGGATTAGGACATAAGGCAAGGAGGCTCTTTGCCTTATGGCATGTATCCTACCAGTACCTGCGCTACCTTTTTGTTTCACCTGACAGTCATTTCACTGCACTACTAACGGCTACTACGGAACCTGCTCAAATTGTCAGGAAATGCCTGGAGACCACACTGACGGCTTGCATACACTTGAAGTGCCACAGCAGCACATCCCTGAATGGCACAGCTGGGGTGACCTAATTTTTTAGCACAAACCAGGCCACTCAGGAGGCTTTTCAAGAAGCACTGAACTGTTCCAGTTCATCCTACAGCCTCAGGGTGGCTGTATCTTTCTTAAGGCTCCATATGACAGGATGAGATGAGTTGCTGTAGTTCAGTGACACGGACAGAATGGAATTAAGGGCTGATACCTGCCTGCTTATAGCGGATATAGCCAAGTCAGGAGAGGTGCTCCCAGTAATTACAATATGTAAAAGCCTGATCTGCACACAGTTTGTGTGTTGTTTTAAATAGATCAGTTTAGAAACAGATATAGTTAAAGGGGTACAATCCCTTAGTATGGACACACAACCAAGATTCAGCAAGTATTTTCCCAGCCTCATGGACCCGCTGGTCTTTGTATTTGATGTGCTTTGCCCTTGGGGATGATATGCATCTTTCTACCACCCCCAGACAGTTTGACAACCTCCTGGAGGGGTGAGGTTCCTTTAGGCCCTTCTTGCCTGTGCAAGATTGACCATGTGAAGAGATGCAGTCCTTTTCTGCTGATTCACCCTGGCATCTAGATCAAGTGGCTCCTATCAGCTCCAATGCAGGAATGTAAAAGGGTGAAAGGCAAGAGGGACTCTAGTAGGGACAAATGATTCTCCTGCAGGGGAAAACGTTAGGAACAGCCAAGCTCAAGCTAAGGTTTGTGTCTGCTGTTTTAACTTAGTTAGCAATAAAAGAAATATCCTTTGAAGGTGCAAGTTTGGAGACACCCTAATGTGTGTGACCTGTGGTAGAGCAGAAGGTAGAGTCCCAGGAGCATTTCCACCACACAGCTCCAGGAAACTGATGCTTCATTCCCTGCACCACAGACACCTGAGCAGAGTTCATTCTCCAAGTGCACATCTCTTTCCCTGAGGTATTGGGGGTGACTGCTAAGTATTGGCCATGTCTATTCTGTATTTGTACAGCAACTAGCACAATGGGGTCTTGGACCATGACTACCACAAGAGAAACAACAATACCCAAATGATGCACTGTGAAGGGTTCAGGGGTTTTTTAAAAAACAAATCAGCTTATAGCTTCCCCATACCAAAGTAGCCACCTTTGAACTATAGAATCATCCCTTTTATCCTCCACTTTCTATCTCCCTAAAAATCTCTCACTGGTTTTGCATATGGCTATATTTTAAGAAGCTGTGTACTACTATATTCTTCTTCAGCTTTTGCAGGCATGGCGGTAAGGCTGTCTGGGTGTGAGGTGAAGGCCAATACCTTAAAATGTATTAACATTTAATCATTGTTTCTATGTACATATTTCATTTGAACGTGGACCTGGAGAAAGTTTATTAGCTTACTGGAAATTACTGGTTATAATTTTTGTATTATTTTACCGCCAGGATAATACCTCTCCCTCTCAACTCTCCTACACAGATTTAGTAGAAACATTTTCAAGTCATTAATTGGAGTCAGCCATTTAGCTCTGGCTTAGCAAACTTTTCCACTAGAAGCATGTCCAACCTCCAGGAAAACATGCTACACATTAACACATGATACTACTGCAGAGGATACAGAAACAAAGAGATACAGTTTCCAAGATTAACTAAAGATCTCCGCCCTCCCCCACCTTTCTTCTCTAAATGGCAATATTTAATCTCATTTACGTACTGGTGTAAATCCATTGAACCACTCCAGATTTACACTGGAGTGCAAACCCGACTTCAGCTTGACTCTGCGCTTCTATCTACCGCAGTTTTCTGCAACGGAATCAAGATGAGACTTACATGACTAAAAGTGGAGAGAAAGAAGGTGTGCTCCAGAAAGCCAAGCATTATAAACCACTACTAGCCATAATCTTACATCCAAATAACTATGCATGGATAGCAGAACAGAGATCAGATTAGGCATGCTACTAAATGAGGAGAGAGAAACCTTCAGTAGTTTCACCTTCAGTGTAATACCACGGCTTTGGAATTTAGCAAACTGAGTCTCACTAGTAACGATGTGGGAGGTGTGATTAGCTTCAGTTTTGCATTTTCCATTAATCATAGTTAACTCATGCGATTAACTCAAATTAATCGTGATTTAAAAAATTCATCACAATTGCAGATTTAATCACACTGTTAAACAACACCAATTGAAATTTATTAAATATTTTGGATGTTTTTCTACATTTTCATATAATGTTTTCGGTGATGTAATTGAAATCAAAGTGTATATTATTGTTATTACACATATCTGCACTGTAAAAATGAAACAAAAGCAATCTTATTTTTCAGTTCACCTCATACAAGTACTGTAGTGCAATCTCTGTCGTGAAAGTGCAATTTACAAATATAGATTTTTTTGGTTACATAACTGCACTCAAAAACAAAATATAAAACGTCAGAGCCTACAAGTCCACTCAGTCCTACTTCTTGGTCAGCCAGCTGCTAAGAGAAACAAGTTTGTTTACATTTACAGGAAATAAAGTGAAAACACGCATTTGGATTGTTATCAAGCAGAACCCGTCATCAGCATGGACACATCTCCCCTGAAATGGTGGTTGAAGCATGAAGGGACACATGAATCTTTAATACATCTGGCACATAAATATCTTGCGATGCCAGCTAAAACAGTGCCATGAGAGTGCCTGTTCTCACCTTCAGGTGACATTGTAAATATGAAGTGGGCAGCATTGTCTCCTGTAAATGTAAACAAACTTGCTTGTCTGAGCAATTGGCTGAACAAGCAGTAGGACTGAGTAGACTTGTAGGCACTGAAGTTTTACATTGTTTTATTTTGGAATGCAGGTTTGTTGTTGTTGTTGTTTTTACATAATTCTACATTTGTAAGATCAACTTTCATGATAAAGAGATTGCATTACAGTACTACTTTTAGGTGAACTGAAAAATACTATTTCTTTCGGGGGGTTTTATAGTGCAAATACTTGTAATCAAAAACAAATATAAAGTGAGACTACAAAGGGTGCAGTGCTGTGTGGTAAGTGAAATCAATATATTTGAAAATGTAGAAAACATCTAAAAATATTTATAATAAATGGTATTCTATGATTGTTTAACAGTGCGATTAATCATATGATTAATTGCAATTAATTTTTTTAATTGCTTGACAGCCCTGCTTAGAATCAATTTAACTTTTGTTCGGAGCGACAGAGGATACAAAAAGCTAGCATTCTGCCCAATACCAGGGTAGCTAAAGCACTAAGAGATGCTCTCTCATGACTCTTTTCCCCTTTCCTCAGGACTATTTTGCAGTTCAGATAATAAGGCAGGCAACCAATTTCTTGACAAATTAGGAAGTGAGCTTTGGAATGAATTCAGGAACTTTACAAAACACTAGAGAAAGAGATTTAATTGCAAGTGCTTGGAACTCATTGACCTTGCAGACAAGTAAGAAAGCCATTTCCCAAGGCATCAAATCTACATATTAAAGGGCAAAGGGAATAACTCTTGATAAGAAAAAAAAAAGTTATATTTCAGTAATTTTCATCTCAGATAAATCTCCTGTGTAAAAATCTCAAGAGCCGTTTATATCCCAATCACCATCTATGCACCACATTCAGAAATCCTTGCTGGGCATTACTAATGGGAAGACCTCAGAAGGGTCAGTTCTTCAGACTGCTTGGAAAGAATAATAGTCTTGTGATTAAGGCACTGGAGAGGGAGACTTCTCTGCACAGCACTTAGCACAACGGGCCTCTGAGTGTTACTGTAATATAAATAATAATTAGGACTTGTACTTTTCTACTTAAGGTCATCAAAACCTTTTGCTCTCCACGCACATGCAAGATCATGTGTGTAGAGTTAACACCCCTATAGATTAGTCACAAACAAAACTAGACAAGTTCTTCCATTTTTAATGCTCCTCTCACTTCTACAGAAGGAAAACAAAGGGAAGAATTTGATGCTTCCACAAAACAAGAAAAGGCATCGAGAAAACAAAAAGCTGCATTTACTTAGAGCAGATGGAAAAATGGCTGCTCTTATTCATTTCAACTCCGATAGTTCACATTCAATCCACTTTTTCTACTCAGCATGGTGCTTAGACAAGGCAATATTTCAGCCTGCAATGCCCTCTTCTGAATTCTATGGCTGATGATCAAGTTAGCTTTTTGCTCCTAGAGTAGCTGTCACACCTTTCAGATCTAGGCTTTCCTGGCTTGTAAACTAGAGATGACAGGGGGGAAGGGATCCAGTGAGCGAAGCTCCTATTTCTCTAAAAATTGAATATCTGCTAAAGACAAAAAGTGACCTGCCTGATGAATATGAAATGATCTCTGACTTAGATGAAGAGTTTGGGCCAAACTGTGCCATTTCTTCGAGCTTTTAATTCAATCTTCTATGACCCTAGTATTATGAAGGGTAGTTAATCTGAGCCTTACTTGACAGTCTTTTTCCTGACCATTTGAAGGCCATTAAAAAAAAAAGAAAAAAGAAAAACCAGCTGTGTGTGTGTGTGTGTGTGTATAATGTCTATTTTTCAAAAATTCACTGTTGCTTTTATTTTAAACAAGCTGTAGCAAATCTATTTTAAAGAAGAGGATAGAAGAATGGTTGGAATACTCAAAAGATCTGGCATATTTTGGTTCTCTTACATCTGTGCAAAGTCAATGTTAGTTTTTTATTTTTTGACAGAATACCCCAATTCTTATTGTACATTAATTCTACTAAAACATCATTAACCTTGTTCTTCCCTCTCTACTCCCAACTGCTAGCTGTATCCAACTGTTGTGTCGTCATATATTTAGACTAAGCTTTTGGGACAAGAATGTCTTTTCATTTTAAGTATGTACAGTGCGCCTAGCACAACCGGGCCCTAATTAGGACCTGTAGATTCTACTGTACTAGACATCCCCCAATTCTAAAAATCAAGGCGATGCCTATAACCAGCACTCAATAACACCTCAGCATAACTATGCACTTAGTAAACAGATTTCAATGTGACGTTTGGAAGAAGTGTATGAACGTTCTGTTCACTGTCATTTTGACCACAATAATTTCATTGCATTTAATCCCTCTGAACAGTAAAACTATTACACCTCTACCCCGATATAACGCCACCCGATATAACATGAATTCGGATATAACATGGTAAAGCATTGCTCCAGGGGGGAGGGGGCTGCGTGCTCCAGCGGATCAAATCAAGTTCGATATAACGCGGTTTCACCTATAACACGCTAAGATTTTTTGGTTCTCGAGGACAGCATTATGTCGAGGTAGAGGTGTATATATAAAAGTAGCGTATTTTATTCAAGGTAAGTTAATATCAGCATTTAAAATGATTAATACCCTGATTTTATTGCTACGGGTTTCTGTAGTACAAAAGAATCCTAGTCACTTGCTATTCCTTTCTTAGCACAAACTGAAATGGCAGAGTATAACACAGAAAGACAGTGAGGTGCAGGAAAGGAGGAGACTGGATGACAGAGCTATGATTCGGTATTAAGTGTTGCTAGGAAACTGCAATGGCCCGCCCTACACCAAGGACAGAACAAATTCTCACTCCTTGTTTTGTCTCATTAACAAGATTTACATTAGCAACAGTGAAACGTGTCTCACTTTGACAGCTTACTAGAGAATTTAGGAATCATTCCAGAACTTTGTGAATAAGAAATCACCTAACCATGTTAGCGTTCAGTTTCAAGCAAGCCTCCTTCTGTTTCCCGTTAATGAAAGAATAGAAAGGTGGTTGTTAGGCATTTTCAAGGAACCTATTCACCTTGTACCTAAAGCATGTGTGTTTCTGAAGTAAGGGAGGAAGGATTTAGGCCCTTATCGCAGGCATGCTTAATTTTATGCTTCCAATGATTTCTCTATGGGTCTTCTACCAAGCACGCATGCTAAGTCTTTGCAGGATCAGGGGCATAAATAGTAACTCAGCTTTCATCAAGAGTGTATATTTGCATACCTGAGAGAATTAACCCGCCCACCCCCTTCCAAAACACCACAAGAGCTCGATACATTGTACATTTAAATAATGGGTTTCAGATTCGCTCATAAAAATACAAGCATTTCCTATCTGGATTTTTAAAGTATCTACTAAGAATGTTAACCATGAAGGAACATAAATTTAACTGGGTTGCTGTATTATTAAATAAAATAATTTAGCCAAATGGGAACAGATGAAGAGCAAAAGAAGACCACTCAAGACTTCTCTGGGGGAAGGGAACAATTGCTAAATATTTAGGGTTCGCTAATTATTATTTGAACCCCAGAATTATAGAAGTGCTCAGAGACAGTTTGTAGAGAGTTCGATTTCACTTAGCTTAGCAGTTTAACCACTACACATTACTGGAAAGCGTCATCTCTGTGGTTCACAAATGTGTATATTAGAGAAGATACAAAGCAACATATTGATAACCTTATATACAGATCCCTTTCTTTTTCTTAGTTTAACTCAAAGATTGAGATCATGGATGATTCAGGGCTACATGCTGAAGATTCCAAATGACATTTTGGAGGTCTCAGAACACCAGTCCAATTGACAGAGCCCCAACACGAGAATAATTTATATATATTTTGGAAGCATCTAAGTGCACTAGGCAATGAACAAATGCACAGAAAGAAACAGTTCCTACACATTCACAAGGGAAAAATTCAAGGAAAAGCTTTAAAACTGCCAGAAAGAATAAGCACCTGGGGAAAAAAAAAAAAATCAGAGCGTCTCCCTATAGCCTCAATCAACACCACATCTAAGGGTCGTGTTGATTACAACTTTAACCCCTCCTCCGCACCACACCTGCTGGCTTTCTGAATTTTTAGCCCAAGTTCCCTGCCAACCTTTATCTCCAATGCAGTGGGTTTTTCAGGCCCCTTAACCAGTGCTCATTCCTCTCTTGACTTCAGGAACATGAAACTGTTAAAAATGTATGTTGATAAAGGTGAAGGGCTTGTCTACACTTATGGAGGTGCCACTGTAGCACTTAGTGAAGATGCCACCTACACCAACAGGAGAGCTTGGTAGATCAAGCCTAAAGCAACACGGTAAGCAGTGAGGAGACTTTGGGAATTTCAGGCACTGGTGGCCAGCAGCAGTGTCTCTGTATCAGTGGAAACCCGCAGGTCAATGTACACCGCAAACTTTTGCCACCATAGCCAGGGTCAGGGGCGTGATGCAGTGTGAACGGTGGCTGGTGTAGCTGAGCTGGCAAAAGCCCGTAATGCATATGCAGTTATACTTGCAAAACTGTATGTTTACCAGTATAACTTATTTCCCTCCCAGGAATCAAGCTGCAATAAGCTTTGCCTGTGCAAGCTGTGTTCACAGTAGGAGTGCTTTGCCAGTACAGCTATGCTGGTAAAAAGCACTTCTAGCACAGACCTGGCCTTAGTAGAAACTGCTCAGTTCCATAATTAGCTACCATAGTTTGCTTGGGTTTCAAGCAGGGGTAAACTCCACTTATGCAAGTCACAGCTATGCTGGTCTACATTAAGGGTTTTCACATTTACACCAATGCTGGCTAGCAACGGACGTAATCCCCAGTGTAGGACAACTTTAAGCACGTGCATGAAGAGGAAAGGGATGGAATTAAAGCAAAATGTCCGTTTCATATGAAATGACCATTAGTAATTCTTATCAATAACGTACGGCTAACTACACAGAAAGGGAACTGAAATAACGGATTTCTTTTGGCTGAGGTTATTTATTTTCCTCAGAGTTGAGATTTTCCTTACACTGGAGAGTTCTAATCTTTCCCTGATTTCCTTTAAAAAAAAAAAAAAAAACAACAAAAAAACCTAATCATCGTTTGCGTCAGTGATGAAATATATTTTTAGTTCCTTTTTAAAACATTGCAGGCTGCTTGAAATGAAAGCTTGTTTTTTGCTCCTTCTCACTAAATGGGAATGCAAAAAATGTACCACGGCTTTCTGGCAAAACAGCCAACACATCTCAATTTTGTGCTTACAAGAAATGTAAATGTTATTATATTTCATATTTCAACTCCTATGCTGCTTCCAGCAAGGGCTCAGAAGCAGAACAAGTTGTACTCGCTGATCGGTAGGAATAGAAAAAAAAAAAATACACCTCAGACATTCCCTGCCAGTGGATGGCCCGTTTTTTCAATGATCCTGCCACACAGGATGGAAACATTTTCAATGTTAATAAATAAAAAGATCATTGCTAGAATCTCCCCATTAACTCTAATTAGCAAGTATTTGTAGTCTGGGTTTAAAACTTCCCAACTTGGTGTTAATTAACAGCAACAGTGCAGCAAAAGGTATAAACAAACACACCACACAGTGGTCTGAATAACAAGCTTCCACTTTGAAATGTGTGCAGGAATCGGGGGGGGGGGGCGAGTTTCTTTGCTGCTTCACCCAAGAAAATACACGTTAAGTAATATTAAGGGTGATGCACTGAAGGTCAATACACACAAACTCTAACCTGCTTGGTGCATTATTAAATGACAATTAACTGAACTCCATGAACCCTTCTGAGAAAAAAAAAGTCACTTCTATAACATGCAAGAAGGGCATCTGCTTAGATGAAATATCCCCCCACCACCACTTTGCAGGAAAGCCAACAAGGGGAAAAATTAACCAGCTTAGGTTTTAACACTGCATCTGTTCCTATCCCACATTCTCCTGACTATCCTGTCACGCTACATCTGTAGCATCTTTAAGCTCCATTATGCCAATCACCATGGCAACATCCAACTATGGCGAAGATGCAAACCCAACAGGACATCAGTTCCAATAATTGGGTTACAAGGCTTTTTAGAGAGCCAGTATAGAAAGTAATCAGGCAGTAATTAATGGGACACCACAGGTGTGGGTTTCATATGCTTGTCCCAATTCTGCCCCCTCAATAAATGTGTAAAACATCATGCACGATCAAAATCCAAAATCCATTCAAGGTTTTGAATCTCGTTTGCTAATTATCCTGAAAATCTAGGAAAAGGGAAATACAAAGAAATGTGCATCTGTTTCATTCCAGCAACAAACAGCATAATGTGATAAGTGAAATATTTGCAAGACAAAAACACCTCTTGATGAGTTCTTTGAATGAGGGGGAGAGAACCCCAGAAGTGAGATTTAATTTTCATTTCATTTCAAGATGCCAGAAGGGAGTAAACAAAAGAAAGCAGTCATAAATATCAGTGCAGTTTGTAGCAGCTTTAAAACAGGCTCCTTGTAATCAGGCTCCTCCTGGCCTAGTTGCAAATGTGCTGGGGTTCAAGAACATATTGAGCCAGCACAGTATTTAGGCACGGTGCACAGTTTGAATTACAAATTCATCTAGCTGGATGAAATACACATGGGCCCAAATATTAAAGAGATTGTGCGCAGCGCCAGGTTCCCACCTGCTGCATCCTAGAAGGGAAATGACACTTTCCAAGGAGTCAATGAAGCAAATTTTGACAGGCTGTTTAGAAATATAGTTCTTCTCCTGCTGTCAGGAGATACAATGGCTCATTGCGGGAGTAGACGTATAGAGGTAAGAATTAGGGTGTGGGAGAAAAAGAAAGGCTTTCAAATTTCTCTCCGAGACTTTGGGCCTTCAGAGGAGGGGCTTCCCATGCCTACATCCTGGAGCTAAGACAAGGCCTCTGCGCTTTTCTGCCCCCAAATAAGGTGTTGGTTTTAATTGTTTTGAGACTTCACCCTCACATAGTTTTGGAGCAGAGCAGAAAACCACTATTTAAACTACACAGATTTAATTCTTACTTAAGGCCTAAATCCAGCTGTTGAGCCAATAATGTCCCCCACTGCTTCTAGACCAGCATTTGGGGGTTTGGGAATGTGTGCATTTTATGGGGTGAAATGAGGACGGCAGTCATTTGTTTTACTCTGATTGTTTGATGTTGGGGGTTTTAGCCACTGTCAAAGCCATGCCTTTGGATGTGTGCTTCTTTTTGCATCATTAGAAATAAAAATAAATAGCTCTGTATGTCAATAATGGCGACAGTGTAACACAGCACCTTTCACAGACAGAGCTGGAGCACAGGACTGGGAGACAGCAGACCTGGGTTTCTATTCCTGGCGCCACCACTTAGGGCTGGTCTACACTACGGGGGGAATCGATCTAAGTTACACAACTTCAGCTACATGAATAACGTGGCTGACGTCAACGTACTTAGATCTACTTACCACAGTGACTTCACAGCAGTGTGTCGACAGGAGATGCTCTCCCATCGATTCCCCTAGTGCTTTTCATTGAGGTGAAGTATAGGAGTGAACACTAGAGCGGTCAATTTATCGCATCTATACTAGACACAATAAGCCGACCCCTGCTGGATCGAGCACTGCCTGTTGATCTGGCCGGTAGTGTAGACAAGCCCTTACTCAGTGAACGACTTTAGTAAGTCATACCTCTTGCATTAACATCTACATGTAAAATGGAAATAATGCACAGGGATGTTGTGATGTTTAATTTATCAGGCACTCTGAGGTCCTTGAATGATAAGGGCTAAAGAGGTGCCAGCTAATATATTTCATATGGACATCCCTAAATGCCTTATAAACACCCACTGAATCTCAAAGCACTACAGAGAGGTACAAGTTATCGTCCTGATTTTTCACATGGGGAAACTGAGGTACAACGAATGAGGTGGCATGCTCACCAGATAGCTAATGGGAAACAACATAAGAGGTCCTGGCCCATCACCTCCTGCAACTGCAACAATATAATTTAATTACAATTAAAAAAAGGTACCATACATACATATACATCCAACCACATATATCAGCTCTCCCTGTGATCTGGAGAATTCCTTATTGCCAGGTCCCAGCCTCACCCATAAGTTATCTAGTCGCAACAGCTGGCATTCTGTACACTGAATTTAGCAATTAACTGCTGTCTTTTCAGAATATATTTTCCCCCATATATTGTTGCTGTGGCTGCATTAAGAACCACGTGATAATGGAAGAATGAAAGCAATTGCTAATGGCTAAGAACAAGCATTAATTATATAGATCAGACTGACATGGTACAGGTATACAATTATAACCCACATGGGTTGCTGATTTTATATCCTGCATTTTTTCCTTCTTGTTTAGCTCAGTACTGAAACACAGACATTCTGGAGCCAAATGTCAAACTTCAGCTTACCTGAAATACCATGAATACCATGAAGAAAAAGCACAAGGAAAAAAAAAAAAAAAAAGCACTTGGGCACTAGTGATATTTACACATACTGCTGGGTCTAGGTCTTAAAAGGTTATCTGCTTTTAAAATCAGTTGTGCAGATTATATTAAAATGCTGTCCTAGACACAGCCAGATGCCCTTGTGCATCGGAGCGCTGACTCAGAGAAGAGCAAGCAAGGATGGCTGCAAATCCAGGTTAAAAGAAATTACATCCTCTAATCTGATGACAACAACTGGGTCCAGCTCAAGAGGAAAGGAGGTAACCCTGCCGCAGCCAGACGGCATGGCAATCAAGATTTTCAACTTGTACTGAGAAAGATGCCAGGGGCTCCACAGACACCAGTCAGTGCTGGCTTCTAATGAGACTTGTACCTCTTACCCTGCTACATTTCCCTATGGAGAGAACACAGCCACACCAGTGCCAGGCTGGTCACGTGTGTGACACAGAGATGTGGGAAGTGATGGATGACTACCCCTCTACAGCTACACGGGATGGCATTCTCTCCTTTTCTCCACCTCAAGTGTATTTTCTGCTTTAGGCAAATCTTCAAGGCGTTTTTTTAAAAATTCCCATTTTGTCTTTCAGTTCACATTTGACGCATGTTAAATGTGAACAGGAATTGACCCCAGTGATCACATCTATGCACATTTTGGGGCAGAACAAACGAAGGCATATTCTTTTCAGACCCAAAGTCAAAGTATGGCCCTATTTAGTAGTATATTTAAAATGAGCCTCGACATAGCTTTGGACGCATATACAAGAGCTGCATTTAAAAAAAAAAAAAAAAGTCAACACAACACACAATGTCCCCCCAAAACACCAGGAAGAAAAGTGATCCCCATAGTCCCTACGCAGGCAAAAATTTCACTTCAGTATTGATTGGCTCTTTGTTTTATCAGGCTACTATCTGGCATTATCTATCCTGAGGATTTTAGGCAAATCTCTAACTGTTGCTCAAGCTCAGGCCTAGATCCACCAATGCAAGCACAGCGATGCTATCACTTAAAATAATGTTTAAAATGTCACCATAGCGCAAGCATCACTGGAGCTGTAAGAGTCTCCCTTTTTCATCTGCTACAGCTGACACGGGAAACAGAGTTGCAGTGACCATCGCGCTACGAACTCTGCATTCTCCTCATGGGGCAACCTAGCAGGAGCAGATTTCCAAGTTTGGGGCATATGGTGGAAAAGAAAAAAAGGCTGCCAAAGGTCTATGCAAAAAGAAAAAGAGAGAGGGCAAAGCCATTTACAACCTGTCACTGAATCAGAGCTGTAACCTGACCCTGGCGGTGTCTTGCTACCGAGAACATTAACTACAAACAGCTTCCATTTCAGCAGCTCCTGCCAAAAATAAACAGTCCAGACTTTGCTGGCTGCTTGGTGGGGTCTCTTTTTCTCTCAATGTTTTTCTTCTTGTAAAGACTACTGGGATGCAGCCTAGGCTGCCTAATTGGAACACACTGCAACATATCCTGTGACCAATTAGTTTCTTAGCTTATTTCCATCTCACTATTTTTACCATGTGGAACTGCCCTGATTAAAGCTAAGCAGCTAACAACTTGGTAATATGCCTGAACAGTTTACAGGTTACTATTCAAAAGATGGTCCAGTTCAGCTTCTTGGCTCTGAGGTGTCACCACCTCTGGTGGTGTCGCCTAGTGGTTATGGCAGGTGTTGTACAACTTTTCTATAGTAAGAAGCCTCATCTTCATAATGATATTGTCTTGTGGGCAATCCCGCCCCCCACACACACACACGCATCCCGATCACCCAGGCCACTACCTCTTGCAGTCTCACATCAAATCTTGGAATTTATAGCAACTCCGATGACCAAAAGTTACATTCGAAAGGTATTTCATGGATCAGCTGTCTTTTTCTAAAATGACGTATTGAATTAGCGTTATTCACACTGTCAATGTTACTGCTTAATTATCTCCTTTCCATCCCTCCTCTGGCGTCTTTGGTTCTTCACACATCATCAACAGGAGACCCCACATGGACACAACTGGGTCCCAACTGACTATATTTGCTCAATATACAGAAACATGCTAGGCCTACATATATACTCCTCCTCTGACTGGTTTCAAATGGCTTCAACATAACAGTGAGTGCCACTAGACAACTTACAACGAACAGAATATTACCCTATTCCTATATGATACACTACCCTATCTGTTCTGTTTCATTGCTCTTCCCCCACCCCCACCTTTCCATGCTGCTTTGCCGGTTGGTCGTCTCTCCCCATTGCATATGCTTCCCAGTACCCTATGGCAAGAGGCCCAGCCTCCTAGTCTTTTTCTTGCTCTACTTCTCTAGAGATACTGCCCAGTTCCTTTGTTCCACTCTCCCCAAACATCCTCTTCAATTGGCATCTTAACTGGGCGGAGGGAGGGCTTCTGTTTCTTCTCTTCCTCTTACAGAGCAGTGGCTTTCAGTTAAGGCATATACAGAGTCTCCTACTTTGTTCTTACAGGCCTCTGGGCTCTTCCTTGCAAGGGCTGTATAATCAGCTAGAGAGAGAGCCAAGCACTATCTGACCCGCCAGACCTCTATGGATCACAATCAAGTTTAGAGACCACTGGGTTCAAGCACAAGATGGAACCTGTGACACCTCGATTCTACTCCTGGCTATATCGAGTCAGTCATTCACTTGCCCTCTTCTAAGACTCATTCCCGCCCCCCACCCCCCAAATCTATAATATGAGGCTGATAAAACTTATCCACTGTCACAGTAGTATCCGCTGTTTATAAAGCACTCCGATCTGCTCAGATGACAGGCACTAAGTATTATCAGTGGAAGATGGCTAATGTTTATCATTCCTGAACACAACACACTTAGCAGGTGCCAATAAACCACTGAACTGCAAGCTGCTATAAACTCTTACACCTCCCTCATCATGCAATAAAATATAGTTCAGTGAAAATACTATTACAAAACTTGAGGGACCGTTGTATGTGTTGACAGGCACTTAATATAATGGGGATGAGGGAGACAGTGGGATTTAACCATCACTTTCAGTGATGTTAATATCGAGGAGCACATGACTGGCACTAAAAAAGTGCACTTAAGAAACGAAAATACAATTGAAAGGAATGCAAATGATTTAAAATTCCATGGAAGCATATCACACCAACCTTCCTTTCCTTACACAGTTCCAGTGAACCAGGCTGCTGAGAATACAGATGGGAAAGGGAAAATTCTTGTCTAGCAAGCAGCATGTTTCTGACCAAACCATTGGGGGAAAAACACAATTGAAAGGTATGGTTCTTTAAACTGGGGTATTTTAATATGCTGTAGGAAGTTCTCTTTCCTTTCTGATTTGTTCAGCTCTTTGAAACACAATTTCCTATGTTCTGTTACTGTACAAATAGTCTGAAGCTCACGTGGAGTCCTGCCATTAAGACTAACAGTCACATATAAATAGGCGATTCCTCTACTTGAAAGGTTACACATTAAAGAGAGAGAAATAAACATCTTCAAATAGAGAATACAACTCCAAACCATTTATTTATACCTATACCTTTTTTCCTGTGACTGACTGCTGCAGGGAGGGGCTAGGAAAGAAGAGGTTGAAGGCCCCAGTAATTAATTCTAAGTGGTTTTAAACTAGCTAGGGAATTGAGGCAGACAAGATGCAGTCTTGAGGTCTAAGCCAAGCTGCACTGTCCTCCCCCACCCCCACTTGCACTATATTCTAGAATATATTATTTACATTGTCATCATGTGAAAAAGATAAAAGTGTTTTCACTTTTAAGAAATAAATCCAGAAGCCCCATTGTTCTACAGAATACAAACTTTCAAAAAAGGTGTTTCAGGCCAAATCTCAGCTGGACTTAGAAAGGGAGAGGAAGTGTAACAGAACCATGATTTCATATTAATAAATCATTTAATACAATTGCCATGAATAGGAGGGGAGGGCTTGTTAGCAGGAACCTCCCTGGAGTCACATGCATCACCTCCTACAAATACAGCTCCTTTAAAAAAAAAAAAAATCAAATTAAAAAAATTTAACAGTAATGTCCCATTGGAGAACATTTATCATTTTGAGTTTTTTCTTCTTCTAACCTTCCTTTTTATTAAGGCTTGATAAAAATATAATGAAACATGACAACACACCATATGGCACATAAACACACTTCCAACCTCACCAAGTTAATTCAACAGGCTGTGCAACAACCTTTCACCTCTCATGGGACAACACAGCCCCAGTCCCTTTCTTCTACTAATTAATTCAAGTCCTGCAATACGATGGACTACCTCCATGCCGAAGAACTATTCAGAACAAAGAGATCCCAAGAGCCCATGAAGTGTTTTCTGTATACACAGCAATCCTAGGAAACCCAAAACCTATGTATATTACAAGATAAACATCTTGATTAAAATGTGCACTGCAAGCAAGCTGATTGGCAAAAGAGTGGAACCAAAAAAACCCAATCCCAAACTGAAGGACTCAATGCCTAATTCCATTCTACACATGGAAAATCAACCAGACATGACTAGGGAAATTACTATTATCCTCCCCTCCAATGGCCTCAGATTGTGTCACTTGCTTTTTTCTATAGCGCAGAATATACAGGGCCAAGGGATTCATCTTTTGATGCATAATTGTTTCAGAATCTCAACTTCCATTTAAAAAAGGAGTTTCTAGCCCAAGAGTTGCTGATATCACCCGGAATACATCAGCGGAGTGTAACTAAAACAGCATAATTGTCTTAAGTTTGAAGTGATCCTGAAATAATATTGAGATAGGAACGATCCCCATTCAACTCAATTATAAAGCCCTGGAATTTGCCACTTGGCTACAGACAGCATCCAACATCTTGTGCTCTGTCTCCCTGTAGCTGCATCTTGCTCCTCGGCTTTCCCCACACAGAGGTATTAAATTGGATGACAGTGCATACTTTCTGAATTGTTCATATAGCCAGGGAACTGGGAGATCCAGCAGTGTGAGATAGGAAGCCAAACTGCCTGGTGAACAGTGTAGCAGTTGAGGCGTGAACCACTGAAGCTGCCTACAAACTCCCTGCCATATATGGGCGAGGGGAGGGAAAAGGGAGGTTTTCAGCCAGGATGCCTGGACAATACTGGACCTGGGCCACCTGGAAAATATAGCGGAAAAAAAACAAACATCAAAAAATGATCATTCTTGAAGACCAGTGGCACTGGGAGCCACAGTTTAGTGTGGGTGTGTGCACATGTGCTTTGGGATGGGGAGGATGAGAATTAAATTATTCTGTCTCCAAATAATCTCAACATTGTTGAGGAATTTAGGGGTTCTTGCCACAGAAGGCAAGGGGTATTAGCACAGAGTTTGGTTCTGTTTTGTCAGAGTAGCCATGACCCTGAGAGCGGGTTGAGGCAGTGCACTCAACTGAGTCCAAAGACGGGAATTCTGCTCCCAGCTTTGCTGTTGACCTTGGGCAATGCACTTTCCCTCCGCGGATCAGTTTCCCCATCTGTAAAATGGAGATGGCAATACAGACCTTTTGTGAGGTGCTTTGAGTTCCATGGATGAACAATGAATCATCCCACTCCTGTTTCCAACTCACTTGAGCGCACACAATAGCCTTCCTGCCTCATTTATTAACCACTTTTCTATTCTGTTGTAGCATTTGTCAGTCTGAATTCAACACTGACACCCCTGAGGGTTGTGCAGGGCACTTCAGCCTTATGGTGAACCCCCTTTGAGCAAGATACATTCTTCCTCTTTTTACACGGGAGAAAAGACTAAGGGGTCTGAGACAAAGTCTCTACAAGGAAAGCCTCTTGAGGAGGGTACTCATTTCAGCTGCCTATTTGATGGGTTAATTGGGCTGTGATACACTTGCCCATTGAACAAGGAGGCTCAGCTCAGCCATTTGGGTTACGTTAATAGTCCAAATTTCCATAAACTCCTCATGATTTCAGGTGCCCAGCTGGAACAGCCTTCAAAGGGGCCCAATTTTCAGAGAGAGCTGAGCACCAACTCTCTGGATATCAGGTCACTATATGACATCCCCAACTTGGCAGTCCAACAGAGGCTCTAAGGGCTACAACATATGCACACACACCCCTTAGTAAGGGCAACTTTTACCTGGGCAAGCTGGTTGTGAACTGTTTGTACCATGTGGCAAAACCCAGGGCTTCCTCAACCCAGCCCATTCCCATGACCACTGATAACAGAGCCGTTCAGCATTCCGTGCGGGTGGAGCCAGACAGCAGGCCAGGCAACCAAGAAGAGCTCTGTGTAAGCCTGACAGCTTGTCTCTCTCACCAACAGAAGTTGGTTCAATAAAGGACATTACCTCACCCCCCTGTCTCTCCAAGCAGTGATCCTTTCATTTCAGTCGTTTATCAGTTACACATGTACTCAAGGAATGACAGACAACCCTCTCCCCCTTCCCACACATCCTCATCTGTAATTTAACATAGGTGTATGGAGAGGATGATGGGCCTCCTTTCCCTGGCCTCTGCCCCAAAACGAAAAACAGAAATGCTCTCTCAAGAGTCACCTAGCCACTAGCCTCAGAGACCTACAGACCACACACGTGCAGGGCTTTCCCTGACGTACAATGGAACATTGCAGTCACATGATAGACCTAGGGGCTCCTAGCTAATGTCTGCAGTGGTCCAGTATGACCTGGAGCATGCCAAGTAGACAAGGGTGAGAAATGATGGGCAGATCTGTTTTGCTTTCCCAGGCAGAGCAAAAAAACCACCAGTGCTAAATCTCTGCATGGCTGCCATTCAGTTGTTCCCCAGCATCATGTAATGAATTGAAGCCTTCAAGGATCAAATCAGCCAAAAACTCTACCAAGGAAATAATGCAAAGCAACCAACCAGAGCAAATTAAAAAACAAACAAGGAAAAGCAAACAAACAAAGAGACTGAGCATACAGTAGCTGCCGCACTAGTAGAAAAAGTGTGTCCCTGACTCATTTTAATGAGGATGGGGCGCTTGTTTTCATTTTCATTCTCATACATCTAGCAACAACAACTTAAGGCACAGCACAATCAGATTCAATTTGTCACACAACACCTGCAATCCATTGAGTAAAAAAACAAAAACAAAAAATATAAATTAAAAAAATGTGCACAAAGAACACTGCTCAACTTCCAAATTGCAAACTACATTTCAGGATTGTTTAATTAAAGTCGTTTTTAGTTTTTGCACGAATGCAATCACCAAACATTGTTTCCCTGTCAGCATTTGAGGGGCAAACGTGTTGCTGCCAACAATAAGTACAAATCTGGCCGACACTGTTTTCCCTAAAAATAAACCATCCATGTTAAGTAGCTCAAGAACAAAACTAAATAAAAGAAAAAAAGGATTTTTATTTTTTTTGAAATTGTTTTTTTCCAAACAAAAAGATGGCAGATCATGGTTGAGGAGACACAGAACCAACATCACAGCATGGTGTTTAGCAGACACTCTGCAGCTGGAGATGCAGACCTAGGGTATGTCTACACTGCAGTGAAACTGCAGCAGCACAAACCCACCCAGAACCCTGGATTACTCAGCCACCCAGCCCAGCCCAGTCGAAGCCTGGGCTGCCATGGCTTTGCTACTACTAGATTAAAGCTAACTCAGGTATGTCTACATGAGCTGCAATCACCCTCCATGAGTTACCGTGTAAACATACCCTGAGACATGAAATGTGAAACAGAGATCATGGACACTTCTGATAATTAAGGAACCCTTTACCCCCCAACCCTTCCACTATGCCACCACACTATCTTTTTTGTGTTAAGCCAGAAGAGGGATGTTAATGCCAGGGTCCTGGCCGAGTTCCATTCAGGGCAATTACTTTCTGCATTCTTGAGTTCTCCCTGACGCATGTCTCTCAATCTGCCAGTAGCCAAACATGGGGCACAATGTGTGACAAAGACCCCAAACAGTTATTTGTGTAAGGAAACCTCTTTGTGATTCCTTTCTTTAGTGTGAATAACTTTCTATAACCATCGTTTCATGATTCTTTATTTCAGATTTAAATAATTTTGAACAATAAAAGTGAAACGACGCCACACGTTTGGGCATTGTAGGTGATTCTGGGACAAAAACTGAGTGACAGCCCTCTAAATGAAGGACAGTGGAGAGATACACCATCCAGCTCCTATTGCATGTGGCATTTGTTCACTTCCTGTCCTAAACTGCTATATGGGGCTATTAAACCACGTCATGCTCCACCCCAGAGGTGACAGCCCTTCAACGTTGCGAGAATTAATTCCTACAGAGAAAAAGACTGCAGTGTTCTTCAATCCTTCTGGATAAGAAATATTATAAAAGATAGCTTATAAAACTATTACGCGAATCAGACACAAGCGAAGGAAAGGGAAGAGATGACTCTCTTTTGCTTAGAGTCAGGATTACTTGCCAACTACATAATAGCATCTTGAATTTTTATTACTGGGTTACTGCTTCTTCAAGATCTTGATTCCACGGTTGCATTTTCTTGCTCCCCCTCCAGGCATTATATATTAAATGTTTTGCAGATTTATAACACTCTCTTAGAGGACATTAGTCAAACCGGATTTTATTTTTTATTGAGATTAGCTAATCAAGGAGATGGTCGCTGTCACAGTTGCTTCCATCTTTCTATTCCTAATAATGCACATGAATTATTGCGGTTTCAAAAAAAATGCTGGACGCCTACCATGCAAAGGCCAAAGTACGCAGTGCGCTTCCTCTGATATTACTAGCAAACAGAAGGCAAAAAATGCTTCAAAAGTAGATCTGTGTCCAGGCGAGGGTGACCAGATGTTCCAATTTTGGGGTATTTTTCTCATATAGGCTCCGATTACCCCCCAACCCCTGTCCCGATTTTTCATATTTGCTGTCTGGTCACCCTAGTCCAGACTGGTTTAGGGATCAATAATTAAGCTGCGTGAAATACATGCACACCTGTTTTGACATAGTCTGATCAATATTTTAAGTGAATCCATGAGTTCCAAGATCATTTTTCTGCTGAATTTTGCCTGGTTTCCATTAAAAACAAAACAAAACATATAAACCTATTGAGTTTTACATGCTTTCCATTTGAAATTGTTAAATCAGCCCAGATTTGGGGGTGGGAGGGAAATCAGTGAAACTGGTCTGAGTTTGGGCTCTGTAATTAAACCCAAACCTAAATAGTTCCAGTTTCATTACCGACTTTCTTTTAATACACCGGAAACACATTACCAATCCCGAGATACTTTTTTTTTTCTTCTGTTTTTAAAACACTAATCCCCAGTATGTTTGTCCATGCTTGATTGAATTTGATTCTGCTCTATAATTATGTCTATTCTGATCTGTAAAAACAAAGCAAGTCACTAATGTTTACAAAAAAAGCATTTATACCATTTAAAGTTTGGGCAACAAGCAAAAGAATGAACAGTGAAGTACACCGATAGTCCAGTGATGACAAGTACTAGCCTGAGGGGGGGTTGTTTCTCCGGACACGGGACCATTGACTGCAAGAATCAATCTTGGAATCCTGTTGAAAACTGTGGGCAGTGTGACCCATACAAAGGCACTGTTCTATAGGATAACAGTTAATTAAAACTAGCAATACGTCATCTACATCAAGCATGATCCCCTGTGCTTACAGTAATGAGACAATCATGAGGCAACTCAGGATCTAACCTGATGAATCTCCTTAAATCTGGAACTTGCATGCCATATTTACACATCATCGGCAATGCAAATACTCTCCTGCTTCCCGCCCTCCATTGGCTCAGAGTATAAAGAACAGCCCTGGTGCTTCCTACTGAGGCTCACCTGAAGCGGTTCAGTAGAATGAAGCTGGTAGTTTTGCTTACCAACCAACTAGCTCGTTGCCTATTCCTGACTCTGTATGCCACCTCTACACCAGATGTATTACAGAACTAATGCTGGTATCTCATTCACCTCACCAGATCCAAGAAGTTTTCCTCCTCCTGTGGAGAGAATGCTAAGCCTGAGAAGAATACAATTACCTTCCCCCCACTCCCCATTTGCTCTCAAGAATAGGTCCCTCAATGCCAGAGCTGAGCTCATCACCCAGGCACACTCTCATTACAGCCACCATTTTCCTTCTCTGTGTATCTCTATCAATATTCATTCCATACTGAATCGGAAAAATTCAGGAAACATGCAGTGCTAATGGTTTGGGTGGAAATCTCAGACTGAACTTAGGAGCCAGCCACATTCAGGACTGAGCAAGTTTGTCAGGCAAAGGATTAGTCAAGCACTTTACAGACATTCACACCATGATACAGGGATGTCGCATTCTGCCACCCACTTGCCCGTGCACATACCAGCCCATGTCTCCAGAATCCATCGTCAGTGCCCTCGGGAGACAAGATGGCCATTAGATTCTAAAAGACTAGTTCAGGAGCCCACCTCTGGAGCACAGGCATGGGTGGCTCTGGGTTCTAGCTCTGAAAATTGTGCTCGCTAGCAGATCCTTAACTTCTCTGGCTTTGCTTGCCCCATTCTAGTAGCAGACTTCGGGACAGACAAGAAGGGAGGGGGAGGAAATGATTCACATTGTCCAAGAACCAGTCCTCTAATTAACGTGCTACAGAGAAAACCTGCAAGACTGATGGTGAACCCAAGGTCTTGAGACAGAATGATGTGAAGTGGGAGGAAAAGGGGTCAAGGAAAGGTGAAAAGGAGGAAGGAGTTCCCTGAGTTCTGAAAAGGACACAGAAGAGAGATTCCTGGGGGTAGGGAGCCTCATGTTTCAATGATTAACTGTAAATCTTAACTATCCAGTTTCTCCTCTGAACTTCAGCAACGGCATCTTGCCAGTGCTAGCTGTATTTTCATTTTCCTCAATTCCCCAACCGCCCTTTTTCCATCCTAGTGCTCCAAAAAAACAGAGGTGGTAATGAAACTTCACTGCATCTGTACCCTAGCCAACTACTTTTGGCAAGTGTGTAGGATCAGCATTATTCCTCCACTGCTCTGTTTTCTTCCCAAGAGCGGGGGGGGGGGGGGGAAGGGGGGGAGAAATGGGTGAAGACAGACAGAAAAAGCAAGTCTTACATCCCACCCATTAAGTGTCATCATTAGGCTTTCCATGCACAGGAGTGAGTGGCTGGTTAACTGAACAAGTCTGGAATTGCTGAAGCCTTGATTTGCCTCTGACCTTGCAAGTGTCTGGAATGTGCAGAAACAGGACTCACAAAATTAAATAAGTTGTCCTTTACGTCACTTCCAGTAATCATCGCAAGAACACATAAAACATGAACAGAAACGTTAGCTATGTCAATGGCTCTCGTATTCTGTTTTTGTTTGTACACTGCATCCTCTTGTGTCAAGTCTCCAGCTGACTGTTACACTGGATGCACATTATGCCTTCTCAGACAATGGCACCTCTCTCAGCCTGTTCCAAAGCCATTAGTACACTGTGTGTGCTGTTGGCCTAAGCTGGCACAAATACTGGCCTGGTGTAATTTGACCCACTCCCCAGCTTCAGACAGTGCAAAGCTCACTGCTCAGCTAAAACCAGTTATTAAGCTAGCATCAGCCTGCTTTGGCCAATTGCATTATTTATATACACACTTTGGAGTAAGCAAAGTTGTGAAACCAGCTCACCGGTAAAGAGCGTGCATACGGGTGTGTTAACATTTGTTTGTGGTCTGTAAACTCCTCTCTCCACTTAACTGAGTGCTATTAGTGAAGAGCTAAGGAAACAGATAGGAATGGCAAGAAACAAAGCATCTTCAAGTCATGCCAAAGCTGGGAGAAACAAACAAATATATTCAGAGGGGATCAGAGCTGATCACAAACTACAAAGTTTTTGGATTTAGAATCAGACACTTGCCCAAAGTTAGGCAAATACCTCAGATCCAAAGCCCCCTAAGCCCATCCTTTAACAAGGATGTACATCAGACTATTTGTATTTGGAGATCTGTGCATCTCTGTGGCCGTTAGACTGAAGACCACCTGTGATTACTAACTCATGAGACATACAGATGTCTACTGCTACCTTATGCTGTCCTCCCCTCTCCCGTTTGCCTGTTTATTCATCTGTCGCCATATTGTCAACATCCTCGCTCTCTGGGGCTGGGAGTGCCTTTCTGATAGGTTTGTAAAATGGGGCCCTAATTCCTGCATCGGGTCCCTAGGTAATACTGCGATAGAAATCAGGATATTAAGGATTTAGGACTTGTAGAATGCTACAGGGTGAGCATGTTCCTCTCCTATCCCATGCAGGGCAAGGTACAGACACGGGTCAAGTACTTCTCCCTCTTCATGCAGATTCTTCCTCTGTTCTCACACTGCTTAAAAGTAGCTTAAAACACAGCCAGGGGTTTGGCTACGATTGCAGTTTTGATTGGACGCATCCCTGGAGGGTTCATCACATGACAATCTTTAATTCCTGGCGACTCTAGGACAATCATGGAGGGTTGGCAACCCTAGGTTTGGCAGAGCTGACGCAGCACCGTGCAGGGTGTTCAGCACAGGCCTGCTGTTGACTACAGGAAGAAAGATGGTCCTGTGGTCAGGGCATTAACCTAGGACAAGGGGCCGCAGGCGGACTGCCAACATGCTTTTGAACGGACCGTGAACTCTTTTTCTTTACTTATCATCATCATCATCATCACTGCAAAGTGAAAAATGTTTCTCTGGAGCCTGATCTTGAGTATACCTTGCTGAAGAAATTTGGACCTTAACAAAAAAAATAACTGACTACCCTGACCTAGGATTTGGGAGACCCTGGCTCAATTGCTTGCTCCACATAGACTTATGAGCCCTTAGGCAAGTCACTCAGTCTCTGGGAAATGAAGATAATAGCACTGCCCTACCTGACAATTTTTAATGGACTAGGATACTACAGTGACAGGAGTGACCATGTCAGATCCCAAATATCTTCCTTAAGCCCAAACACCAGTAATGCAAGTTTAGGCCCCAATCCTGCAGTTTACAGCATATGGGCAGATACTGCATCTGCACTGACTTTAGCCTTAGGGTATGGCTACACTGGAATTTCAAAGCGCTGCTGCGGCAGCACTTCGAAGTGTGAGTGTGGTCGGAGCGGCAGCACTGGGAGGGAGCTCTCCCAGCGCTGCACATAAACCACATCCTCTACGGGTGTAGCGTGCAGCGCTGGGAGCCGCGCTCCCAGCGCTGCCGCCTTGATTACACTGACGCTTTACAGCGCTGTATCTTGCAGCGCTCAGGGGGGTGTTTTTTCACACCCCTGAGCGCGAAAGTTGCAGTGCTATAAAGTGTAAGTGTAGCCATACCCTGAGTGTGGGGACATCTGAAATATTGTGCTTGGTTCCAACACTGGATCTTCCTTCTAGAAAGTCTTATGGGAGATGGGTGTCCCGCCTCTTAGTTTACCATTTTGTATCAACAACAAAAGAATCTCTTCCAGGACTTTATGCTTAAGCCTTGCTCAGCCTGGCTGGGTTGAAGAGGTATGTTTTTCAGTTTCTTTCTTCATAGATTTAAAATAACCAGAAAAGGGGAGAGATGAAGTGAACATTTCTTTATTGTATGATACACAGAAATGGTGTTAATCCTCTGTGGTCATCAAGCTCTAAATGTTTGCTTAGTGTGTTTGGTTGCTTGCTTGCTTTTTTCTAAAACCCAGCGATAAAATTTTACAGGCATAACCATTATGAAACCTATATAAAAAAATTACAGTAAACTCCAGTCTTATGTTGTGAGATTTAAAGTTTTAATTGTTTTTTTCCCCCTTTCTTCATTTACTTTATGGTGGTGTTATTGTTCTCTCAACCTTGCAACATCTGGAGAAGGCTGAGCCACATTATTGTTGCGTACTCTCTGGCATTGTTTCTGGGGCAATGTTACTGAAAAGAAATCTCTCTTTTGGGCAGAGACTGTCATAACCTTTGTTACTTGCATAGTGTGGAGCACATTGTCAGCACTAAGCAAATAAGTGCCCTGTTAACATAGGTTAAGCTGTTCTTTATGAAGTCCTGCTGAACTTCATAGTATACTATTTTACAGAGCACAGATGGTCCATGGGAAACTAGGAATTTCTCAACCACATTTTCTTTTCCAGATGCTGAGGTGAATATGATTTCTCTTGAAACAAGCTCCTTTTGCTTTCACTGAAGAGCTTATTATTATACAATAGATCTCATTGATGCAGGAATGCTGATATGCTGCAGTCCAGAGAAACATTTTGCTTAGCAGGATTGCTTATCTGGCTCAAAGGTGTTTATTACAGCTGAAAAGCTCTGAGCTCTAGCTTGGAACTTGCTCAAAATTCAGGAGCGTTTGGATGTGAGGTTTTGATTTAGGCCTACCTCTATTTTTCATTTACTGACTCTCAGAGATGGTCTGGAACAATAAATCAAAATTTCTTCAACCCACTCCCTGAGTTCTGGAGGTGAAGGGACTAAATGGGATGAAAGCCATTCCTGATACAAGTTTTGTACATCAACAATCTGACAGTGAGGTTTTGCAAAAACCAAACTACCAACACGTTTTGCCAGTCTTTCAGAAACACTGTATTTGCAGTTAAGATGCAGGATTTCCAAATAAAAATGCCACCCTCAGAACCTCACCTCATCCCTAGCAAAATCTGAGTTCCTGTGACAGCTCACCCGCTGTTCCACATCTCTGCTGAGAGTCAGGACTTGGTCTACACAAAGGAATGCTAATGCTGACTTGCTATTCACACCATATCACACTGAATTAGATGCTGCATGTGTCACTCCACCAGCATACCACCATCATCCGCACCAACTTCACTCATCAACAAATTCCCCAAAAAATTGTCATGGATTGCACCCATGCTAGGAAGGTCTCCCTCCCTCAGCAATAAATCTATAGCTACAAATGCCTTTAGCTGTAGAGATGCAAAGGGTTGGGGGTGGGTGGCAGATATCGGAAGCACAGTGTTACTATTTCCTGCAGTTTGTTAATCAGCACAGTACAGCAGCAATACTGAACATGGGGATGACATGAAGGATTTAATGATCCTTCGTGACGGAAAGTCTCTGGCATTTCTCAAGTACAAATGGATCAAGGCACAATGCATCAGATGAAGATCTGCCCTATCGATTCTGCATATGAAGGAAGGAATTGGGCTCTTGTATTTAAGCGAGGAAATTGCAAGCACACTTAAACCACCGTTTTCCAATTGTGGATCCAGTGAACGTCAGGGTGGAAAGGAACATGTCAGTTTATTCATGCTAATGCAAAGATGATTGGTCTTGGCTGGTTGGCTCTGGAGGAAATCTGAAGTGGTGTCACAACAAATTAATCTGATTTAGAACATTCTCCGCTCCTGTCCCTTAAATACCCAATTAAAAAAAAAAGGGAACATTCAGCAGCAACTGTCGGATCAGAAAACAAAGGCAGAATCAATCCATCAGAGCCTTCTTGAGATGAGAGACGGATCGGCACTAGAGAGGAAATCATGCTCGCTCAGCTATAGATCTGATATGGATTGCACCATGAGGTGCTTCCTCACCCACAACGCTGACCACAAACCTTCCATACCAGAAAAAGAACTCCACCACCTTACCCCCCCTCGCTTCTGTCCAACTGTCATTTCTGCTTAAATCTCACGTGACAAGACAGGCAGCTCTGTGAGACTCTCCCTGGGCTTTTTCCACCTACGATGCACATGACGAGCAGAGATACAGAGAATTATTTTGAACACCTCTGAGAAGAAGAAGAAAATTCAGACTGAGGCTACGTCTTCACTACCCGCCATATCGGCAGGTAGCAATCGATTACTCAGGGATCGATATATCGTGTCTCATCTAGACGCGATGTATCGATCCCCGAACGCGCTTATATCGATTCCGGAACTCCACCAACCCGAACGGAGTTGCGGAATCGACAGGGGGAGCCGCAGAAATCGATCCCGTGCCGTGAGGACCGTGAGTAATTCGATCTCAGATACTTCAACTTCAGCAACGTTATTCACGTAGCTGAAGTTGCGTATCTAAGATCGATTTTCCCCCGTAGTGTAGATCAGCCCTAAAAAACACCAATGCATAGTTTGCAGTCCACTGTCTGAGTATAGGGGGTGCGAGGGGTCTTCCTGCACCTTTAATAAAATACACAGCAATGAAATCATGAAGGAGTCATTTTTTCCTCGCTATCCCATCAGTGCCCACTACAGACACCTTTCACCTTCCTCTGAAGCAGCTGGTCCCCGGCCCCTAGCAGCAGCAGGACACCAGATTAGACAGCCACTCATTTGAGCCAGCTTGGTTCTTCCTACGCTACGCATGGACATCTACAAAGACACCAGAATGAATCCAAGTCAGTAATATTTTAACCGTGTCCTGAAAGCAGCCTAAAGCCAATGTTACCTTAATATTCCCATCCTCCATTTATATTCCCATGTCACACCTTCCTACATGACTTTGGACTCGCTACTTCTCTCCCTTGGTTATGTAGCACTTCACACTTTCAAAACAACATCTTACACTTAGACCTCGTGAAAAGGAGCGGAATCTGTTAGATTTGTCAAACATTCTGTAAATCCAAAGAAAGTGAAACAATAAAAACCTCCCTTCTCTCAAGCTGCCGCTGTAGCACTATTATTTATTTGTATTAACCTAGCATCTAGGAGCCCCAGTCACAGACCAGGCCCTCCATTGTAGTAGGTGTTGTATAACCAGAACAAAAACTCATACCCCAAAGAGCTTACAACCTAAACTCTACACAAACATCCCACACACAGATGGAATACAAGCTGTCAGGAACAGTATCCCTGATGATGCCACAGCACAACTGGCTGCTGAGCTCTGTGCCTTTATACTCACACACAACTATTTCAAGTTTGATGACAATATATAAAATATCTCCAGAAATCAGTTGCACTGCTATGCACCCGCTATGGCCCACAATCGCCAATATTTTTATGGCTGACCTGGAACAACGCTTCCTCAACTCTCGTCCACTCACGCCACATGATGACATCTTCATCATCTGGACCCATGGAAGGAGACTCTAGAAAAATTCCCCACGATTCAACAACTTCCACTCCACATCAACACCTGGACCAATCTACACGGGAGGTCCATTTCTAGACACCACGGTGCAAATAGTGAATGGTCACATTAACACCACCCTATCGAAAACCTACCGACCGCTATGCCTACCTTCATGCCTCCAGCTTCCATCCCGGGCAAAATCACCGATCATTGTCTACAGCCAAGCACTGAGGTACAACCGCATCTGCTCTAACTCCTCGACGAGACCCAAACCTACAAATCTCCACCAGAGCATTTCTCAAAACTACAATACCCGCACGAGGAATATTAGGAAACAAGATCAACAAGCCAGACTTGTACCAGAAGCCTTCTATTGCAAGACAAACCCAGAACGAAACCAACAGACTCCACTGGCCATCACATACAGCCCCCACTAAACCCCTCCAACGCATCATCAGGATCTAACACCATCCTGGACAATGATCCCAAATCTTTCAGCGTCTTGGGTGGCAGGCATCCTTGCCACAGACAACCTGCCAACCTGAAACGTATTCTCACCAGTAACTGCACACGTACCTAGTAACTCTCTGCCAGGAACATCCATGCAACAAACCTCGATGCAACTCTGCCCACATATCTACACAGCGGACATCATCACAGGACCTACCAGATCAGCCATACCATCACTGGTTCATTCAACGCTCACGTCCACCAATGTTATACGCATCATATGCCAGCAATGCCCCTCTGCATATGTACATCGCCAAACTGGACAGTCCACTACGGAAAGGATAATAGGACACAAATCAGATATCAGGAATGACAATACAAAAACCTGTAGGAGAA
>NC_133790.1:15246374-15257285 GCF_003597395.2 Chelonoidis abingdonii | reverse complement strand
TCTGACGAAGTGGGTATTCACCCACGAAAGCTCACGCTCCAAAACGTCTGTTAGTCTATAAGGTGCCACAGGATTCTCCGCTGCTTTTACAGATCCAGACTAACACGGCTACCCCTCTGATACTTACAACCTAAGTAGCTTCTCTGCCTCTTGAGGGAATGTTAAAACTCCTTATATTAGTAAATGCAGACACCTACACCTTCATTTAAAGGGACTATAACAACTTGGATTCTGGTTAAAGCTAACAAATGTATAAGTATTAAATTCGTAGTTAACTGAGTCCTGTGACAAGTATCAGAGGGGTAACCGTGTTAGTCTGGATCTGAAAAGCGACAAAGAGTCCTATGGCACCTTCCAGACTAACAAAGCACTGGAGCATAAGCTTTCGTGGGTGAATACCCACTTCGTCAGACACGAGTCCTGTGGTTTTTGTTTTTGCTTCTGCCAGACAACTAGGGCTTTGGGGGCGATTCTCCCCTCTGGTTGGATGTCAACTGCATGAACAGCTGGGACCACAGGTTGGAGATGATACACAGCTCCATAAAGCTCAATATGGTTAAGTGAGAATGACATAAAAGCAATGGTAGGGTCTCCCTCCTCCTGGGAAATCAAAAGGAAGTCAAATGGCGACCCCCTGGCAACCTACTATTTTTAGAAGGTCTGAAAAGCCTTTGAGATTGTGGATGGATGCTTTGAGTCAGTAAATCAATCGTCATACAACAAAGCAGATTAAAAAATTGCTATTGATAAAGAGGCTCAAAAAATCCTGAACATATAAATACAATCTGCATTACCAAGTATAATCTGCATAACCAACTGTTTTAACTTCCTCTTGTGGCTGCCACGGAAAATTAAAGGCCAGATTTTTAAATCTGGTTACTAAGAGCGCTAAGATATTCTTGCTGTGACAATTTTTTCTTACAGGTATTAAAACACTCTCCATCCCTGCTAAGTTCCTTCAACACACCCCTCCATTTCACTCAAAAAAACTTGTCAGTCAAGCAAAAAAAATTAGTCTAAAAAACACAACACAGAACACATTTAAACACTATTCAAGAACAAACTTACAAGCCATACACTGTAGTGCTTCTACTGCACTTGCCAGACCTCAGAAATATTAGATGCACAAACCCCAAGGGCAGCATGCACTGAAAGAAATCTTTGCTCTGGGCACCTCTGTAAAATGCTCTCTCTCACATGCTTCAGAAATTCTGAATGCACCAGTGAGCAAGTGTAAGTTTACTTACCCTTAGGGGGAAGAGAATGAATTCAAAACTGTGTTACAAAACTGAAAAGGAAAGGAACAGTCACTGAAAATTATAAGCAATCTATTGCTTTCTTGTATTCTGCAATTTGTATTCTGTAACTTCAATTGACAAAGTTAATTATGGGATTTTATAAGCTAGGGCATGATAATATAGGATAACAAAGGGAGAAGAGAGAAAATAGTTGATATGTTGATCAGAGATGTTCTGGCTCATGTAAGGAGAGCATTCACGGTAACAAAAAACCTGGAGAAATGGCCTTTTAACTGCACTGGTAGCTACAGATTGTTAATTTCTTTTTTAAAAAATCAGTCTCACTGTAAAGTTAAATAAAAATGTGGTTTTAAGAAGTGCATGGAAAGCTCTGCTCCATGTAGCCATTTCTTAGCGAGTAAAATACACTGATTACCTCCTTTTATTGCTGCAGATTAAAACCTACTTGCAACGGTAAAGCTGTGAGCTACATGGCCACTACTGATACCTGTTTGTACTTCATCTCCCAACTTTATCACAAACAAGCAAACATCACTGTCAAACCTCTTCAGGACAGAACATCATGCACTCCTATACTACTGCATCTCCTGTCATAGGATTCCAGAGTGTTTTACAAATATATCAAGGAATAATGTCTCCCAGCCCCTGTGAGATCAACTATCCTCATTTTACAGATGGAGAAACTGACGAAGAGAAATTAAATTACTTGCCCAAAGTCACAGAGAAAGTCAGTGGCATACCCTGACTCTCCTACTCTCTGAACTTCTAGATTTCCTGACACCAAGTCCTGTTCTCTAACCACTATGACAGGCTTCCACAACAATCATGCGCTCATTGCAGGGAGCCCTTGGTTTAATTTTACTTTGCAATAGCTCATGTCTCAGATTAAGAAAACCTACATAAACATCAATGTCCATTTTTCTCATGACACACGTGAAGACTCACCCAATCTTTGATGGGTAATGGAACTTAACAGGTAAATAAATAACTGGTTTCGTTATTTTGAACACTTTGCCCAGAGTGCAATTGTGAATACTTGAAACAAATCCATGAAAGCCAGGGACTTTACAGTTATTAGGCTACTCACCATACCTATTTGGAAAGTCATTATGGATTCAAGGCTAGAACTCGAATCCTTCTGCTCCAAAAGAGCAGGCAGAAAGAAAAACTGATAGCAATGGGGCTTACAACACAGGTACACAGTTCTGATTCCATCTAGCAAGGAAGAGGAAGATTTGGACATACTCACAAGGTTATTAGTCCATGAAATAAGATAATTTGCTAATTGTGGTATCTCACTCAGTTGCCATGAAAATTAAGTGGTGCCCCTACAAGGGCTGGTCAAAAGTTTTCCATAAAAGCTATTTTTCTGCTGAAAGTTTTGAGTTTTTGTTGAAAACTGGAACATTTTCAATTTTTAAACAGAAATTTAACATTTTCCATGGGGAGAAGAAAACATTGTCCAACTAGCTCTAATTCCAACATCCCTACTGTAGAAGAACATGTGAGACAAGGGGTATGTCTACACTACAGGTTTATTCCAATTATACATAAACCGGTTTTGTAAAATAGATTGTATAAAGTCGAATGCACACAGCCACACAAAGCACAATAATTCGGCGGTGTGCGTCCATGTACCGAGGCCAGGCTAATGTCGATTTCTGGAGCGTTGCTTCGGGTAGCTATCCTGTAGCTATCCTCCATATCTTCCCGGATCTCCCTGCCCATTGGAAATTCTGGTTGAGAATCCCCAAATGCGGATGGTGAAAAAACAGTTGTCGCGGGTGATCTGGGTAAAGTCGTCAACTCAATTCCTTCCTCAGGAAAGCAACGGCAGACAATCATTTTTTGCCCCCTTTTTTCCCTGGATTGCCTGGCAAGACGCCACAGCATGGCAACCATGGAGCCCCCGTTGACTTTTGTCACTATTCACCCGAATATGTGTACTGGACTGCCGCGTGAAGAGGCGGTAAAACTGCCACATGCTAACAACAGCTGCATTAATTTGCCTTGAATAGGTAGCCGAGACGCTACCAAGTCATTCTGTACCTGTCTGCTGTGCCACTGTAACCGGTGATGAATGACTGATTATCAGTCGTCTCTGTACCGTCTGCGCTATCATGGGTGCCCCTGCGCTGAGGTCGGCCAGGGGCGCAAAACAAAAATGGGAATGACTGCCCTGAGTCAATCCCTCCTTTATGTTTAATCTAAAAAAATCAGAGTGAGTCTGCCTAGAATAATGGGGCAAGTGGTACTAGAGAACCAGTGTATCAGAGAGGCCAGCGCTCATGTCAATTTTTGTATCCCCGCAGAAATATAGCTGCATGCCATTTAGGAGGTGCCCTCAACAACCCCACCCGTTGCTTCCTCCTCCCCCAACCCTCCCGGGCTATCACGTGGCAGTGTCCCCCATTTGTGTGATGAAGTAATAAAGAATGCAGGAATAAAAACACTGACTTTTAATGAGATAAAATGAAGGAAGGCAGCCTCCAGCTGCTATGATAGTCCAGGCAGGACATTAAACGGTGGGGGGGAGAGGAGGCCCAGCATCCTCGCTACTAATGATAGTCAGGCTAGTACAGAATCTTTTCTTTAGGACATGAAAGGGGGGAGGGGGGCTGATGGAACTCAGCCCAGTTGCTATGGATGAGGACGTTAGCCAGCCCGTTCTGTACCACCTGCCAGGTGAATGACCGGCGAGTCATTCCTATTTTTGTACCGCAGCGCCCCTGGCCGACAGCCATCAACTGAGAGACAGCCAGGACACTCTACAGGATATGTAGGACGGCTATCAGTCCTTTTGTACGAGTACCAATGTCCACCCATCGGCGGAGGGGAGGGGAGGAGGATGCTGCTATTTATCGCCACAGCACCATTCCTGCGAGTCTACCAGCAGACCAATGCAGATGCAGCATCATAGGTTGTGAAACGAGCCACACAAATGCATATGAACCGTATTCTTTCCGCACTTTCTCTTTCGCGATGAAGGAGCGCTTATGGGTTAGTCAATGACCTTCGACAGGACAAGTTCATACCCGCCTTGAACCAAGGGCAAAAGTTCGCCGGACCAGATGGTTGTGGCTAGGAGACCCCCCTCATCAGGCATGGGGAATCGCCTCAGCACCAAGAGATGCAAGATAGCTCCTTTCGGAAACTGCAAGGCGATTCGTGGAGAATAGCGAGGGCCTCCTCAGCGTACCCCTCCCTCCCCTCATCAGCGTTTCGCATTGGTGATTAGTTGTCGTTCGGCGGTTCTTTGCCGTGAGACTTCGACACACCAGGCACCAGTAACTGTGCCTCATCCTGTCATAGCCTGGAGAATCTGCTTTCCTCAATTCATCTCTGTGAACGGAGAGGATCTGTGCTGAATTGGCAGCAAGACGAAGGATTAAGTCCTCCCAGGGCCAAGGTATGAGACGTCAGGGCGATCAGGATGTCAGCTCCGTTGTTATGCTGATACCCTTAATGGCTTCCTGCTCCGGACGATTAATTTTTAGGGAGATTAAGTAGCGGCACTCAAGAGCAGGCGCCCTTGACCTGGCACGGTGCTTGGTAGTGGCGGAACGACGTGTCCACGCTGGGCAAAACAGGAATGAAACATTCTCTTCGAAGACAGTTCGGGCGCGGCTATTTACTCGAGCACTCTAGCTGGGCGACGCAGGGAGCAATGCGTGAGAGGTAATGACTTGTCGGTCACAAGAGCGTTTACAATGGCTCCTCTCGCCGGTGGCTGTGGGAATAATGCGCGCCCGGTAGGCCTACACTCACCATCGAGATTGGCAGGCCACACTCTAAGCGGACTACATGCCGGAGTGGGGTAGAGTACCAGGAATGTTACAAGCGCTACTCACCATCGTGTCAGGAGAGTACAGAACACCGATTCTCTAAGGGCAATAGAGCCGCTTACTCTCTGAAGAATGATACATATGAGGCCGATGCGGAGGTTGGGTGGAGACGGGTGTGCAGCGTTTTAAAGTAGGGTTTAGATGCCTGATCTGGGTAATTATACACGTTCTCAAGAGCACAGTGGTTAGGTTGGTTAGAACCAGCGCAGAAGAACTGGGAATCGAAAGGAGCTTATCGAGCGTTTAACAAAACCTATGTAGGAGAACCAGCCAACTGTAACAGGGAGAATTAAATGACGTGCAGTGTACTAAGTTCTTTCCCAACCTGGTTGTCGGTCAAGTATTGTGGTATTGCTAATTATTACCTCGACTATACAGAGGAACGCGAACCAGATGAGTTAACATCAGTTATAGATTCACAAGAAAAAGTCTCGAACACTGAGATTTGGCTGAACGATGGATATGCAGTCTGCACACTTTATGCCAGTAATGATTAGTGGCTAGGACAGTCGATAAGAACTGCGGCTAATGCACCTCACACACTAGTAGTGCTCATAGAATTGGGAGGGCTGAAAATCCTACAATCTGGTAGAATTTTGGAGACTACTGTCGGGCAAACTTTTCTTAATCTCTATCCTCCACATGAAGGAATATTTCACTTGTTATAAATTTTGAGCTCACCACGAACATATTTAACCTCGCCTACAGATTAGCCCAACTTTACCTTCGTAATTGCCATTTTTCTACAAGATACTGTTTTATTAGACTTAATTTGGTCTTAACCACAGTGGATGACCTGGTAACTACAGATGAAACTACTGGAGAGAAACAGTAAAAAATGCCTAGAAGAACTGTATAGCTAATTGCCGCACTCCAACATACTGGTTTTTTAGCTTGCTCATGTGAGCAAATGAAGTTTAAAGGGCGTTGCTATGCCGGTATCACTCTTTAAAACCTTATTTCACCCGTCAAAGGCGGTCCATCTCCGAGTTCTGCACAGGCCCAACTATATTTGGCCTAGTGCAGACATAATGTGAGCCTATTTAACAAAATATATACTAAATAGATCTAAAGCATTAGCAATACTCAATGCCAATATTAAGAGTTATCTACCCGACTTGCTCCTACATGGGTATCAATAACATATCTGTATCCTTGATTGAAATGTTTTCTTTTGCACTTTAAGAAACAGTCGCACCTGCTACCTGAAAATTAAATGAAAGATAAATTAGACAACAATGCCAGGATTTGGTGAAATCGTGCCCCACTGAAACCAAATGGGGGTTTTTGCCATGGTGAAAATCCATGTCCACTGAAGTCACGGATCACTGCTACACGTGTATTTCAGGTTTAATATTTTCCCCTTCTTTTCCCTTAGTGTCCCTTTCATCTATACCTCTCATGAACATACAACTAAAAGTTCCAGTGAGTTAGCCCTTATAACCGACATGTGTAGGTTCATTGTGGCAGCTTAGGATCGACCAACTAGAAATGAAAATCTGTGTTGCTGTTTCCAACAAATAAATGAGACCGACTTTTAAGACTGTCCATCTACATAGAAAATAGGTCTGTCAACCGGATTCCAAAAAAAACCTTAAATCATGCACTTAATAGTAAGCTGTTAAACAATAACAGAATACTATCTATTTAAAAATTTTTGATGTTTCTTCATTTTCAAATGTAATCAGAAATACAAAAAGTGTACAGTGCTCACTTTTATATTTTACAAATATTTTGCTCTGTAAAACACAAAATATATAGTAAATTGTTTCAAATTCACACTAATACAAGTGATTCTAAGTGCAATCTCTTTATCATGAAAGTTGAAACTTACAAAATGTAGAGTTAATGAAACAAAATGATGCATTCACAACTAAACAATGTAAAATTAGACAGCCACGGACTGCATAAATAAGTCCTATTCTTGCTCCAATCACCAGACAGAGCCAAGTTTGAATATAATCATTCAGTGAGATATATGCTGTCCGCTCTTTGTGGTCACACAGGCTTGTCACCTAACGCTGTAGACACATGGCACTGTTGTACGCTCCGTCGGGATGTTGAGAACTTGTTCAGGGGGTCACCCTGCAATATAGCCAGGCTTAGTCAGGTCCCCAATGTGTGACTGGCTGCAGCCACCAAGGCAACAATGAGCTAGAGGAGGCTCAAAACCTTACACTGGCTTTGCGACAGGCTGTCTTGTGAACAGTCCCAGAACTGGAGGCTTCCACAGTTCAGGGCATACAGCATGATAAGGGCACTCCATGTAGGATGTCGGATGGTCGTGGCATCACATTGCCTTATTTACTTTCGTAACGCCTCGTGGCATTTTACCCTAGGCCCATGTCTAACAGAGCCCAAATCTCAAAAAGGATCAAAGTATATCGTGCATTAATTTTCTGCACCTAATTGCAACAGTTACCATGAGTGCACATGCAAGTTGGATAACTGAGTCGGGCAAATAACATTCAGAGAGCCAGTCCTATTCTATGCGGGTATCAACGTAGGCTGCACCATAAGTACTGTATAGAGCCCACCCAGGCGGTCCTGGGAAGCCAAGCAGGGCCTGACCGGCCACTTTTTGGTCTATGCGATCTATTCACTATATAACTCATGCTCTACAGACTGTCTGCGCACAATGAAGCCCAAATAATTGGAGGTACGACATATGTACCTACGGTAAATGCACGACAACGAATAAGGGAACTGGGAAAACGGCCAGATTTATTCGCATTACTCCTGACAACATGCTATTTTATGAGACGCTCGAGGGAAACTTCTATTTCTTCGTAGTACCTAATTGGTCCATCTTCCATTGCCATGCTGGATTGTTCTATTCCAACGAATTATAAAAAACTCTTTCTCGGGAACAGCACTACTGGGCGACGGTTCCACTATTAGCATTTCTGTAGCGAGTCCTGTGCGAGCTAACTGGACCACAATCTTTAGGAGCGACAACGTTACGCAGGAAAACCTCTATTCTGTGTGTCTTACAACGCTATATTATTTCATTCAAACACACGTTCATAAGAACCCATGTATCGGAAATAGTCCCCACCAAGGAAATGCATCACAGAACTAACTCACACACACGACTCCATCCCACAAATCCCCAATTTCAGGACTTCATCACTAGCCTTCACCAACTCTGACCCAGTCTAACAACCTGATATAAATAGTTTCAGCCCAAGTCCTGCTGACCAAACCCAATTACATAGAGTCTCTCATATCTTCTTTTCATATAGGTGGCAGCTTCCTTTAAAGAATGCTACCACGGCGCTGGCCTCTTCTCTTCTACCCTGACGCGCCTTAACACATCAGGCCCGCTTTAGATGACCCACCCTTTGTACTCGGACAACCAGCGAGAAACTTAGACGGCTCAAGATATATGCAGTATGGATTGACTTATTTGGTTGCTTCCTACTGAAAGAGCAGCCACGCGTCCTTCAGCAAGCACAAGTGAGAGACATCGCCTATTATATCTTCATTTGTCCTATGAGCGAAGAAGAAGCCGGGCACGGAATTGACCACTCGACTACAAAGCTTCATGGGAAGAGACTATGACTTCAAGATATTTTCGAGCCCACTCAGGGCACAACCCAGACGACGCACGCTCCTAAGCGTGGCGGATTATTTCTTAATGGGTTCAACCTTTGGAGGGTCCGTTGACAATACGCTTGTCTCCTTTAATCACCATTGAAGTCAGGCCGCCTCCTGTCGCTATTGGACAGATTTGCTCAACCTTCAGTGCCCAGCCTCATTCTAGGGATCACCCCACAGACTTAGAAGGTCAAACTTCTGCCTGCTGTCTTGAAGTGCAGGAGATCTGGAGAGGAGGGGAAACACGAGGGCCATGCACCTCGTACTCGCGGTTTTCACCACCAGGGCCCAGAGTAGGACGAGCATGAGAGTCTAAACATAGTGCTTCCTTCGTAACACTCATGCATGGCCTACATCCTCAGAGCACCTTTCACCTTCATTGCCCTAACCACAATAGAGCTAGGCACCCTTCGTTTTATGCTTGGCACGGAAAAGGATCCCGTCCTTAATCTGAATGTCCGTGAATCAGAAGCTTGTTACTCATTAGCCCCCTCTACGCAAGCTCATATTCTCTCACCTCTAGTCAGCTCCCTTTGTGCCTTTTGACTCCGAGCTCCTTCGACGGATGCCTCACACACTTCTTACTCCTATCTCTGGCTCTCCTACCTCAACCTGACTGGAGTTGAGCCACTTTTAAAAACGCGCTAGACATGAACGCGACTGATTAGCCCTGCCATTACTTACGACTAGGTCTGTTGACTAGTGTTTGATTGCGATAATTCAGCTCCTGTTCTCGCTATTAATTGGCTGCTTCTAGCCATGGTTCCTGATATTACATCTAATAGGGCAGCCCTAAGATGTCTTGGTCAATAAGGGAATAAGTAAAACTACACTCATACCTAGTGACAGATTATTGCCCTCTACCAGAAAGCTTCACTTAGGTGACCTCTCCTGGACTGAGATGATGTACTGTGTCGAAAGAGATATAGTCTGGATAACCTCTCAACTACACGAAGCACAGCCTACACGGAGCACTTAACCCTTTGTTTCTAAGTAATGCCCACGTTATAAACCCAGAGCAGTCTGTGCTGATATTAGCATGGATTTTGCCCCGTGATAGGCCTTAATGGATCGGTTATTGTCCTATTAGGTGCGTTATTGTAACCAATACATCAACAAGACAAAGGATCCACAGAAGGGCCTCAAAAGTGGTTATTGTATATTGTCGATGATCTTACGCAGCATCTCTATAACAGTGAGCACGATTACCATGGCGAGAGTCAAGGCCTGTACAATACCTACGTGGTCTCTCTTGGCAATGTATTATCACAGTGAGCCTGGACAGCCAACCACTTAGAAGACCTACTGCCAGCCTTATTGCATTCGGATCAAACGGGGTGGGAAGAGGTTTCTTGGGCACACCCTAGAGCCCACCGCCTATATGTTCACTAAGGTTGGTAGTGGCTTTCATATCCGAAGATAGCCTAGGTCTCGTGAGCAAGAGGCTACGCCCAGCCAAAATCCTAGTCCGGCGTCAAGTGTAACAAAACCCCTTGGGAATATCGGGACATCGTAGCGTGGAACAGGATGTGTGTACAAGAGATAGCATCTAAGAGAGTAAAGAGCCTACGAAAGATCGTGAGAGGCTCCTGCCGGCTTTTTTCTGGCTGCTATTTGTTTTCTGAGACTCTGCTTAGCCACATAATGCGCGGTAGATACTTCCGACCTTGCTTCCAGCATACCAAGACCTGAATTCACCAAGGGATTAAAGAGATGATCCACAAATGAAGGCTCACCCCCATGGGTTTATTTCTGGTTTGTTTGTTATGTAATTCGCGGAGGTAGGAGATATACTGCTCCCTCTGCGGGGTGTGGAAGAGGTCACCCCATCTCTCTCTTCACTATGGAAGAGCCATGCGCGAGGTGTCCGTTATACTCCACTTCCATAGATTGACCCTCTCTTCTCTAGCAATGTATCCACGTCCAGCAGAACCTTCTCGAGAGAAGGGAGAGCTAGATTTGTCAGGGAAGTAAAAGAGGGACCAGGCGTACAGAGAGAAGGTATTGTCAATCGGGTACGAAGCCATTTCCTGCAGAGGTATGTATAATTTCGAGACACTGCCCTCGTTACAACCGGATGGCTACACCAATGTATACATGGCTGAGGGTCTGGTTCATCTCTCCTGTCATGTTCTGCTCAGGCTTGTCTTTCTGCACAATCTACACACACACCATTTGGGGGTCACTTTTACCAATAGCATCCCAAA
>NC_133790.1:15129228-15246349 GCF_003597395.2 Chelonoidis abingdonii | reverse complement strand
ACTCTTTAGTCTATAAGGTGCACAGCGATTCTCCGCTGCTTTACAGATCCTACTAACACGGCTTACCCCTCTGATTACTTACAACCTTAAGTAGCTTCTCTTGCCTCTTGAGGGAATGTTTAAAACTCACTTATATTTGTAATATGCAGACACCTACACCATTCATTTTAAAGGGACTATAACAACTTGGATTCTGGTTAAGCTAACAAATGTATAAGTTATTACCTCTTCCCGTAGTTAACTGAGTCTGTGACAAGTATCAGAGGGGTAACGTGTTAGTCTGGATCTGAAAAGCGACAAGAGTTCCTATGGACACCTGCCAGGACTAACAAAGCATGGAGCATAAGCTTCGTGGGTGAATACCACTTCGTAGACACGAGTCCTGATGGTTTTTTGTTTTGTTGCTTCTGCCAGACAACTAGGTTTGGGGGCGATTATCTCCCCTTGGTTGGATGTCAACTGGCATGACAGCTGGGGACCACAGGTTGGAGATGGATACAGCCTCCATAAAGCTCAATATGGTTTAAGTGAGAATGACATAAAAGCAATGGGTAGGGTCTCCCTCCTCCTGGGAAATTTAAAAAGTGAGTCAGAATGGCGACCCCTGGCAACCTACTATTTTTAGAAGGTCTGAAAAGCCTTTTGGAGATTGTGGTGGAGCGGGGATTTGGAGTCAGTAAAATCAATCGTCATACAACAAAGCAGATTAAAAAATTGCTCTTGGATAAAGGAGGCTCAAAATCCTGAACATATTAAATACAATCTGCATTACCAATTATCTCTGCATACACTGTTTTAACTTCCTCTTGTGGCTGCCACGGGAATTAAGGCCAGATTTTTTAATCTGGTTTAAGGCGCTAAGTATTTCTTGCTGTGAACTTTTTTCTTTACAGCGTATTAAAACACTTCCATCCCTGCTAAGTTCTTCAATCCACACCCCCCATTCACTCAAAAAACTTGTCAGTCCAAGCAAAAAAAATTTAGTTCTAAAAAACACAAACACAGAACACATTTAAACACTATTCAAGAACAAAACTTAAAGCGCATACACTGTATGGCTTCTACTGCACTTGCCAACCTCATGAAATATTAGATGCACAACCCAAGGGCAGCATGCACTAAGAATCTTTGCTCTGGGCACCTGCTGTAAAATGCTCTCTCTTCACATGCTTCAGAAATTCTGAATGCACCAGTGAGCAAGTGTAAGTTTACTTACCCTTAGGGGAAGAGAATGAATTCAAAACTGTGTTACAAACTGAAAAGGAAAGGAACAGTCACTTGGAAAAGTTATAACAATCTATTGCTTTCTTGTATTCTGCAATTTGTATTCTGTAACTTCAATTGACAAGTTAATTTATGGGATTTATTAAGTAGGCATGATAATATAGGATAACAAAGGAGAGAGAGAAAATAGTTGATATGTTGATCAAGAGATGTTCTGGCTCATGTAAGGAGAGCATTCACTGCGTAACAAAAACCTGGAGAATGGCCTTTTTAACTGCACTGTAGCTACAGATTGTTAATTCTTTTTTAAAAATCAGTCTCACTGTAAAGTTAAATAAAAAATGTGGTTTAAGAAGTGCATGGAAAGCTCTGCTCCATGTAGCCATTTTCTTAGCGGAGTAAAATACACTGATTACCTCCTTTTATTCTGCAGATTAAACCTACTTGCAACGGATAAAGCTGTGAGCTACATGGCCACTACTGATACCTGTTTGTACTTCATTCATCCCAACTTTATCACAAACAAGCAAACATCACTGTCAAACCTCTTCAGGACAGAACATCATGCACTCCTATACTACTGCATCTTCCTGTCATAGGATTCCAGAGTGTTTACAAATATATCAAGGAATAATGTCTCCCAGCCCCTGTGAGATCAACTATTCCTCATTTTACAGATGGGAAACTGACGAAGAGAAATTAAATTACTTGCCCAAAGTCACAGAGAAAGTCAGTGGCATACCCTGACTCTCCTACTCTCTGAACTTCTAGATTTCTGACCACCAAGTCCTGTTCTCTAACCACTATGACCAGGCTTCCACAACAATCATGCGCTCATTGCAGGGAGCCCTTTGGTTTAATTTTTACTTTGCAATAGCTCATGTCTCAGATTAAGAAAACCTACATAAACATCAATGTCCATTTTTTCATGACACACGTGAAGACTCACCCAATCTTTGATGGGTAATGGAACTTAACAGGTAAATAAATAACTGGTTTCGTTATTTTGAACACTTTGCCCAGATGCAATTGTGATACTTGAAACAAATCCATGAAAGCCAGGGACTTTACAGTTATTAGGTACTCACCATACCTATTTGGAAAGTCATTATGGTTTTCAAGGCTAGAACTCGAATCCTTCTGCTCCAAAAGAGCAGGCAGAAAGAAAAACTGATAGCAATGGGGCTTACAACACAGGTACACAGTTCTGATTCCATCTAGCAAGGAAGAGGAAGATTTGGAACATACTCACAAGGTTATTAGTCCATGAAATAAGTAATTTTGCTAATTGTGGTATCTCACTCAGTTGCCATGAAAATTAAGTGGTGCCCCTACAAGGGCTGGTCAAAAGTTTTCCATAAAAGCTATTTTTCTGCTGATAAAGTTTTGAGTTTTTGTTTTGAAAACTGGACATTTTCAATTTTTAAACAGAAATTTAAACATTTTCCATGGGGAGAAGAAAACATTGTCCAACTAGCTCTAATTCCAACATCCCTACTGTAGAAGAACATGTGAGACAAGGGGTATGTCTTACACTTACAGGTTTATTCCAATTATACATAAACCGGTTTTGTAAAATAGATTGTATTAAGTCGAATGCACACAGCCACACAAAGCACAATAATTCGGCGGTGTGCGTCCATGTCCGAGGCTAATGTCGATTTCTGGAGCGTTGCCTCTCTGGTAGCTATCCTGTAGCTTATCCCATACTTCCCGCAGTCTCCCTTGCCCATTGGAATTCTGGGTTGAGATCCCAATGCAGGATGTTGCAAAAACAGTGTCGGGGTGATTCTGGGTAAATGTCGTCACTTCATTCCTTCCTCCAGGAAAGCAACGGCAGACTCATTTTGCCCCTTTTTCCCTGGATTGCCCTGGCAGACGCCACAGCATGGCAACCATGGAGCCCGTTTTGCTTTTGTCACTATCACCGTATGTGTACTGGATGCCGCTGACAGAGGCGGTACTGCAATGCTACACAGCTGCATTCATTTGCCTTTGCAAGGTAGCCGAGACGGCTACCAGTTCATTCTGTACCGTCTGCTGTGCCACTGTAACTGGTGATGAGATGACTGTTATCAGTCGTTCTGTACCGTCTGCTGCTATCATGGGTGCCCTGGCTGAGGGTCGGCCAGGGGGCGCAAAGACAAAAATGGGAATGACTCCCTGAGTCAATCCCTCCTTTATGTTTTATCTAAAAACAGAGTTGAGTCCTGCCAGAATTATGGGGCAAGTTGTACCTAATGAGATACCAGTGTTCAGAGAGCAACAGCCGCTCCATGTCAGATCCCGCAGAAATGATGAGCTGCGTGCCATTCTAGGAGGTGCCCCTGCAACAACCCCACCCGTTGCTTTCCCTCCCTCCCCCAACCCTCCTGGGCTACCGTGCAGTGTCCCCCATTTGTGTGATGAAGTAATAAAGAATGCAGGAATAAAAAACACTGACTTTTTTTATGAGATAAAATGAAGGGGAAGGCAGCCTCCAGCTGCTATGATAGTCCAGGCAGGACATTAAAGGGTGGGGAGAGGGAGCCCAGCATCCCGCTACTATGATAGTCCAGGCAGTACAGAATCTTTTCTTTAGACATGAAAGGGGGAGGGGGCTGATGGAACTCTCAGCCCCAGTTGCTTATGATTGAGACGGTTACCAGCCGTTCTGTACCACCTGCCAGGATGACCGGGAGTCATCTATTTTTACCCAGGCGCCCCTGGCCGACCTCACCTGAGGACAGCCAGGAGCACTCACAGGATGATGAGGACGGCTATCAGTCCTTTTGTACGGTACCATCTGCCACCGGGGGGGGAGGGGAGAGGATGCTGCTTATTTATTGCCACAGCACCGCGTCTACCAGCAGCATGCAGTAGACATAGGGTGCACTGAAAAAAATCAAGAAAACGATTCCTTTCCCTTTTCTCTCGCGTGGGGAGAGGGGAGGAGTAAACTGACGACATATACCTGAAACATCCCAGACAATGTGTTTGACCCTACAGCATTGGAAGCTCAGCCAAGAATGCAATGCTTTTCGGAAACTGCAGGGATTGTGAGATAGCTGGAGTCCTTCAGTACCCCCTCCCTCCCTCCATCAGCGTCCATTTGATTAGGTGCTTTCCGTTACGCTTGTCACACAGCACTGTGCTGTGGCCTCTGTCTGTCATAGCCTGGGATTTTTTCAAATGCTTTCTCAATTCATCTTCTGTAACGGGCTGTGATTAAACAGATTTGTCTCCCCATACAGCGATCAGATCGGTATCTCCTGTATGGCCCCTGCTGGAGCTTTTTTTTTGGATTTGGACTGCATCGCCACCCGTGCTGATCAGAGGCTCCACGCTGGGGCAAACGGAAATGAAATTTCAAAAGTTCGCGGGGCTTTTACTGTTCTACCTGGCCAGTGCATCTGAGTTCAGATTGCTGTCCAGAAGCGGTTACAATGGTGCACTGGTGGGATACCGCCCGGGAGGCCAATACCATCGATTTGCGGCCACACTAACCCTATCCGCTTGGTAACGAATTTCTAGCGTTACTCCTCTTGTCAGGGAGGAGTACAGAAACCGGTTTAAAGAGCCCTTTATATTGATATAAAGGGCCTCGTTGTGTGGACGGGTGCAGCGTTAAATAGGTTTAATGCTGCTAAAATCAGTTTAAACGTGTAGTGTAGACCAGGCCAAGGACTGGTGGAAAGAGCTACGGCTTAAAACAAACATTTAGAGAAAGCCACTGAACAGGAATTGAAGAGGTGCAGATTTTTTCAAAACCTATTTTCAGTAGTTTATTAATATATCACCAAACCAGAGATTAAGTTCATTATATTCAAAAAAAAGTTTAAAACACTGATTTTTCTTGAACATCTCAGTCTGCAATCCAGTTCATTAGTGCTACAGTGAGAAACTGCTAATGCTTCAATAATATGCTCTTTTACTAATCTATTGTTTTTTTTAAACTTCGGCACTTTCTTAATCTCTATCCCTCAACATGAAGGAAGTATTTCACTTGTTTAAATTTGGTACAGTAACAAATAAACTTGCCTACAGATTAGCCAATTTATTTGCTATGATGTTACAAGATACTGTTTTATTAGCTTAATTTGTCTTATACACAGTGGAGCCCTGGGTAACTACAGATGAACTACTGGAGAGAACATGTAAAAAATGCCTCAGAAGACTGTATAGCTATTGCCGCACTCCAACATACTGGTTTTAGCTTGCTCATGTGAAGCAAATGAAGTTTAAAGGGCAGTTGCTTGCAGGTATCCTTTAAACCTTATTTCACCCTTCAAAGGCGGTCCATCTCCGAGATTCTGCAAGGCCCACTATATTGGCACATAGTGCAGACAAATGTGGAGTTTCTATTTAACAAATAAATAACTAGATAAAAGATAGCAACTACTCAATTGCACAAATTAAGAGTTCACCCGACTCTCTACTTGGACAATAAAATCTGTTCTTGGATTGAAATGTTTTCTTTTCCACTTTAACTGCACTGCTACACTGAAAGTTAAATGAAAGATAAAATTAGACACATCCAGGATTTGAGTGAAATCCGTGCCCCACTGAAACCAATGGGGGTTTTTGCCACTGGTGAAATCCTGTCCCACTGAAGTCACGGATCACTGCACACTGTTTCAGTTTATTTTCCCTTCTTTTCCCTAGTGCTCCCCTTTCTTTTATACCTCTCATGAAATACACTAAAGTTCCAGTGAGTTCCAGCCCTTGAACAATGTGTTCTCCAATTGTGCAGCAGAGATGACCAATAGAAATGAAATCTGTGTTGCTGTTTACACAAATCTGAGACCACTTTACACTGTCCCATCACATAAAAAAATAGGGCTGTCAAGGGATTAAAAAAATTAATCATGCACTTAATTGTGCTGTTAAACAATAACAGAATACTATCTATTTAAAAATTTTTTGATGTTTTCTTCATTTTCAAATGTAACAGAATACAAAGTGTACAGTGCTCACTTTATATTTATTTTTTATTACAAATATTTGCACTGTAAAAAACAGAATAGTGTTTTTCAATTCACCTCATACAAGTACTGTAGTGCAATCTCTTTATCTTGAAAGTTGAACTTACAAATGTAGAGTTATGAACAAAAATGACTGCATTCACAACTAAAACAATGTAAAACTTTAGCAACTAAACGTGCATTAAGTCCTATTTCTTGCTCAATCACCCAGACAAAAAAGTTTGTTTATATTTGCATGAGATAATGCTGCCCGCTTCTTGTTCACAGGTCACCTGAAAGTGAGAACATGGCACTGTTGTAGCTGCGGTGTTGGGGGTCACCCTGCAATATAGCCAGGCTAGTCAGAGTCAATGTGTGACTGGCTGCAGCACACACAGACATAGCTGGGAGTAACTTACATGCTGGAGGCTGTTTGTGAACAGTCCAGGACTGGAGGCTTCAGCAGCAAAGCATGATAAAGGGCACCCCAGATTGGAGGTCGGGGTCACAATGCTATTTATTAGTCTGGATTTTACCCTAGGTATGTCACAGAGCCCAAATCTCAAAAGGATCAAAGTATATGTGCATTAATTTCTGCACCTAAATTGCAAACAGTTACCATGAGTGCACATGCAAGTTGGATAACTGAGTGGGCAAATAACATTCAGAGAGCCAGTTATTCTATCTGTATCACAGCCACTATATGTATATTTTTTCATTCACAATTCAGCCACTTACTTCTGAAAATAAGCCCAATATTTGGGAGGTAGCATAGTCTAGTAGACAGGACACTGGACTGGGAACTGGAAAACCCAGATTTTATTCCATACTCTGCAACTGCTTTTTGACCTCGGGAAATTCATTTCTCTGTACCTATTTCCTCTCCCATTCCATGTGGTTTGTCTATTCAGATTATAAACTCTTTGGGACAGATACTGTCACTTACTTAGCATTTGTACAGTCCTTGGCACAACTGGACCACAATCTTAGTTGACAACAACGTTAGGTATTGTTGTTTTACAAGTAATATTTTCAAACACACGTCTAAGAACCAGTATTAAAAATATGTCCAGTAGGAATGATATAACAAAGACTCATCACAAATCCCAATTTTCAGGACTTCATCACTAGCCTTCAAAACTCTGACCCAGTCTCCAACCTGATATAAATAGTTTCAGCCCAAGTCCTGCTGACCAACCCAATTACATAGAGTCTCTCATATCTTCTTTTCATATAGGTGGCAGGCTTCTTTAAAAAATGCTACGGCTGGCCCTGCTTCTACCCTGAGGCCACCACAGGCCGCTTAGATACCACCGTACTGGACACCAGCAGAAGAACTTAGACAGATAAGCAATGGATGATCTTATTTGGTCTGAAAGGTGCCAGGCCTAGGCACAAAGGAGAAATCTATTATTATCTCAGTTCTTGACGGAAAAGGGGAGGATTTAACTGACTAAATCCTTCATGGGAAGAGACTAGACCTTGGAATTTCAGCCCATCCTCAAACACCAGCTCTCTACTGGGTATTTTGTACTGTGTAGTGTGACAAAGTTCCTCCTTTACCTTGGTGGGTCCTGCGCTTATTGGCAGATTTGCTCACCTCAGTGATCTTCCCCACAGACTGGGTCAACTTCTCCTGTGTCTGATCAGGAGTTGGGAGGTTTGGGGGAACCCGGGCCAGCCCTCTACTCCGGGTTTCAGCCCAGGGCCCTGTGGATTGCAGCGGTCTATAGTGCCTCCTGTAACAGCTGCATGATGGCTACAACTCCCTGGGCTCCTTCCCCATGGCCTCCTCCAAACACCTTCTTTATGCTCACCACAGGACCGTCCTTCTGATGTCTGATAAGGCTTGTACTCCTTAGTCCTCTAGCAGCATATTCTCTCACTTTCAGCTCCTTGTGCCTTTGCTCCCAGCTCCTCACATGCACTTCTTCTCCTCTGGCTCCCCCCCCCTCACCTGACTGGAGTGAGCTCCTTTTTAAACCCAGCTGCCCTGATTAGCCTGCCTTGATTGGCTGCAGGTGATCTAATCAGCCTGTCTGCCTTAATTGGTTCTAGCAGGTTCCTGATTACTCTAGTGCAGCCCCTGCTCTGGTCATTCAGGGAATAGAAAACTACTCATCCAGTGACCAGTATATTTGCCCTCTACCAGACTCCTGTACCCCCACTGATTTGGGTCTGTCAAAGTAGCTGAACCCTCAATATAGATGCACTACACGAGCATAACTTGTAAGTAAGCCACGTTATAAACCAGAGCAGTCTGTGTGTATTAGGATTTGCCTGTGCAATTATATCGGTTTTGCTACATTGGTGCTAATTTTCCTCATCTAGACAAGATCCAAATTCCCAAGTTTTGTTGATCTATGCTTGACTTGCAGCATTTTAACAGTGTGCACATTACCATGGGAGAGTATGAATAAATAAGGGTTCTGTGTTTCAGTACCGCCAACCACTTAAATATGCAGCCTTTGCATGATCACGTGGGCAGAGGTTTCTGAATAGCCGCTTTTATACATGGTTTCAAAGAATACCTGTCTCTGAAAAACTCCCCCCAAAATCTGTCTCGTCAGTTAAACCTTGGAACATCTGGGCCCTGTGCTGACGGTGTTGTCAGTATTGTAAACCTCAGACTGATTCTTCATTTGTTTGAACTCTGTTGCACTAGTCGCTGCTACTACAACCTTGCTCACATACAACTGAAGCACCAGGGATTACAGAGATGGCACAATTTAACCAGCTGGGGTTTTATTTTGTTTGTTTGTTTGTATTGGGAGGGGGGAAATCTTGCTGTCTTTGGGGGTGTAAATACCATTTCTTATAGGAAACATCCATGTCCGTTTTTCTTCAGTGACCCTTTTCTAGAGAAGATCCAGTCCAGCAGAATTTGAAGAGGGCTAATTCAGGAGTAAAAGGGGACAAGGTAAAAGTATTCATGGGTAGGATTCTCAAGTAGTGTAAATCAGACAGCTCCCCTGACAACCATGGCTACACCAATGTATACAGGCTGAGGGTCTGGTTCCATCTCTCCTGTCATGTTTGTCAGTTGTTTTCTGGCACATCTACACACAACCTCACTATAATGGGGGTTCATTTTAACACAATAGCATCCCAAACACCATGAGACACATGGTATTGCATGCACAGGCAAAACCAAAACAGCATCGTATCCTTATTTCAGAACCGTGTTACAGTCTGTTTTTACAGGGCCTTTTAGAGCTTCAATGTGGGTTTTGGTGGGCTGCAGCACCATGAGAATGGTTATAACATTGGCCCAGCCACAAAAGTAATATGACGACTGTCCTTACACCCTCAAATTAGAGCAAAATCCCTACTTCTCAGATTCCTCCCCCCGCATCCCTATTTTTGGCACATGTTCAGTTGCTTTGCTTCCCTCTGTCTCTCCTGATGAATCTATAGGCATTGCTGGAAATGGGACTTGGTGTGCATACTCAGATTAAAGATAACCACATCTGGGCAGAGAGTGTATTCCCTGTGGCGACTCACTCTATTGCACACAGCATCCAATGGCAAAATTCTGACAAGGTCAATACCTAGGGTGCCCAGGGAGGTTACATATTCATACTTAAATCTTCAATGTGTTGTAAATTGATGCATTTTTCTCCAAACCAGCTAGGGCCATCCAATGAAATACTGTTGTTTTAGGAATTCCAAGGTTTATATAAATTATTTTAACACAAAATTTTTTTTCCTCCAGAGCAATCCTAGTAAAAGCCCTCTCCAGCATGAACAGTCATCGACAGAGTCCACAACAAAGCAAGCACAGGCATTATCTGGGTTCCACCAGCCACTTAGTCTTAGAAAACTTTTGTTTGCAGAGTCTCTCTCAATCTTACAGTGTGCTTGCATTAGTGAAGGAGACATTGATCTGTGTGGCCCTTCCATTCTCCTCTTTAGATCTACAATATATATTTCCTGCTTCTTTATAAAGCATCAGCAGAAAAAATAAAAATAAAAACAAAAACAGAACCAAAGTAAAAGGGGAAAACTCATCAACTCCCGACAGCCAAAGTTAGTAGTTCAGACACCTCACTCACCGTGAAAATCATCCAAACAAGAAAATCCATCTTATTCCCTTGCTTTTGCTTTGAAAATAACAAAACAAAAACTGTGCCAAAGGCAGCAAAAGCCACCTGTTTTCAGAGCAGTTAAATAGCATGCAAGATGTGTCCTTCCAAGAGGCCTCTGACACATCACACAGCCTCCCTCATCTCTTCCCAGCCTTGGAAATAATGCTGCCTGGCACCAAAAGTAGAAGGTTACTTATAATTATATACGATCATTCAGCACTGTTCAAGTGGATACTCTAATGTTAGAAGTCAACCTGAATATATGGCTATGAATAAAAGGTTTCACCCATCTTTTTGCAAACTCAGCTCACTCCTGACATCTCTATAACTGGGAATGTGGGAATAACAAGGCATGGATTGTAGATCAGGCGGTTTATCTTAGCAAAATGGAACCTGTTTAATACAGAGCCATTTTTACAGCATTTTTCTCCTCTTACTTGCTTAGAATCATAGAATGTCAGGGTTAGAAGGGACCTCAGGAGGTCATCTAGTCCAACCCCCTGCTCAAAGCTGGACCAATCCCCATCCTCTCTTTAAAGCATTTTGAATATGAGGGTCTCAAGGCTCCCAGTTGTCTAAGCAGCTAAATACTGAGCAGAGTAATGGAGGACACTTCAAGGTCCAGGAAGTGGGAAGTGAACCTTGATTGCTAGAGGTAGGGTGGCTTGTGTTTCCCCTGCAAAGGCAAACAAGTTAAGCAGTGGACAGAGCGACTCCACAAAAGAGAAGAGAAACTAAGCTGGGATGGGGGGGTGGGAGGAGAGAGAGAAAGATGCAAAATAAGCATTTAAAAACCAGCAGGCTGCCCTGCTAACTCTGAATGTAAGCACATGCAGGGAAAGAAGAGTTTACACCTTCCCCAGTTTGCTACCATAACCATTTTCATTTTTGCATGATTTTCATATAGTTCTCTCATTTGTCCTTATGATAATTCATTTCAGGTCCTGGCCCAAGGCATGAGGTAAATTCCTACAATACCTATATGAAGATGACCCCCAGGTTTGTGAGATGCTACTGGGCAGATTTCAAATTCAGCTCCCTCCTACTAAAATTAAGGGATCTACAATAAGCGATGTATTTATTTCTATAATGCTTTCCAAGCAGGTGTGAACCTTTATCAGCCATAAAGTAACAATATCCAAACAGTATCCAACCATGGGTAAAAAGTATGTTTAACTGAGCAAAACAGGTTTTTCAAAATCTGAATTTTTCAACAGCAAGAATGATTTAGCATTAAATACATTTTAATCATGCCATTCTTTCCTACTTCTTACTCCAATCTGTAATGAAAACCAGTCCAATCTGTACTGACTACTTTCTGAACATTTTCTTTAATTTTTAAAGAAGTCAATAAATTAACATACATGCAACACTTTGTAGATCCGTTCAATTTTCTTCATTAATATTTTTGATACTGACAATGAACTTTCCATAAGAGTAATAAATATAAGTCCACTCTACTGAACTATAAAAACTCATGATTAAATTCCATCAGTTCCCAGAGGTTTTTAATAACTAAAAGAAAAAGTGTGTGTGTATTGAGGTCAATTGTTATATAATCCACGTGAGATGGGAGGACAAAAGCCTTTATCATCATAAAGGAGAAGTGAGAACTAGGATATGGCCTAAATATTAATTCTTTATTTATAGGAAAATGTTGGCATGATCACCAACTAGCAGGTTTATTTGTTGGGATTTAAACATTGTTAGGGCCCAAGAATTCGAAAGTGAAATGCCCATAATCTAAAGTGGAACTGAGTAGCATTTCAACGTTCCAGCTGAACAAAATGGAAAAAAGGTACAAAGACTAAAAGACTAACATATAGATAGTTAGGCTTCAAAAATGAGTGAACTTTGACAGTGTGTTTTATTAAAAAGGACTACAGTTTAAAAAAAAAATCAATATACTGGGACAAACATTTCACCCTTTAATGCAGCTGTAGCCCAAATTCTTACATTTCTGGAAACTTATCAACCCCCGAGGGGGTGGGGGCGCATTATTTATATTTGCATTTGGGGTTATTGTGTGATAATTACGTAGAGTTAATTTGTGGGTCATGAAAATATCAGGCTAATTTCTACACATTTTGTCAGCTCGGGAACACATTACAGTACTCAACTTCAGTCTACCAGTGTGGTGTTTACTTTTATAAAGGACTTGATCACCATGAAAAGAAAGACACAAAGCAACAAGAAAAGGCAAGAAAAACCAAGTAAGTTACTATTTCCGGGACCATAAAAAACTGTGCTACTGCAAGCTGTCATCCTCTGAAGACACATCAATCTGTTTGTCTAATGCTGGGGGGGAACACACTCATGTGACATTCCGCTTGTTGCAAGTGCAGTGAGGCCAACTGTACAGAAAGATTAACCCTTTCCTACCCAGAAAACCAGACATATCCAAGTAACATTAGTGGAATGCTAAAAATAGCCATCATCCTTTAAAACATACATATTCTGTTCACCTCTGTAGTCTTATCTCTATGCTCTCAGATTCTGCTTGTGCTCTGAACCTAAGAAATTGAATACTATGAAATTACCCTCTTGTGAGTGTATTTGCTTCAGATATTTGTATATATACACATAGGATTGGGATTTTTACATAAGAGATATAGGAAAACAATGTTTTTTTCCTCCCCAAATATATTGTTTCTGGAACAGGCATCTAATTTCTTCTGAATATTTTCTCCTATTCAGTCGAGTTCCATTTTGCCAATATACTTTTCCCCCTAATTAAGCTGAATGGTAATAAATGGTCAAAAGGCTGAAAGGTTTAGTAGAATCGAGAGAAACATATGGAAGTCGAGACGCTTTGTCCAGTACTACAGCACACTCCATCCAAGGATCTCAACGAGCTGCATAAATATCTATTAACCTCAGAAAAAAACCCTGAAAGGCTGGAATTATCACCACCACTTTACAAATGAGAGAGTTAAATGACTCCCTCTCTTCTACCCACCAAGGGCACAGAAGACATCAATGGCAGAGCCTCCTGACTCCTAGTTCCAGTTCTTCCTGCTTCTGCCCAGGCAGGAAATATGGGGGAGAAAATCAACATAAAACAAGCCAGTCTCATGGTATTTATGCTTAAAGTTCCAGCTGAATATTTCCTGGACTTCTTGTAATCTTGGCTTCAGTTTGGTTGAAGTCTTGGATATACATTGGGCTTATTATTTTACTGCATTCATATTGGTTTATTCCGAATGATCATTAAACAAATTGTTACTCCTTTACCCTCCAACTGGTTCTACCTGCAAACCTCCAACTAGCTTTGAATAACTGCAGTAAGTGATAACAGTAAAACCTGCCAGTTGGTATATATGTGAGATGAGGAAAGAAGACAGCACTCTGTAAAGATTCAACTGCTATTCAAGAATCCCAATAATCCAGTTGTAGATGGCTAGTTACATTAGAGTTAAGAAAACACAAATGCCCTACTCCAGCGCTGCAAAGCAATCCTTCTCCTGTCCTTTTTAGCTGTTTTTTTCAAAAATACCAAAGATAATACAAAGAAATATTCCAAATGTTGTCCTGAAGAGTGTAAGAGCCATATCTTTGGGTGTGTTTATGCAGTGCCTGGCACAAGGGAGCATTGGTCCCAATTGTGGACCTTGAGGGTCACAGTAATGTTAAACATGTCATCACAGTTGTATCTATCAGAACTCCACATGGAAATATAGCCTCTGTAACTTAATCTGACAGTCTTCCAGTGATGCACATAATTCCTAAGCCTAAAGACCCCATAACCATTTCTTCTTCCCCTCAAAATAAAATTCAGGGCTCCATATTTGTCAAATGGTTATTAACTAATCAAAATTCCACACTTCCTCTTTCTAAATTTTTCAGCTGATGACTTCAGGGGTTTCGTTGCCCTTGTCAGCTTTTATTTCAGGAGCTGCACAGTGGCTTGAGTGATATATGCTGACCAGGACATAGTGACTATCAGAGAATAAATGTCTTAGGAGGGAGTCCAGAGCATCCTCACTGGAAATCTGGGAATAAGTGCCTGTTTATATGATGCTATCCAGCACATTCAAAGGCAAAAACAATAGACTCTTCTTCCAAATTATAGAAGCACATCTTTAAGATCAAGCAGGTCAACCCTAGCAGGGCCTGTTTAAGAAATAGGATGAAGTTTCAGAAAGAAAAATCCCATACTTTCCCAATCCCACAAATTTTGGAGCACAGAGCGGGTATTGGGGGGGAAGTCCTCTGGGAATTCCCCAAAAGACTCCCTGAAGACTGGACCCCCGGATGCATATGCTAGTCCTACATCTTTTGATACCAGCCCCAAATTCCTCATCTGGAATTAGCAGGAGCCTAACTCCAGCATAGCTAATAAGACCACCATAAGAACATGTAGTTTGTAATGAGATGAGACTTGCCCCAAAGCTGTATGAGAAATAAATGGCTAGAAACAGAAGCACAAAGATAACATCGAGTCCTCATTTTAGAAGGAGTAAACAAACGTGCTAGGAAATCTCACAAATTTAGTACTTATAATTTAGTACCTAGCACTGAAGGAGGACGAAGCGCAGAATCCAAAAACATCTCATCTGGAAATAGTTCACATAAGTGGTTTATTTAAAAAGACTGAGTTCAGAAATAATCCTTTGGCATCCTATTAAACAGTAACATGTTTAAGATTTTAGTTGAAGACAATCTGTGGGTGAGCAGTAATATATACACAGGAACCCACTCCCTACTGCTCATTTTGCAGCATAAACTCAGGAGATGGCACTCATTTACGTCCCAAAAGCCACTCCCCAAGCTGCAAAAGGAACTTTGCTTGATGTTAGGAAGCAAGGCTTTGGAAAACCTGTTCACCTAGCAGATGCTGTGCAGCTCATCCCTTCCTTGCAGGAAGCCCATAGGAGAGGATACTTTATTAGCATCAATCTTCCTGGAATCAGTGCTAATGTTTTCCCATGTAAACATGTTATTGCATCAGCAAGTCTCAAAAATTGTTATCTTTCCTAAGACACTCAGAATGGAAGAACTGATAGAAAACAATCTCCACAGAGATGGAGACTTGCAAAAGCAACCATGCTTAAGCTTTTAAGAAGTTTTACTGTCTAGTACTGTTGGGACAGGTCTACCAAATACACTTCCCCTCCACACCAGGGGGCTGCAGCTTGGGGGGAAAACATTAATAGGACTTGGATAAGTTTGTTTGATGTAATCAACAACATTCCCATGTATGCCTTATAATTAATCAGCAGACGTGTAGAGTTTGATGGATGAGCTGACAGCAAGCAAGTTATGGAGTCCATCTGTCTGGAAAGCCATGGTTATTTTCAGCTAAAATCACATTAGTAATATTAAATCACAACTTGCTATTTAGCTTTCAACCAGAATGTCAGAATAAATGGGATGCCTTTTTCCTGGAGAGGAGTCTGCAAAAGGTGTTTGTTGCTTTTAATGTTCAGTGTCGTACACAACAGCATGTACTGAACGGAATTAATGATGGTTGGGGTGTTTTGTTTTTTTTTAAATGTTCTGGGATCTTGGTAAGTTTGAGAAAAACAGAAGGAGACTGTATCTTGCTCTATAGTGTATTGGTCTCTCTTGAGATTTGAGCTGCCTGAGAGAAATATCCAATGAACACAGGAGTGACTCCTGCTACAGGAAGACAGACTGTGGATCAGGAGTACTGGGCGGGAAAGCAAAGACCCACAAAAATTTCGGAACGTCATCTTGGATGGATTGAATAGCCTGTTTCCTCGGCTCTAGTAGAAGAGCCATCACTTGCATATCTCAGTCCATCTTTGGGGAAAATACATACATTTTATAAATGCAGTATAGTCTCTAGAATTTGTACACTGTATCAGCAAGAGATGGACTATAACAAATTCAGAAAGTCAATGTGAGAGTGATGCAACAGTGACTTAGAGAAAAAGGCCCGGGGGGGGTAGGGGGGCTAGAAATCAAGATTTTTCTGTATGTCGCTCACACAGGAGGATTCAACCTTCGCTTGCAGCTTTTTCCAGAGCCTTATGAATTCAGATGAAGTAACATCAAAGTTCAAGATACTAGAATGATGAGCGAGGGGTCAGAAATAATAGACACATACACCCAGTGACATGGCACTTCCTCCACTAAATGAGAAACATTTATCATCTGGAGCCGCAGAGCTTTTCCAGCATGCTAGGTGCTGTTCACACACATACCACCTGACCTGAGAAGTGTTCCCTCACATTCTCCAGTATAAGGGAATGGTGAATATTGCTGAATAGCCACTGAAGTCAATGGAGCTATTCTCCAAATCACACAAGCTGAGAATCTGTCCTCCCCGTGTGGTAGCCAAGGATTATTATACAGAGTTTATATATGGATAAAGTGAAGCAAAGATGTTAAATGACTTGCTCAAAGCTCAGACAGGAAATTAGTGGCAGAGTCAGAAAAACAACCCAGATATCTAGATTTCCGGTCCCCCTGCTAACCACTAGACCACAACACTACTGTTATAGTGCAACATCACAATAAATTAATATTTTGTACTGTAGTTCATCATTAAGAGCATATTCTCAGTGTGGAAGTAAAAACAATTCATTTAAGTTTTTAAAACACATTTCAATTACAGCTGAAAATAAACCTGAAAGATAGCATTGTGACACAGCCACCTATAACACACGCAATTCCCTCCTTCCTGCCCCCTCCAATTTCATTAAGCCCTCTTGATAAGAGCAATTATTGGTCTTTTAGACACTGTGAAAAAGCAACTGGAAAAGATGGTGACAAATTTTGTCCCTCTCTTTACGCATGTGGTTTTTTTTTTAACTTTTTTAGCTTTGCCATGAGGTCTTTTATGTCTCTTTCAATAATCATATAATTATATAATTCCTAAAGTACATGCTGGCAACACTTCAGGGGATTTTAGTTATTACAGGTGACAAGACTCTTCTTTCATATCTAATATGCATGAGGATTTATTTCCACTTCATTCACAGAAGGTTTTGGTAACATTCCAGATAAGCCCCAAATCCTAAAAACTCTGGGGACAGTTTGGTGTGGGACAAAGAGTTGAACACCTTTCATTAATACATTGAATTGCACAGAAAACCAACTGTAGTGAACCTAAATTGGAATGAAGTTTGTTTTTTTTAATTAATTGGCCCATCATTTTTCTCAGGTTTCATGTCCAACTATTTTCACGTTCTTTATTTAATTTTACAATCTGAAAGAAATGTCAAGCATCCATCAAAAACTAAGGATGCTGCAATTATATTTCTCCCAATGGCTGCAAGTTATTAACAAGCTGACAAAACACCATAATTATTTTATCTCAGGTTTGACTGATTCTATAAACACCTCTTAACTCCATACTATCTTCAGTGTCTTTCTCTCCCTGTGCATGAGGTCTGGATAGATTATATAAAAGAAGATGCACACCCAGCAAAACATCCACATGCACAAAATGCATTCATGATTCCAAGTCAAAGATATAATCATATTTATTAGCCAAAACTTAACAGCAATCAAAGGATAAAACAGCCACCCCACAAAAAATGCTTTAGCTTTGTAGTAAACAGTGTATAACAAAACCACTGCTGCTTAATCCACAGTTTTAACAATAGTAGGGAGTAATGAAACTGCAGCCCTTCTGTAGGTCATAAGGCAATTATCGCAATCTGTTGAGTAGCCAGACAGTATCTAAATTATCCATTTTCCCCCCTGCGTGGGCCACCCACCTCCTCTCAAGCTAATGATGGTATTTCCTCATTACACAGGGGTTACTAGTTTGTGGATATGCTTGGGGGGAAAACTACCCAATACTAAATAAAAATAAATGAACTCTAGTTTTCTTGTTTGTCATCTATGGCAGTGCTTCTCAAAGCTGGTCCGCTGCTCATTCAGGGAAAGCCCCTGGTGGTCCAGGCCTGTTTGTTTACCTGCCGCATCCGCAGATTCAGCCAATCGCGGCTCCCACTGGCCACGGTTTGCCCTTCTGGCCGATGGGGGCTGTGGGAAGGGTGGCAGCACATCCCTCGGCCCGCATCGCTTCCCGTAGCCCCCACTGGCCTGGAGCAGCAAACCACGGCCAGTGGGAGCCGCGATCGGCCAAACCTGCAGATGTGGCAGGTAAACAAACCGGCCCGGACCGCCAGGGGCGTTCCCTGCACAAACAGTGGCCCAACTTTGAGAAGCACTGATTTATGGAGAAAGTTTGTTGGGGGGGGGGGGGGGGACACAAGAGTTCTATGATAACCAGTCACTAACACTAATTTTCATACTCAGCAGACTACAGGATGCATTAGACCAGACCAGACCAAAGAGATTTCCCACACACATCTCATTCGAAATTCGGACAGAAAAAGCCATCACTCTGTGGCTCCTCTGCAAAGCACGTCCAGACCATACCAGAACAAAACGAACTACAGGCTTGTTGACAGTGACCCACAGTCCCCTAAAATGGAACGTTTGACTTCAAATTGCGATCTTTTCTGTGGCGTGTGGCTAGTATAACTGTACATAGCTCATAAAAGATTGTAAAGCTTTTCACTGAACACACAGAGATAGACAGGAATGGTGACATCAGCCCATGTTTTGCAGCCAATGGCTCTGGGAATCATTTTGATCCCTCCAATCCATGCCAAGCACTGACCTTGCAGATGCAACTTTTGTTCAAGTTAGTCTCTTTCTGGCTTGGAGCAAAACGGAACTACAAATGAAACAGGCTACGTCTACCTTGAATGACACAGGAGAGCAGTTCTCATACTGCTTTAGTAACTATAGGGTCAATAGGGATGCCTAAAGTTTTGCTTCCATGGCACTTAATTTGAAATAATTAATGAACAATGTGAGGTGACTTATGCCAGCCTCTGCTGTTCCTAGCCCATTCCCACTCCTCTTCCTTCCTTCTCCTACGATACTCAAAAGATTTGGTAGTTTTTTCATGGCTATTTTACTTTCCTGCATGCCGCTGCAGCTTTCCTTCCTTGCATTACTGTATGACCCCTGCCCGCAACAATGCTCTGTAGATTCCCTGACAGCCAGCCTTTCCGACTCCTTGAAATCTACTGCCTTTCCCTACCCACATCCTTCCCCATACTCTACACAGAGCGTGAAATATCTCCCTAACCAACATTCCCTGGACAGACACAGCTTTGCTTGCATTGATGGGACCCCAATTCACTACCAGTACAGCATCACTGATAGTAACTACACTGGAAGTTGGGTAAAAAGATCTGGGATCTCTCTATACTACATCTGACAGCCAGCCCCGTTCACAAAAGGGTAAAGATCCCTGAGGCCTGTATACACTCCAGCTTTCAGCATGCTAGAACAAATAGAGCTGTACTGATGACGCATGACAGGTGCCACTGCTGCCCACGCAGACACAGCCTTGAAAGTTAAGTCGCCCAAGACCAACACATTTTAACATGACTTTTTTTCTTAAAAGCATTTTGGATTAATAGTGTGAAGACTGATTCTCCTTTCAGCATCTGAATGGTATTAATAACAGCTCATTTGATCTGGGAAAGAAACAACTTTTTAAAGAGATGGAACGTACCCAGTAAAGCAGCACTCAGACACCTCAGTGTGTGTGAGTTGCACAGCTGAAACAGTCAAAGTCCCTCTGCGCTACAGAAAAGCCAAGCCAAGAAACTGTTAAATAGTAACAGCCACTTCACCTACATAAAGCTCTTTCATATCTTTACTGTGATTAACTAGAGGCACTGAAGTGCAATGCATTGGAAACTGTTCTCACTTCCAGCAAGATGTTCACGTACAATAGATACCAGGATGCAAGCCTTCCCTACTGTATTTCAAAGCTTTTTAAATAAAGTCACTGAGTTTGATTTAAGAGCTCATCCCATGGTTTCAGTTTTGCTGATACACAACTTGATCTCAGCAATGCACAAATACTGACTGCCACCCCTAAGGATACCCGAACAAAGTTCCTCCCATCCTAAATCGCGGTGACAAAGAATGATTTTTATAAAAAGCTGCACAATCTTTCTACAACCATATTCATCCAAAAGAGCCATGTTAGAATCTACATACATGCAGCCACCAGCAAGTGCAGCAAACACCATGGATTAGGACGTAGAAATTTTGGTCAAAGACAGAAAGATAAATCCCTAAATTTAAATTCATTGGAATAAGCTATACGTATATAAGCAACTTCATAACAGTACAACTGTGTCTACTACAGGGTTGTATCACTTTATATCAGTTTCTAAACTTATATAGTTAGCATGGTACAAAACATCTGTGTTGACCAAGTCTTACACACAGCAAGCTAGAATTCGGTTTAAGAAAATTTCAGGCTGAGAGGGCCAATATTGCTCTAAATACCCTCAGAATTTTGCATTTTCCTGAACACATCATTATGAGAGAGACAGTCTCTCTCATTTCTTTGAGATAGCCAAGATAAATGGCCAAACTTGTCTTTCATTAGCGTACAGGGAGAGACAACGGAGATTTTATTGGTTACTTCATTACAAGTTGAATGCATGTTAACTGGAACTAGTAAGATCTACTTTTTTTTAAAATAGGATGCTGTCAGGCATTGTTTTTAAAATATATTTTATAAAACATCCTTACCTGAGCGCTACACAACACCTTAGACTATTAAATGCTAAATTATTTTAAATCACATTTACCTTTCACTATTTATATGGTTTAAATTTGATTTTTCCTTTGTTTGGAGGATGCAATTAGCCTGGTCAGTTGCATTTTTGTTTCAAGTCAACTCCAGTCAATTTTACATATGTTCTTTGGCACCAGTTAAAATACTGAAGTGTTCTTGTTGTAAACTCCTCAAGGGAACATTTGTAACTTTCTAAGGGAATTTTTTTTTGGAAGAAACTATGCATTGAAACTTTTCCATTGGTCTGAGGTTTTGTGAAAGGTACTGTTATGTTGAATTTGGACCATTCACACAGCAAAATGAAGAACTCAGCTTATCTGCCTCACAAGGATGAAGCTGACTCTGCAGCATTTTGTACCTTCTATTTCAAAGAATATCAAAAATTTCAAAACCTGATGCTCAGCTCACTAAGCCATCTCTTTTTCTGATTAATCTACAAATATGGTAAGCAGTACATACCCAGATAATACCATAAAACTAACATGATCCATATATGCACCACTGCTTTCATGGAGCAGTCACACTCCATTACAACACACAATCACTCCTCTTAAAATGACTCACTCACATGCAACAGTATGTCCATTGATTTCACTGTGTATAGCTATGTGGCCAGGTCCACTGATGAGGTTCAGAGTCCCAGTACGGACTGCAGAGCTTGATTCTTACTCATTTCCAGCTCCAAATTATAATTAGGTTTGTACAGAGTCTAAGGGCTCGACTATTCTGCACCGCTGCAGTGCTTAGTGAAGATGCTACCTATGCCAACAGGAGAGCTGCTGTAGGCGGAGCTACTCTACTTCCCTAAGAGGCAGTAACTACGTCAATGGGAGAAGCACTCCTGTCAATATAGCAGTCTCTACTCTGGGAGTTCAGCTGGTATAACTGTGTCGCTTCAGGCGGTGGATTTTTCACAACCATCAGTGATATAGTTATAGCAAAATAAGGTTCTAGTGTAGACCAGGGCATAAAATCCTCCTTCCCCACGTGGGACTAATCAGGATGCATAAAGGTAACTGCATGCTTAAGCCTTTCCAGAACTGGATCCTTACATTTTTTTTTTTTTTTTTTAAGATCCAATATTAAGTAGACACCCATTTCTTACAAAATGAAAGAATGCAAAAGCACAAAATGCTTCCAGAGAGGAAGTTATAAATAATGCTACCATTACTGTGGGAAGGAATAGCTCAGTGGTTTAAGCATTGGCCTGCTAAACCCAGCGTTGTGAGTTCAATTTTTGAGGTGGCCACTTAGGGATCTGGAACAAAATTAGTACTTGGTCCTGCTAGTGAAGGCAGGGAGCTGGACTTGATGACCTTTCAGGGTCCCTTCCAGTTCTATAGGATAGGTATGTCTCCCTATATTAGTATACTGACTGTACCCATATTTCAGTTTGCAAGTTTCAAGGGGGGGCAGGAAATCTGCATTTCAGCCCACAAACATTATATCAGCTGAATTTTTGATGGGCACCTTAAAGCAGCCTATCAAGAAATAACATCTATGCTCTCTTCTGATTACTTTATGATATCTAAAAATTATTTGAAAGCATTCCACTTTCAAAGGGATTTTTTTCCTTGCCTGCTTTTTAGACTTCTTTACAGGTTGGGGCAGACATTTACTGAGACTACTCATCAACTGAAGGGGGGGGAAGTGTTAAATAAATATTTAACAAAGTCATCTCTTCTCCAAAGAATGGGCAAGTCAGCTGAGTTAAACAGGTGCTTGAACAGTAATAAGTTTAAAAATGTGTTCCCCTCTCTGCTGTTCATGCTCATTTTACTAGCTCTACGGTCGCCTCAGAGTTTTTCCCAGGTGGACAAGACCTGTATTTCTAATGTAAAAAAATAAGCAAAAGAAAAATTCTTTGGCCTCCTTTCACATCATAAAGGAGCAAGAAGGCACAAGCTCATTATTCCGTCTTTACAGGCCATCTTTTGCTGATTTATATATTGCTCTAAGAACTGTCACAATGGGCTTGCACAGACCAAAATAAAAAAAGTTGCCAGTATCTGTTAAATTTTAAAAAAATCAAAGTTAATCTGACTAATAGTACCAGACAGTGAAATCTTTTCTGTGCCACCAACACACAGTTCCCTAAGTGGCATTTACTTTAGATTGCAGTGATATAAAATAGTTTTCATCTAAGAACTCTAAGCACAGAATGGGGTTCCTATGGACTTGGTGTCAGCACTTCAGATTTTCCAATTTGAAAGTAGCCCAAAAGGATCAGTTATCGAAATGGCAGAAACCAGACTGTCTTTTATGTCAAAACATTAAACCATGTTCCCAGAACTTGAGTTGGAACAGCGTGAGGCATGGTAATATCCAAATGTGCTCATCTAATTAATGCATCCCACTTTGCTTTTACAATTCCTATTCTCAGTAACGTCACCAAAGAAAGCTACTTATTACAATAAGGCTAGATATGGGAATTCCAGAAGCAAAGTGGGTGTGCTGATTTCCATACCAATAGTCCAACTCTTCTTGCAGATCACAGCTACTTCATGGCAAGACTAGTGTCCAAGTTCTGTTGGAAAAATTAAGCATTCGAGTGAGTTTCGGAGTGGAAAGGAGGTTATTTTCTCTAAGTTCTTTAGAAACTCTACACTAACTACAGCAGTCCACTTTTACATATATTAGCAATATTAGTTCATTTTCTTTTAAAAGATCCATGGAAGAGAAATTCTTATAATTAAAGCATTTTTTTAGTATTCATCTGCAAAAGGCATTAACTGCCATAATTAACCTGCTTTTTTTAATCTTGAAAAGCACACTGCTATGAAAACAGATAATCGAAGACTACTAAGTCTGCAGTTAAATCAAAAGTCTAAGGCATCTGAAGTGGAATCTTTAAAAGTACAAGATTTTTAAGGAACATAATTCCTCAAAACTCTGACTTTATACATTGTCATTAGGCAATTAAGTACCAAGGTAAGTACTTTAAATGTTGGGAACCTGCCCTTTTAAACATGAGTGCTGCTTTATGGAAAAGACTTCACTACATTACATTTGAAAACATACAGAAGATATAATCATAAATCAAAGGTTACACAGCTAAGTCAGTGGAACTAACACAAAACCTTTGGAACAGGAAGTTAAACGAACTGGTTTTATCATTGTTAAAAGATCAGAGCAACAGCACAGTGTACAGCACACTTGTGGACACCGCCTTATCAAGACAGAAGTTGAAGGAAAGACCAAGCAATTACAGATTCTACCCAGAAATTTTGCATCACTACTATACTTTCCAACTTGCTAGTCTGAAGCACAACCCACAACAACTAACTACCTGGCATCTCTGTTAAATCCCTTAAAAAAGGAAGGTGTGAGAAAACTAACACAATGTAAACCTCTTCAGGGTAGAGACTATCTACCTGTATGGCTGCAACCTTGCAAACACTTATATGTATGTAGCCTCATGACTTCAGTGGAACTACTAACTTGTGTAAAGTTAAGCACAAGTCTATATCTTTTCAGGACTGGGAGCTGTATTTGTGCAACACCTAACACAAAGGAGCCCTGATTCCAGCTGGGAGCTACCAGAATATAAATACAAAATCTTAAATCTTTATTATAGGGTTCCACAGCTTTGTAAAGTTGATAATAAAAGCCAAAGAACACACAGATATAACATTTACAAAAGCTTTGATTGAACAACTGGTCTCAAAGATCTCATTCATTTACATTCTGATGAAATTCTCTTTTTAGCATTGTTTTTATACTTGAAAGGAACAAGTACGATCAGAGAGAGGAGCCCTTAAATACAGACTCATTCATCTGTTTTTTTCTGTGATTCACCAATCACCTTCAAGAATAATTAGCAACTTCATCTAAATGAAATGAATATACAGCAAGAGAGAAACACTCACATACATATATCCATTCATTTCAGGATGCTGTTCAAAATTCCCCTCTGTTTTTAAACATCCCCTCAAGGACTTTCTGCATCCTCTTTCATAGACCATCTCTCACTATTTCTCTCCCTGCTCATACATTACAGATCTCACAATCACATCGCCACTGGTGCAAGAATCTTCTTCTCTGTTGCACAGGTCATCTAAATAGCATTCCTGTAGTTTACAGTGTAGTTGTAGCCATGCTGGTCTCAGGAGATTAGCGACAAGGTGGTCAGATGTTTTATTGGACCAACTTCCGTTGGTGAAAGAGATAAGCTTTTGGGCCACAAGAATTCTGTGTGGCTCAAAAGCTTGTCTCTCACTTCCTGTAGCTGTCCATCTTATTTGGTCTCCACACTGACTCTCCCTTTCAGATTAAAACATTTATTTCATTTGCTTTACCTGCTAGTTAAGTCCCTCTACTATTTCTTTTAAACTGAAATTCTATTGATTTCTATTTAATAATTTGTAAGATAAAGCTGCATTTTAACCTGGGTTTGAGTAGAGATTTGTATTGAGGGTGAAGAATATTTAAGTGCAGATGATGAGTTGGGGTAATTTCGGATTCTTATGAACAGAGAAGAACTGATGGTTTGCCATGGCTTTTTGTTTTGATCTTAGTTGGATTTTTTTTTTAATTATCTGTTTTAAGTTCTCTCTTGAGTAAAGGATACCAGAGCTTGGGATAGGTAATCTGTTCCTAAAACGAAGCCACAAGTAGATAGACACATGCAGAGTTGAGACAACATCATCAGGTACCAAATGCCACTGGCAGCATTCTGTAGTGGTTTAATGAAAATTCAAAGCACTACTTCTTAAAACTTAAAAAAATTAAAGGAAACATCATAAAGTAACTAACTCCCTTACAGGCAACAGCAAAATTAACTCCTGCCGGGTTCAGCGTGCTGGCATCTTCAGTTCAATGTACAGGAAGAGTATATATAGCACCCTACATTTACAGGAACATAAGGGTAATGAGAAATTTTTTTGAAGTGGGGAAGGGGATTTCACATTATTTGAGATAAAAAGAAAAAGAAAACCTTACATGTTACAGACTTTTCTACCATGAGGTTCTCTCTAACCATATAGCAATTTGATTTCCCAGGGGAAACCCACAAATTTAGCGAGCTTATTTAACCTAATCACAGGTCACTGTAAAACCAGATGAAAAACAACGCAAAGCAGCAATATGAGAAAGGATCATAATGAAGAACTGCCACATACACAAACAACTGCTCCTTTTTAGGCTTACAAATGAAAAAAGTTATAAGACGACTAACATACGCGTGCTGAATATGAAATTAAACTTTATTCTCTTTTCTTCTCAAATTGTATATCATTTTTATTTAAGCAGCCATCATAGAATTATTTTTGCAAAAAACATATGCACTGTAAAAGATGCTTCTCCTCAAAACCAGTGGAAGACCACCTGTTGTAGTCAAGTACACAACAGAGTATTGCTTCTTAGTATTCTAAATGATCTTACAGATTCACTAATTTATGTGGGCATATGTTACTTTAAAGCAGTTTTGTTTTGCTAATCCCTTTTGCTTGCTGCTACATCAGAAATCTGCCAGGCATTATCTTTTGACAAAAGCAGCACTGCACTTTTGTAAGAAAAATTCTCACAATGCACAGTAAATGTGTGTGTATTACTGGAATTTATTAAATACACAGATCACTAGGACTTTCAAAAGCACCTCACGTATGACACGTCTCCCAGTGCAACACATGAAAGAAACAAGTGAATTCTGCTTACACTAATTATTCTGACAAGCCAATTAAAATCTAAAATGAAGTTCGTGTACTCTCTTGCATGTTGATAAAGACTGCAGAAATAGATTGCTTCTGAAATCTCACTACGGATTCTGAGGGGACTGTCCTATAAAGTATCTTTACCATAGCTCATCCCCAAAGCAAAAAGGTTTCCAGGGTTGTGGGGTGGTGGTTGGTTTTTTTAATGTCACCCCTCTTCCTCTGTGCACAGTACTACTGCCCAGGTTAATGTTTGGTTGATTTGATGACTAATCTGGTACCATGTGCAAACCATGAGATGCTCCCCCTCCCTCCCTCTTTTGCCCCTGGAGGGACTGTTCCATCATTTGAATGATATTTCCCAATAATGTGCTCATCATGGCAGAAAATTTCCCAAAGAAAATGAATTTTACTTTCTTACCTGACAGCTCTGAGAAACTCAGTGGTTTAATTGGACCTATCTGCTGATGTGTGCTTGACAATGAGCATGCCCAGAAAAAAAAAAAAAACAGACAGGTCTAGACCATCTGTTTTAAAGCAACACAAAGCTGGATAGTTTGCTCATTATCAACTCAGACAGACATTAGTTGGTTTAAGTGTTAAGATAATATCCCACAGCAGTTTCTGCTAAAGGCCATAAAACACCACCCATCAGTTTATCATAAATCTTTTCTTTTTAAACAGTCCAGCATTTACACATTCAATATTGCTCAACAGAGACTTAGCCAAATTTTCTTTTTACATGCATTAAGAGGCAGTTTCCCTGAACCAAAATCTTGCCAGCTCAGTTCCACTGTAGATTTACAGGGCATCATGCATTAGAAACATTTCTTCTCAGAACAGCTCCAGATACTGCTGCTGAGCAGGCTGTCCCCTTCCAAACAACATCACCATATGCCCTGCTAGTAATGACTTCCCAAGCAAAACACTCAGAGATTAGGGATAGAGAGGGGAAATTTAGGGCCCAAAGAGATGGCAGTTTCTCTTAAGTTTAAAAGAATCGTCTTTAGGGTACAAAGAAGTTGGTTCTGATCATCAGCTACTTGTTACAACAGACTTTATAAACACACTGCTGACAAAGTGTGGGTGAGCTGAAAAATCCTGGTAGCCACAAGGCCACAAACTATGGGAGAAGGAGCCTGTGTTCTAAGAGATTTGGTCTGGAAATTAGACAGGTTCTTTGGGAAACCTTCTGACAAAATAAGATCTTGGTATGTGGGTGTAAACATTAAGAATGCTGTACTGATGTACAAGAGGGCCAGGGAAACATAACAAGGATTACAGTAAATTAAAATCCTAGACAAGATAGATACTAAAATGGCAGGAAATCCAAAGTATGAATAACCAAATACATTATTCAACGTGCTGTGTTAAAAATGCGGTAAAGTGAATGAGGACACTATTATTGCTCATATTTACTGAGAATATGATGAACTCTTTTCTTTGATAAATGCCTTTAGATAGCAGTTTTTCTCCTATCAACTCAAATTTTCCCATCACACACCCACAAAACAAAACTCAAAAGCCACACAAAGTGCTAGTTTGTCATTGCCCTCTGAGAATATTAAGTTTCCTGCTCTGCTTAATTTAGCTCAGACAAGACAAGCAGTATTTGCTCAGTAAATATTGTCTGTAATAAGTTTGACAAGCAATATTTTTGCCAACCTATTAACAACAGGAAAATATGGACAGTCAATAACGGATGAAGAATTTGTTCAATTACTTCAAAAATTGGGAATTACAACCAGGAGATTATTATCCATTTAAACATCTCTTTTTCCACAAAATGTTAAACACTGGCCATTTGCTACCAGTCTCCTGAGAAAGATAAAGAAACATTTTGGCAATACAAATACAAACTTTAAAGGCCTAGAAAAAAATGGTTTAAGCATTGACTCTAGAATTCACGTCAGGTTATCGTCAATATACCATGATGCACAAATATGTCGCATTCCTCCCATCAGATATTTGTCAGCCAATTAAAATCCTAAACAAACATTTAACTTGCCCTGATACTTGACATTAGTTGAAATGGAAAGTATAGGATTACCCCCAAATACTGGCCTACAGCAATTTATGAACAGACAGACACACAAGTACTCAAGAAAGATACTGGTGTTCACTTGCCATCCCTATGACCACATACATACACAACTCCCCCTCCATTTAAATTCCTCCAGGCTGACATCAGGATTAATGCACACAGGTAATTTACAAGAAGAAAGTTAATTGGTATTTACAATCTGGAGCCTACATTCAGTGCCTCTATAAAGGTCCCATGCTTTTTCAGGAGACAATACCATTGCTCTGGACCATGAAACATACAAATACCAGAGAACTCATCATTCTGATCTCTTACCTCCAAGGCTTCTAAGGTATTGAAGCTGGCTATAGCAAACCCATCAATTAAATCCTCTTCTTGGGAGCTGGATTCCCGTCTCCTGCGCCTCGGAGGTCTGACATTTCTGGCGGTGGACGCCAGGTTTGGGGGATTTGTACAGTTTTGGCTTGTATTTTCCTTGCCAGGGCTTTGCTCCTTTTCGGACGCCGAAGAAGGACTTTGATTTCGGGGATCCCTGGCATTAGCTTCCCTTCTCCTCACGCGGTCCCTTTGGGACCTCGATCTCCGGCTCTGCCTGATTTTCCCATCCATTTCCAAACGAGAAAAAGAAAAAAGGAAGGGGGGAGATAAAAAAAAATCACCCCCCTTCCTCACTCACCACTTCCCCTCCCCAACCCCCGAAGCCCTAAAAATCCTCCTGTTCAGACCCTCCGATCCAGAGAGATTATAATCCACAGAACAAGGCTGGGTGGTGGTGGTGGTGGTGGGAGGAGAGAGGGGGGAGATAAAAAAATTAAATCCACGGAATGACCTTGACAAAATCCCCCCCTCCAAAAAAAAATAGAGGGTTAAAAAAAAATCTCAGCCCCTCGGATTCACAGCGGCGGCAGCAGCAGCAGAAGACGGAGCTCCAGGAGAGCTCGACCCGGCTCGGGATAATCCAGCGGCGGCGGCTCTGCGCCCCCTCCCCCGGGGCAGCGACTCCGGCCCCCGATCCGAACCGCCAGCAGCCACGGGGGGCGGGGGGTTGCAACAATATCACTCGCTCCGCAACTTTGTTGCAATGAAGAGAGAGAGAGAAAATCCCGGTGCAGCCGCCGCCGCCTGCAACCCCTCCTGCCGGGCACGGCTCCCTGCCCCCGGCACGGCTCCCCGACTGACCCCGCCGCCGGAGCACGCACGCCCCCCTCCCCAGCCCAGCCGCCCCCCAGCGCAGCCCCAGCCCCTGGAAGCGTCTCAGTCTGCGCTCCCCGGATTCCGCCCCATTCTCCCCGAGCTGGGACGATTAGCACCGCCCGGCCGGCCGCGCATGAGCAGGGCTGCCAGCTGCGCGTCAGTCGCCCGGCGCAGGCCCGGCCGTCAGGAGACTCCTTCCTACCTAGTTCTCCCCCCAGCCCAGAACCCCGGGGACCGCCCCGCCCCCGGTCCAGAACCCCGGGAGCACTCGCCTGCCCAGCCAAGAAGCCCGGGGCGCTTCCCTCTCAGTCCAGAACCCCAGGACCGGCCGGCTGCCCAGCCCAGAACCCCAGGGAGCTTCCCTCTCAGACCAGAACCCAGGGACCACCCGCCTGCCCAATCCAGAACCCCAAGGAGCTTCCCTCTCAGACCAGAACCCAGGGAACTGCCCCATCACGCCCCCAGCCCAGAACCCCGGGGGCACCCACCTGACCAGCCCAGAACCCTGGGGAGCTTCCCCCCAGCCCACAACCCCGGGAGCACCCACCTGCCCACCTCAGAACCCCAGGGAGCTTCCCCCCAGCCCACAACCCCGGGAGCACCCACCTGCCGACCTCAGAACCCCGGGGGAGCTTCCCCCCAGCCCAGAACCCCAGGACCGCCCGCCTGCCCAGCCCAAAACCCCAGGGAGCTTCTCCCCCAGCCCAGAACTCCAGGACACCCGCCTGAGCAGCCCAGAACCCCGGGAGCACCCGCCTGCCCACCTCAGAACCTCGGGGAGCTTCCCCCCAACCCAGAACCCCGGGAGCACGTGCCTGCTCAGCCCAGAACCCCGGGGAGCTTCCCCTCAGACCAGAACCCCAGAAGCACCCGCCTGACCAGCCCAGAACCCCAGGAGCACCCACCTGCCCAGCCCAGAACCCCAGGGAGCTTCCCCCTCAGACCAGAACTCCGGGGACCACCCCCCACTCATCAGACCAGAACCTTGGGAGCTTCCCCTCCCACCTCTCAGTCAGAGTCAGGAGACTTCCTCCTGCCACCCCGCAGCCCATACCTTGGGAACTCCCCAACCCTGAACCCCAGGGACCTTTCCGCCTTCCCAGAACCCCTAGGATTTTCCCCCAGCCCAGAACCCTGGGAGCTTCCACCCACAACCCTTCATCCCAGAACCCCAATGAACTCCCCAGCCCAGAAGCTCCCACCACTACCACCCAGTCCAAATCCTTGGGAGCTTGCTCCATACCCAGCTTTCTCCAGCCTCCCACAGCCTAGTACTGCAGGAGTTTATCCCTCAAACCCCATACTTCTCAGCCTAGAACCCACCAGCTCCCACTTGCTCCTCTACATCAGAGCAGCGGAACTTTCTCCCCAGCTCATCCCTCCTCCCCCAGCCTCATTCCTGCAGAGCTACATCTGACCCTGTCTGTCCTCTGCTCCCCTACTTAGGATGCCTTCATGTGCTCCTTACAGCCTCCCCCCACCACTGCTCCCCACTTGTTATTTGTTCCCTCCACGCGCTTCCTGCTGCCCACCTGCTCCCACCTTCCCCTTGTGCGCCTCACACTCTGCTCCACCTGTGGTCCAGGGCTCCGCTTCTTCATCTCTCACCCTAACTCCCCCATTTTGCTGTTCTCTTAACCCCCCAGTTCCTGCCCCATTGCTTGGCTCTTGTCTATAACCAAATCCCCTCTCCCTTATGTGCAACCTCTTTTCCTCCACTGTGCAACCTCTTTGGTTACACCACACATACAACTTTACCGCTGCTACCTCCAAGTGCCACCTGGGGCAACCCCTAGTCCTGTTCCTAGGAGTAGTGAAATGAAATTATGAAAGGGAGACCAGAATAGGAGTATCAGGAAAGACTTTGTATCAGACATGGGAAAAACCCATGAGGAAGATCTCACACTAGCTGGGCAAACTGTCAGGGAACCTGTAGAGTAATTCCCCAGAAGTGATGGAAGCCAAGAAACCCTCCCATCCCACATCCTGGACCCTTGTACGAACAGGGGTGTTAATTTCCTCAACGGGGTGTCTCCTTTTCACACTAATGAGAATGAGGCTGGTACACTCCCTTGTAAGAGTCTGATTGGGGCCCATATTTCTCCCGCTTTTTCTCAAAGTCCTCAGATTCCATCCTGCCCTAAGCACAGTAATGAAACAAGCAAGAAGCAGTGTGTCAATTCTCAGAAGTGGCTGCTGGTGGTCATTCCCTCTCCCCCACTCCTCCCCCTACATAAGGCTATTAACATATAGCCACAACCTTGCCCTGGCCTATTTAAACAACAAATACTACATAAAATGACTTTAAAGTCATCCTTTAAAAAAAAACAGAAATGTCAAATAAAAATAATTTAAAATAGTGGGCGGAAGTTTTGTATTTAGTTTTATGCAGCTTAATGCAAATAGGCATTTGTGCATTGTGCACTTCTATAATGCTTGAATTGGTGTCATCTGTGCCCTAATACAAATCTTATAATCATTTATGTGCCAATTAAGCAAGGAAGATAGCTAAATCTAACAACTTCCTTTGGTAATTACAGGCTAGTGGAAGTTATCTGCTTTGGCTTTCCTAGACTGTACATTTCAGAAAGACTATTTCTCCCTCTTCTGTATCTTTAAAAGACTAAATATGTAAAATTAGTCTTTTTAAGCATTTTATGGCTTAAATTGAGGTCTGCAGAGTGGTTATCAATAAACGATCTCAATTTGAATGTAGCTAGTTAAGTACAGTAATGGATGAAGTTTAATAACTGTATTTGTTTTACAAACACTTTTATAAACACTCAGTTTCCAGACCAGACCCTTTCATCGGAATCAAATCAGCTATTTTAACATATGCAATTTTGTGCCTCACCCCTAGCAATTAATATCTTGCTCTTGCAGAAGAGCATTGTCATGAAGAGATATAAGTAACAGGTGAATTTAACAGTTTGTCTGAGTAGTGGTGGTTACAATCATTCTATGTTTTGTAGAGCTCCGATCATTAATATGCATTTCTACTTTGTTTCTGTTCACTTTTGCTGACCAGCAAGGATGGCGGAAATAATATCTATAGATCAATTGTGCCTTTCCCCCCACCACGTCAATTTAACATTTTCAATAGGAGACATATCTAGAGTGATTTTCCTGCATTCACATAATGATATTCATCATATTATAACTGGGTGAATGATAATGGATTAGAGGGAATGAAAACAGATGGATGTTAAAACAGACAATTCTGCACAATGATCCTGGAAGCTCTCCACTACAGCCAGTCTGTTCATTCAGTTTTATAATTGTATTAGACATTCCAACAATAGGGAGGCCTTCTTCATTATTTCTGAATTTACTGAAAAGAAACCCTCTGGGCTATAGCTCTTTTGGTACATAGACAACACGAACCAAATTCACCATTGGTTTAAGGCAGTGAAACTCCACCAAATGGAGCTAATGTAGGAGATTTGAGAAGAAGATAGACAGGGCCAATGAGGCAAGAAAAGAACCTTTGCGACTACATTTTGGATAGACTGGAAACATTCAAATATCTTTGAGACAGAAACATCTGAAGCCTGGCTTTCACAGGGAAATTTACACTGGTTCAGTATAGACACAGCTTAGGATAGACAGATAAACCTGTTAACATCAGCAGCACATTTGGACTGATTTTCCATTTTCAGTGATCACAGGATACAAGTTTAACTAGGTGTGTAACACAAGACACATGAGTCAATAGATACTGATCCATGCCATGTGACAAGCGTACAACTGGCCTATGTCAGGTAACTAGGACAAGGAAAAAAAGATCAAATATCTTAGCAGCTCTTTTTTATTACAATATTGATATTGACATTTTAATCATGTACTTATGACTGCAGATTCTAAGGTTGCCACTCACTAGGCCTTTGCTTTCAAAGGACCAAATACTAGACCACTGCACAAACCCCAAGAAAGAGGCTCATGGAACATCAGAGCAGCAGCTACTGTCACAGCAAATATGATCATCCTGTTCCGTTCTGATCCATGGTCAATATCTTGTGCCACTGCCAATGAAAACGTGGCACTCTGCTCTACAGCGCATAGGAGTTCCAGTTCTCAATGACTTCATTCCCATACTTAGCACAGGAATAGAGGACATGGGAGGGGAGAAGAAGAGAAAGATGGTGGTGAGCCACCTTTGCACTCTCCTGTCCTGAGAATCTACTTGAGTCCTGGTGAGGTTGCTCGACTTTACACCCTCTGCTTCCTGGGGCTTATAGTCATAGAACATAGTACCCCAGACATACCCTAACTTCCTACATAGTGGGGCTAGGAACAGAGCTTAAATTTAAAGCCTATACACCCCCTTTTATGCTGTCAGAGAAGCATGACAGGGCCTTGGCGTCATTGAGAATCTGGCCCCAAATCTGCAACGTTTCCCCTGCCTTGTCTTTCTGTAACCTGCCCCCAACACCGCATAGTGGATCCATGTGGTCCCACTGTATTTAGAGATCGCTGTGTCAGTGGGGAGCTGGAATGGGCAGGGCGGATTTGCCCTAAATGTTTTGGATAGATTAAATAAATTAAATACAAGACTGCTTAAAGTAATAAAAAGACAATAGAAACTACAAGGTGCAACATTTCAGTATTCTCAGGATGTTAAATAAGCTGTTTTAGGTGACATTTTGTTTACCACCTATTATGCTTGTCCAAAAATGAGCTGGTTTTAACTGGTTATTACCTTTGCCCTTAATATGAACCGCTTTTATCACTTACTTCACCATGGTCATTTCCAGTGAAAATACATAATCACTGTCAAAGTACAAAGAATCATTACAAATAATTAGTTGCTTCCAGTATAGCAGCTCAGCCTCATAAATCTTCCATCTTTGGCTATGGTGCTGGAGAGAGAGTCCTTAACAGCTACACTTCCAAGACTCTTTTAATCTACATGAAATTGTATTCAGAATTAAATTTGTTTTAACAGTTCTAAATCATCCCAATAAATCAGTTTCAGCCCACCTGCTTCTTAAGGGTTCAAATATGATTTTTACCTCTGGGAGAAAAGCATCCACCTACAATGGGCAAATAAATAGTTAGATCTGACCTATTTTTGGTTTTCTAAATACTCACCTATTCCCATAGGCTGACGTCAGAGAGATACTGCACTTTGCAAGGGGGGAAGTGGTAGGCAGAAGTATAGCCTATGACATACTGGCTTAACAGTTCATAGCTGCAGCAGTTCTCATATACATCTCTCTTCCTGATCCAGAGCCTGCTAGGGCACAACACACTCAACTTAGATTGTCAGTGTCAGCTGACCAGTAAGCAGGGAGCACATAGTCACATGCAGACTTACAGGTGAACAAAGAATGAGCAAGGAAAATCTTCCAGCAAGAGGCATTCTCAAACCCTACATGATGATGCTTTGGGTGTTAACTTCTCCCCAGCTGCTAGGTGAAGGGGCGCTGGAGGGGTGGCCCATACATTGTCTTGTTGTTGTCTTCAGAAGAGATTGTTTTTCCCTTCCCCCTCCCGAGTGGGAGGAGATGAAGCGAATCGGTATTATACCTAGCTTTTATACAGTGCTTTTCATCCACAGAGCTCAAAATATGTTACAAAGAAAAGTCAATATCATTATTCCCAGTTTGCAGATGTGATAATGGAGGAACAGAAATAGAACCCAGGCCTCCCAAGTCCCAATGTAGTGCTGTATCCACTAGGCCATGCTTCCCATCCACATAACAAGGAGGTGGGGTGCACTCTGCTCTCCAAGATAATGAATGATAAAGTGACCCAGAACAGTTCAGCACTCCCTGTCTGCTAAGCACCTTCTCTCCTCCCTCAGATCTTTCTTTCTTTAAAAAGCTCACTTATTCCAGGAGACTCCTTCCTACCTAGTTCTCCTATCGAAAAAATCTCTCTGCACCCCCCTTCTGCAACCATTGTCCTGCATTTGGGTCTGGCTGGTGTCCCTCAGGCCCTAGTCCCAGAACAGGTTCCAGGGAGGCAGACACCTGTTCTTGCATGGAGCCCCATTGACTGGTGATGCTCTGCAAGGGCCACACAAGTCCGTATACATGAAGCAGATTTTAGAAGACAAAACTCTTCAAGGTAGAGACCTCATTTAATATGTGTAAAGCACCATGTAGGTTTTCAGTGCTGCATAGATTAATACATTTCGCTTAGCTAGGGATGCCCAAATCTCCTTGGACTAGAACAATGCTGGGGTACACAGACACCTTTTTCTCTAGTATGCAAAGTACACAGTATGGCGCTGAGACATTTGTGGGCAAATGAGAACCATCGTTTTTCTCTAACTATTGCAGCCTTTATAGGTGGTGGGAATTTTGCATGAGTAAGGACAGCCTCATTGAGGTACCAGTGCACTGCAATTCATCCCCGTCTTACTATCTATGAAAGTCCATGAGATACAGTTTATTTTTTACTTCTCTGAGCATAGTTATAAAAACAAAACCGCTACATAGACACCAAACACTGCCAAATGAGAGCTAATTTTTTTCAGGGTCTTTCCACTCTATTCACTGATATGAAGCAAAAATAATAATAATAATCAGCAAAACAGAATTTAGAGTGGCTATTTCAGGCAACAGACGTATTTCAGAGCTCCCCCAACAGAGGCTGGTAGGGAGTATGAACATAGTTATCATGTGGTCAGGTGCTTATGATAAAATAAACAGGCACTAAAACATTTCTGCAAGCATTTTCTCCATTAATGTTTTGTTTCTTTAAAGCAACTGTAGGTGAGACATGTCTTAATTACAGTATCTGGAAGTGAGAAGTTTAGCAGTAGCTAGGTAATTACTGATAAGGCCTTCTCTGCATTGCACCAGGGGTTTCAGCTGTCAGCACAACTGCGACCGTAGAAACCCCTAATGTAGACAGGCAAAAACACTGTGATACATGATTGGCACCAGGTCAGATTACCTCTGCTTGAAGCCAGGATTAGCTGAACTGGTGTTAATCAGAGTTTTGCCCTGTCTATAGCTGATGGCTGTAACAGGGACAAAACTCCAGAGTCGCTGGGGTCTATGATATTCCTCCATGAGCACATGCATGTTCTCTCCTGTCTCACACATTTGTGCATCCAAACTAACTTTTCAAAATGTATATTAAGAAGTGGATTCACCGCAAATAGTTGCAGATAGGATATATAGAACAAAATGCACTGCTTTTAATGGGCAAAAATCCTACGCCATCTGTCTGGAAACATTTTTCAAAATTCAAGATGAATTGGAGAGGCTCATTGAGAGAAAGAGGGGGAAAGAGTCCAAGGGATTACTCACATTTAGAAAACATGTATTAAGTACTGAAGTCTTCTCAATAATACAGCACAATATTTTTCATGTGCGCCTCAGATAGATTATTGCCATCCTCCGGTCTTATTCACTGATTGCATTTCACTTTTGCACAGGAAGGAAGTTGTCTCAATTTATGGGGAGCAGAAAGTGTTTTGAAGGGTGGGGTATTGAATTTCAGAAAGCCTTTCACGAGACAGTAGCCTGCCACAATCTTGTGCCACAGGACTTCCCTTTGAAGCATTCATTTATCCTTCATAAGTCTTTTGAATTATTTTATACCACACATTTCAAGAGCATTAAATCAATAATACTCTGTACCTTTTCTAACTTGAAATGCAAGCTCTGCAATGCAAGAGAGCAAGCTGTGCAATTAACTGTTGTCCTTTTCAAACCAATTTCAGTGAATATTTATTGTTTACTGTATTCTATTTCCATGCCACTGGAATGTAACAGTGCAACTGAACACTACTGACTGGAATTATGAAATCATTCAAGCCATGTCCCTCTCTTGGTCAAATCTCAAGAGGTGCTGAATACAGCAGTTACAGACATTCAGCACCTCAGAATCTGGCATTAACATTTGATTGATTTATCTTGCACCCCAGTTAAGAGAATGAAGAAAGGATTTATTTCTCCATCCTCACTTTCATCACTTGCTGCCTTTGCTAACACAATACACAAACCCTTCCTTGCAATAAAAGTTGTATGTTTAAAATGGAATTTCTCAACCCTGCACAAATGTATTCTTAAAATAAGAGCTTTCTCAATTGGTGTATAGTCAACATAAGAAGTGGGAAGACTATTTTGCACAGCAAAATAAGACACACATTACTATGTTTGTGTGGGAGTCTATTAAAAATGAACTATGCAATATTACAAGAAATGAATAGATTGGCATTTGACTGCTAGACACTGCATTGCAATACAATGCCTCTTATTTTATACCCTGGGTTTCCCAGTAACCTATATATTCATGCTGGCGTCTGAGAACCATGACAGTTCCTAAACTAATTAATTTTCTGAAAACTATCCTAATATTCTACTTGGAAAAAATGGCACTAATTTACTGTAAATATATGAGAGTCTGGAGCTTCAGTAAAATGGTAACACTATCAGATTCAGTCTCCCTTTTCTGCTCTCTCAACATGAGGCTCTTATCACAGGTCACTTTAGATTCCAAGCTTGATTTGCAACTTTCCCCAATTGTAATTGAAAACTGGAATTTCCTCAATCACTCTGCTTTATGGCTCTGAACCAGCACAGACGTGCACTGTATGCTGCTAAATCCTATTAGTTCTGTTCCAGTGGAACTCAACCCACTGCTCTCAGGTTGAACATCGCTCTCCAGGACCCAGCATGCAGCTCACAGGAAGGGTTGGTCACTCCTGTTGCTAGACTGTCCATTTCAGGAGCAGCGAGTGAAGCATGATCACAGTGTTCCCTGAAATGCTTGATATGCATAAGGCAGTACAGGTAGCACTGAGCAATGGAGCAGTAATGGAAACCTCTGCCCACTGGGATCATGCTTCCTTTCAGCAACCACAAGGAAGGGAAAGAAGAAATGTGCCAACATTCCTACCCCTCCAATGTCAGGGGATGAGGGAAAAGAGGGGAAGAAACCTTCCTCCCAGCTGCCAAGAGGGAGATGAGAAAAGAGGAGCCTGCTGTCATTACTTAGCAACCACAGAGAGGGTGGGGATGTGATGCTATTGCATTGTGACTCCACCTCAGTATGTAGCAATATCAAGTTGTTACAATGCAACAGCACAAATATGTTTTACAGAGCAACAGTGGGACATCACCCCACAATTGAGATGCCACTGGGTGATAAAGGTGTTTCTTCACTTGTCAGAAGCCAAGTACCACTGCTCTGGGAGATCAAATGCCAGTTCTCAGTCTATGGAAGCAATTCAGAGAAGTTTCTCAGGATTTTTGTGGGTTTTTTTTTTGTTTGTGTTGCTTAAGAGAAAGCAGGATTTCTCCTTATGACCAGTTTTTTCTTTTCTTTTTCCTCCTATTAATCTACACACCTATCTTAAATTTCCAGAGGAGAAATGTCTTGGAAAGGGCTGCTGGCTCCTTTTATATCTACTCACCACATCCAGTCTTTTTAAGTGTATTGGCGGTCACCAGTCTCCACAGAGAGACTCTTAGAGCAGCTAGATCTGGAAACTGCCAGAAATCACTTCTCTATGAAGCTCTGATAAGGATTCCAGTTGCAGTCCTCAGAACAATGAGTGGGTCAACTCAGTGCAATAGTGATCTGGGGCCAAACCCACTTTGTTGTCAAAATGGCCTTTTCATGAGTTGAGCTACTATGCTGACCTGGGGAGGGGGAAAAAATTCAGTAATATAGTAGGGAACCGTCCTGTGCTGCACATAGGAAAGCTTCCAGAGAATAAAAGCAAACAGTACATTATTTGTGTGCTCTTATCACGTTTCTCAGGGCATTATGTCAATGTTAATCAAGGTGAAATTACACTCAATCATGTCTAAATGCAACCTAAGTTTATCCTGGTAATATTCAAGCAGAGGTCAGCCACTTGCCAGTCTTCTGATGGAAGCTCTGAGGTGCCCTGCTGTTTCTCACAGCTTTAGTGCTGTTCTTATGCACTGGCACATAATTGACTAGTCGGAGTCCCAAGAGCTGATGCTGCTTCTACCCTTCCCAAGCCTAGATCCTTGTTCTAGTGAAAAGTGTGTGTATATGCATGTATGGGAGAAAGACTTCTTGTGTAACCCTGACTTCAGTCTTAACTATGGAGAAATTACTGCGTCTCCGTAATGTTACATCCCAACTTGTTTTCTAGAGCCTCAGATCTAATCTGTGTCGTTAGACCAATAAAGGTATTAACTAAAACAAAGATCTGGGCTTTGTCTGATTTAAGAGACAGAAAAAAAAATTCAGACAGGAAGTTTAGATCAGAGGGATGTTTATCTATCCAGAGACTTCTAAACACAACCCATCCAGCACTCTGAATTATGGTACAAATCCGGATGAAATCTTGCTAACTGTCAATGTGAGACAATGCCTGATAATATCTACCATATCACTCTATGCTTTTTTTTTTTAAAAGGGGGTCTTAAAAATAACCCCCCATTTTTACCTAGAAAGTACAATGTATGCTTCTACAGCTAGAATTTTAAGGAGCAGATTCAGCACGCTGTGACAGAACATTAAAATTCACTGTTTTGTTCTGAAGCTGCCTTTTTGCCCTTGCATTCAGCTAGCCTTTTTTTTCTTTTTTTTTGTAAAAACAGTTCTTTTTTATTGAAATTTTCATTTACAAATATAAAGTGCTCCTGCAGCTAACTAAGGTCAGAACTGAAACCAGTTACATTTATTTTGTATGTGTGTTTTTAAATATAGCCCTTCGAAAAACGGTAACAAGAACACTCACAGAATAAGTGTAGTCCTCAGATGGACTCTGAATACTCTGAGCTATCTGTACAAGTACAGTTATATTTTACCACTCTCTCAACAAACTAAATTGGAAAATAAAGGGATTCCTTCTCTCCCATCAGTCCTTCTGGGCAGTAAAAAAGAACTTGTAATAATCAGGGCATTCTGTGAGAATGCAGATTGAAAAACCAAATTGGTATGTAGGTGGGTACTTGCTTGCTTGCTTCAGGGTGGAAGGCTAGGGAGAAAAGCAGCCAGCCACTACAAAATGTCTTCCCCCCAGGCTAGAGCTGCTCAGCTCTGTTAAATTTAAAGGGCTAGCCCCAGAAAGGCAGGCTGGGGGAAAGGATCTACTATCAAAGGGTAGCACTACTGTAAGTATTGACAGTACTGACTAGAATTTCAGTGAAGGAGGCGGGGGAAGGTGTCATATTAATACTGTGCTTATTACCACATTTAGTTTGGCTCCACATGGTGCTGAAGGGCTGAAACTAAAGGTCTCTCATAGCTTGTGCTAAAAGAGGTGGGAAGTTACCCTAGAACTTTACTTTTACTGTTCATCATTTTCTTCCTTTAAAATGACCTGAGAGCTAGTGTACAAATGCAGAGGATCGTAGGCACTGGCATTTCTTGTTAGGGCACATTTTTAATACTTTGCTAGCATAGTCTGGAGATGAGGGCCAATTTACAATTATACACACAAAGGTGTTTGTATAACTTATTGGTGGTCCCCCCTGAACTTGTTGCGTGCTTCTCCCTCCACCATTACTGGGTCACTTAACCATCTGTGCTGCCCAGCTGCAGAGCTCAGTCATGCATGGCAGCATTTAATGAGTTTCACCATTTTTTTTTTCTGTCTGACTGCTGCCCAGAACAGATGCAAAGTGACACCTGACAGCCTAAGCAAAGCAGTGACAATGCTTCAAGACACTAATAATAGCTGTAGAGCTGCAGCCGTCTTCCTTCGTCTTTCTTTTTATTAGATTCCCTGGTTTAGAGAGGAAAGGTGATCACCCTGGCACAGTTTATCCTTGGAAACCCCCATTGCTGAGCTGTTTAATCACAAAACTCACTGCACAGTGGAGTCAACGTACTAGGGATGCTATCACCATAATCTCTTTAAAGAACAGCTGATACCTCAACACTGAAAAAAATCCTATTTAGAAACACTCCTTGGCAGAGGGTCTGAGCACTCAGAGGGTTCCGTGGGAGTAAAGGTTGAAGGGGGTGGATACTGGATCATTAGCGGATCAGAGAAGCTGAGAACTCTCCAGAAAAACAGACTGGCAGTTCTGTGCAGAGATTTTCCGTATCTCTTGTCTTTTGCTTTGTTACTAGGAAAATTTGCATTGAAAAAGAAATCTGTGAGGGATTCTTAGGGCTAAGCTATGATCAAAAGGCAATTCCAAGGAAAGGCAGAAAAATACATGGCCCAGTTCTGACGTAAGTAGTCCTATTAATCCAGCTGGACAATTCACATGGGTAAGGACTGCAGGATTGAGCTCATATCCAGCCGGAGCCCATTGGTCCTCCAGAAATCAATGGCAAATGTGGGATTGGAACAGGCCTTTGTTGTCTTAAGGGTTATCAACTGCTGCTGCTTATTCCCTGCCTGACTTCCTAATTCTCCAAGACATCGTAGTATTAAAAACAGCAATCAGCTGTGAGATCACAAACAACAGGATCAGGCTTTAGGGTGTTTGGCTTTGTTCCGATAGTCTAGTATTATTATTAGAAAAAGAAGGGACAGAGAGGTTAAAAAAGTTGTCTAATGGGTCATATTTTCATAAGTGCTTAGGAGCCTAAGTCTTAATGTAAGTCCAAGATCCTCAAAGGTATTTAGGCACCTAACTCCCATTGAAATCAATGGAACTTAGGCACCTAAATATCTTTGAGGAGCTGAGACTAAGTGACTTTTGAAAATGAGACAAGCTCACACATCAAGTCAGTGGCAAAGTGAGAATAGGACCCAAATCCTCTGTCTCCCAAACCGGTGTGCACCTGACCCCACTTGAGGAGTAACAGAGAGAATCACCCCGGGCAGGAAATCCTACTTTCCTGAACTGTATTAAGTTTTAAGAACAAGAGGGGTAAAACAAAACAAAAACAGGAGAAAACCCTACAAGGAAGTGGAGACAGACTAGTTTTTCAGTAGAATGGAGATGAAACATGGGCAGCATTTAAGGGCCCTATTTTGCCCTCATATGGCTCGAATGTCTTTGCAATTGCATTTGCTCTGCAAATGTCAATGCAGTGAATAAGTGGTTTGAATGTAGCAAACATTCTGGGCAACTTGAAAAATTAGTCGGTGAGGGGGCTGACAGAGAAAACGGTCTTATCCAGTAAGGGAAGGAAGGAAGGGGGAAAAAGAAGGAATTACTGTCCTCAGTAAGCTAGCATTGTCCTCTCCAAGAGTGTGTTTGAAATCTAGAACAACTGATCATGTACAATGATCATAGTATTGCTAACCAACATATATACAGCAGGTTAGCTAAGTTCTCACTTGCTTTGCCAATATTGCAGGGGGCACCATTTCACACAATTATACTGTTCCTGATTAAATATTGCACAAAAACATTTTTTCTCTAACAGTAGTTATGAAGGTTCTTGTGACCTTTAAAAATTATGCCCCTTCTTGCAATGGAAATTCTTCTCTTCGTTCACATCCTCTGTCCCCAGTTCCCAGGGCAGTGGTGAAACACAGATTCTTGTTTCTTAGCCATTATATTCTGGTAGAATTATCCCCCAGCACTCCAGCATCTGGTATCTATTATTTTTTAACAGAGAGGACTGAACCTTCTGCCTTACAGGCATCTGAAGATGCAGCATCTGTTCCATTACCCATGTGTGTACATTGGCACCAGAAGGAAATGAAGGCACTTTAGGAGCATGAGGGCCATAGGCATATGACAGGCTGAGTTTCCTGGGCAGAACATTGTGTATTATAGTTTAGGCTATATCTTTGTCTGTCAAAGGAATCATGATGCTATTAAACATCCACTTTAAATTGCACGTTTGATCAAACTCTGTCCAAAGGGAGCATCACTGTATAGTTTATATATATACTTTGGAGATCACAACTCTGGTAGTATAAGAAAGGTCTCAGGAGACAAAGGGGAAAAGAATGGCACACACATTAAAGTTGGCTGAGAGTCCTATCCTATGGTATCTTATCAATTCCTATCTGATAAGCACACACGCCTTTGAAGCTCTTTGCAAAGTCATAAATAAGGACAAAACAAAATAGACAGATTTGCTCCAGACTGCCTCCTAGATGGACCATATCTCTCCTGGCTACCATCTGCGCTCACCGTGCTTGTCTAGCTCTGTCCTGTATCAAGCCTTCTTACTGCTGGTGCTAGCACCTTCTCTTGCTCCTCAGCAGATCCTGCTGTCTGGAGAAGACTTCGTGCATTTGTCTGCCTTATCTACTCTGTGTCTGATTTCCACTCTGAACTGAAAATATATCTTTATTTCTCTAGTCTCAAGTCCTGAATGTCTCTATCCTTCTGCCCTTAAATACCTTATAACTGTATTTTTAAACTGTAATATCTGAGGGCTGCTGTACCAAACGAGAGTTGTGTTGCATTGCGAATGGTGCAGATGCCCAGGAAAAAAATATTTTTTCATAAGAACAAAGTGCAAATCATTTTTTAAAAAATTACATTTTGCAAATTTTGAGTTAGATACAAGATCTGGTAGTGAGATGGTTTGGGGAGTAGGTGCTGATGCAAGAGGAGAAGTTTATCTTTCATCAGGTCCTTTAATCCCACAGGTTATTAGAAGAGAAGCTAAATAGTATCAACTTTTACAGGGCTCTTTGGGCCACGTTTTCAGCCCATGTAAATCAGAGTGGCTCCAATGACTGCAACAGAGCTATGCTGATTGACACCTGCCGGGGATTGCCCTTTTGCGTTATCTTTTTCCATTTACTGGTAGACAGAGCTTTAAAAATAAGCCTATTAATGCCCAGCTCAGATTATCCATGAACCCTTCCATTGTAATACTATCCCACGCTGTTCTGAATCGTGATATATTATCCAGGGTGTGGGTTATCTCCTGCCTGGTCTTCATTGCTGTAGGACTGAGCACCTCAATTTTTTATTGCAGATAACCTCCTAACACTCCTCTTAGTAGAAGAGTATTATCATCATCACCCCTACTGCACAGATGGGAAACTGAGGCACAGAGATTAAATGACTTGCGTAAAGTTACAGAGTGGCGTGTGGCAGAGCAGGAACTAGCACTCTGACTTCCCTGGTCCAAGGCTAATGTCTTAACCAGTGGCCCATCCTTTCATTCTCCCAGCATACCCCGGATGCTCTCAGACCGAGTGAAAGCATTTGCAGACCCAAAAGAAGACAGGACCCCAGATCTCATTTGCATTCATTGGGAGTTGGGTTCCAAACACTCTTAGACACCTTTGGAAACAGCTTAAAATCTGGCATGGACACTCCTGTGCTTTGGGACATTGCTACCAAATATGGACAAACATACCTTCCACCCACACTCTCTCCACCCAGTCACTGGAGACATCCTTTTTTAAAAAAGAGGCAGTTTTCTTTTTACAGCTGCACATATGGAAGTGTAATCTGCTATACGCCAACAAAGGGACCAATGCTCTAGTGAAATGCCTCATTATTCATTTAATGCCATTTGTCTTCCAAATCAAGTTTAAATAAGTTGGCTACATAGTTTTGAAATGATGCTTTTGCAGCCTCATCACCTTTGCCGGGTCTATAAATGGGTCTGTGAAATTCACTGTTTGTCAGGCCCTTGGAATAGAATATTGTAATTATATACAATTAGCTTATCTACATGGAAAGTTATTTACAATGTCATGAGTGGCAAAGAGTCCTGTGGCACCCTATAGACTAACAGATGTATTGGAGTATAAGCTTTCGTGGGTGAATACCCACTTCGTCAAACACATGTAATAGAAATTTCCAGAGGCAAGTATAAATATGCAGACAAGAATCAGTCTAGAGATAACGAAGTTTGTTCAGTCAGGGAGGGTGAGGCCCTCTTCTAGCAGCTGAGGTGTGAACACCAAAGGAGCAGAAACTGCTTTTATAGTTGGCTAGCCATTCACAGTCTTTGTTTAATCCTAAGCTGATGGTGTCAAATTTGCAAATGACCTGAAACTCAGCAGTTTCTCTTTGAAGTCTGGTCCTGAAGTTTTCCTTGCAGGATGCAGGGCTGGCTCCAGGCACCAGCTAAAGAAGCAGGTGCTTGAGGCGGCAGAAAACCTGGAGCTGGCTCTGGCAGGATGGCTACCTTTAAATCTGCTATTGTGTGTACAGGGAGGTTGAAATGTTCTCCTACAGGTTTTTGTATATTGCCATTCTTAATATCTGACTTGTGTCCATTTATCCTTTTACGTAGGGACTGTCCAGTTTGGCCGATGTACATAGCAGAGGGGCAGAGGACTGGCCTGCCTCCCAAGGCCTGTGAAAGCGAGGGGTCATTGTCCAGGATGGGTTGTAGATCACTGATGCATTGGAGACGTTTTAGCTGAGGACTGCAGGTGATGGCCAGTAGAGTTCTGTTGGTTTCTTTCTTGGGCTTGTCTAGCAGCAGGAGGCGTCTGGGTACACTTCTGGCTCTGTTGATTTGTTTCCTTATTTCCTCCTGGGGGTATCATAGTTCTGAGAATGCTTGGGGAAGATTTTGTAGTGTTGGTCTCTGTCTGAGAGGTTGACGCTTTTTACAGATCCAGACTAACATGGCTACCCCTCTGATACTTTACAATGTCATGCAGTTTTCTCCCCTTTAATTAATGGGCTTACTCTTTGCAGGCCAATTTGCCCCCTTTTCTCCATTTGTGGGGGGGAGAAGGGGGAAGGCATAATTCTCTCCTTGAGGTAAGTAAAACATTTTCAACATTAAATACAGCTATGAGAGAATTGCAACAAATCTGTGGCTATGTAGTTGTTACCAGGGCCAATGAGAACTTCACAGCAGCATTAAGGATGGAAATTCCATCCTCTTGCTCTGAAAGTACCAGAGGTGGGTATTTGAGATAAAGGAGAATCTCCACTGGATGATAACATTTTAGAGCCAACGACACAACTAACGCATTCTGCTCCACTGAGTGGAGGGCAGAGTTGCCGTTAATTACTGTATTTGTATACAAGACCTCTGTGCATGAACAGGACTGATTTTTTTTAGCGATAATACACTTTAACCTTTTAAGAATGTCACTTTGCTAAAGAAAAGAAAAAAAAAACAGCCTAAGCAAACTACAAAATCCACACAATTTCCAGAGGTTCCGAAACCTTTACATTGTTTCCCTGAATAACTTGCAAAGAGTTTGCATTATAATGAAGTGAAAATATATTAAATCACTAACTAAAGCAAGGCCTGAGAAAAATGATGAGAGTGGTAAGTCTGACCGGCAAAATCAATGCAGCTGAATCAAAGCGATTTTTTGTTGAGCACCTTCTTGTGTGGCTCAACAAGGTTATGCTGCAAAGGGACTATTGAGACATGGGCACTGCCTGTGGTCAGTGATGTAACTCTCAAGTTTAGAAGATGCAGCCAATTTGAATTTTCAAACCAAGTGCCAGAATACATGTGGTTTGCTTGCCAAAATGGCCAGACAAGAAGCCCCTCACTCTCCGCTCCACAGAATAGGATTAAGCAGGATTAAAGCCTGAAATAATCATACTGTACTGAGTACTGGATGCCGCCACAGCAGACTCAATAAAACTCAGCAGGACACTTGACATTGTATATTTCCAAGCAGCAAGTCATAAATCTACATGTGTGTGTAATCCTCCACACCCTGAGTCTGACAGAAACAGAAACACTGCACAATTGCAGGTGCTGGTAAGGGGAATAAAGTACAGGCCACTGCCTTGCCTTGCGGGGACAGATTCCTGCTAGGGAAAATGGAAAGCAACTTGAATGATGTATGTAATTATGCTTGAATCATACTTTACTAAACATGGCTCATTTGCAGGGCTATGTAATTACTGAGAGTCCCCAAAGCCTGAGATTAAAAGCAGCTCTTTCTCTCTCTATATATATAACAATAGTTGCCTACATATAATTATACTATCTAGAGGCTGCTATAACAGGCCCCAGATCAGCAGTCCATCCCTAGTCAGCAAAGCACTTAAGCATGTACTTACTGCATGCACTTAAGTGCTTTGCTAAACAGGGATGGATTTAAGCACCAGTTTAAATAATTTGCTGAATTAGAGTTGGAATGAATGCAGCATTTTTTGTGTCACCACTCACATAAGCGTACTCTGCTTAATACTAATCCCAGTGTATTGAGGGCAAACACCAAAGAGAAGGAGGTGGAGAGGATTCTACCATCATACCCATGCATGGTGAACTGGCCTCATGCTAAGTGTTCCTTTATCATGTGTTGCACACTCACCGGTGTCAACGGGAACCTTGGGTGTGTAAGGCCATCAGAATATCACAGTCCTGATTATAGAGATGGTTCCAGCTTGGGGCCATTTATCCTATCAAACACAGGGCTTGGATCAAATTGGATGTGGTTCTGAACCACTCCTGGTTAGAGGTTAGACTTTTGCATAATGAAAATGACTCCTTCTGTCTCTAGTTTTGCTCATCTCTAGCCTAAACGGGGATGTGAGCATGAAGCAGCCGCTTGCTGGGGCCATAAATACAGGCTAAAGACCTAGTGGATTCTCTGCTTTCCAACTGGAAAATGGTGGCCAAGCCTGTGACCATTACTTAAAGATCTCCAGGCTGTCATGGGTACAGCTGATATTATAATTCATCTCAAACTGCAGCGGGGAAAAAAGTGTCTTCATTCAAAATGTGGCCTTCCACCTTCCACCACGCTATTGGAAAACATTTACTATTGGAAAACATCCTCAGGCGTGACACTTTCCTATTTTAAACATATTCTCTGGCAACAATAAATTATGATCTTATCAGGCACATGATCACAATAACCAGATGCAAAACAAACAGCATGGTGGACTGACTTTGTACCTCCAAATCACACAGCTGTAGTTAACATCACACATCTTTCCACTCCAGGGGAGGAGTGGAGAACCTGAGAAAATATTCCCCCATGAACCACTGCAAAATAATTTACACCAGAGTCAGTTCATAGCCATGATCAAGCTAAAGTTATCACACACCCATAATAAACGGTGTTACGGTCTTCCTGGTCAATACAGATATCTGATGGTTTCTAGTTACATCAAATAAGGGAGTGGGAGAATTATCTTTTCACAACTGCTGACATTTCCCATCTGCAATGTGACTGCCATTTTTAGTAGCTCCATTCAGTGTGTGTCTGTACCACATTCAGATGCTTATTAACCAAACTGTAATGTCTAACCAGAGAGAGTGGCATGGAAATCTAGGGCCGGACTGTTCATTGCAAAGTGAATGAAAATGCTCACCAGGGGCCCGATCCAAAACCAATAGAAATCAATGAAAAGACTCCTGTTGAGTTCAATGGGGCTTGAATCAGGCCTCAGATCTAAAGGACAGTGTTTTACAGCCCACTTTGCACTTATTGTGCACAGATGAAAATTCAGAGCAACAGAGAATCAAACTCCTATGGCTCAAACCTTAGAACTGTGGGTTTTCTCTCAGTTCAGACCAGAAAACAGCTGCACTACTGATCTGTCTATGCAACATGAATAGCCCTCAAAGAGAGTGCATGCAAATTTGTGCAGAGCTCTGCATGTTCATCCGAACTATCCTTCTTTCCCTGTTCCCGTTGAGAATGCTGGGAAGCAGATGTAACCAACAAAGAATGCACTCCTGGATGTGGTTGTCATTTTAGGGAGGATAAATTAAAAGGACGTACGTGGGAATCTGAAAGGCGCTGTTTGGAGCCCAGATGAATTGCTCTCCAACACAAAGAAGAACGTGTCAATGCTAGTCAGGATGAAATGGCCTTGTTTCAAGAATGGGAAAAGCTAAACACTCACCCAGTAAAGGCTACACTCCTACTGCTATGGAAATCTATATCTATGTCTTCACTAGAGAATCAGCCTCTGAAATGCTGCAGCACAGGTTAGACCTGGAGAGCACGTACACCAGGGTTTGCCCTGCAGAACAGGTCAGGTCACACTGATGATTAACTCAACCTTGCAAAACTGTCAGGAAAATTCTGCAGCCCAGGCAGAAATCTGCTTGCCTGCCCTTTACCATGAAGATTTATGCTATACGACTAACAATGCTTTACTCACCTCTCAGAAAAATACTTGTCCCTGTCATGCGCAGAAGTAGACTTAGTTCCTGCTCACATTGCCCTCGATTCATCCCACACCTGTCTGCACTACTAAGTAGAGCAGTGTTTCTCAAACTGGGGTCACTGCTTGTGTAGGGAAAGCCCCTGTCAGGCCAGGCCAGTTTGTTTACCTGCCCCATCTGCAGGTCCAGCTGATCGCGGCTCCCACTGGCTGCAGATCGCCGCTGCAGGCCAGTGGGAGCTGCTGGAAGCGGCGGCCAGTATGTCCCTTGGCTGCTGGAAGCGGCGGCCAGTATGTCCCACTTCCAGCAGCTCTTATTGGCCCAGAGCAGCAAACCGCAGCCAGTGGGAGCCGCGATCAGCTGGACCTGCGGATGGGGCTGGTAAACAAACCGACCCGGAATGCCAGGGGCTTTCCCGGCACAAGCGACCCCAGTTTGAGAAACCCTGCTGTAGAGGCTCCATGAGCCTCCTGTGCAGTGTCGTGCAGCAGAGGAAGCAGCTTTCTGTTTCTCGGAAGAGGCCATGTAAGCTTTTATGCCACCCCTTCCTCCTGATTTTGTATGCCATCCGAAGGTCCTGGAAGTGGCGGTGGGGTTGGACACTGGAGAAGGTGCTGAGTACAGCAGTGTCCTAGTTATTAGGTTTCCATGTGTTACTGACCCCCAGGGAAGATGAGGGAAGGCTGAAGAGAATGGATCCCTGTCGTATGGAGTCAGGAAGAGGTGTCAGGGCCTATCACCCTCAAAATTTGCAGCTGTAATGATGAGCAGGGATGGGGAGCCCCCAGTTGACCCAGTCTCCCAGCCTGCATGTCTATATGAATCCCCATAAAGTAGCCTGGGATGGCAGAAACCTTCCCTCCACCATATAACTGGGAGGTAAAGTCTGAATCTAGCCCCATCCCATGGCCCCTCAACTTAACACCAATGGAAGACCCCACTACATCCCTAAGGCATCCCTAAAGTAGTAAGTCCTACTTCCCTTCTGGCTGCAGCTTCTGGGAGAGTGACCAGCAACGAACAAGGAGCAGTCCTGCTCAGAGTTTGGGAGATCATGCACTGCCTACCCTCTGCTCGACTCCTGGATGCTTATATCTCCCTTATGCTTTGGGTCAAAAGCGATTGACCTATATGCAGTTTTCTGAGGTGTGCAAGCCCCAGGATATCATTAAATTTAGGGCCCTTCAAATACGGCTTCTGACTAAACACTAATGGTTAACTCTAGCCCCACAATTTTAAATGCAGCCCACGGACACTCAAGCCATGTGTCTTCCATTAAGGTCAGTGGGAATGGCAAGGCTAAAACCCTGCATGCAGTTTTACAAACATAAGGGTTGGTATTAGAAGGGAACAGCTGTTGGATTTCATCATGGGCAATTAGTGCTGGACTTTAACCTGAATTAAATATCACAGGGGAAAGAAAAAAAAAACAATCAGACCACAAGGATCTGAACCCACAGAAGGGCCAAAAACCATTTTCAAGTTTTCAGTCTCTCTGCCTTGCAAAGAGGCAGAGTGGGATAATGGCTAGAGGGATAAAAGAGGAGCTAGCAGCTGTGGGTTCCATTCCTCGTTCTCTCATTGACCTTCTGTGTGACTTAAGATAAACTGCTTCATCTCTCTGTTTTTCCTCACATCCATTTCTTCCCTGGACTCTTTGCACCATACGCCTCACATGGCAAAGGTTGGTTTTTAATATTTGTATGTACGGTGCCCAACGTAAAGGGGCCCTGCTTTTGGCTGCAGCCTTTAAGTGCTACTGTAATATAAATAAATAATAAGAACAAAAGCCACACCAACGAGAACGAGGCATTTGTGTCCTGGGAAGCAATGACAAGTATCACAGATGACATAAGCAGGTGATTAGGAGTGGATGAGCCCCTTTATTCATGATGAAAAATTGATTCCTATGGGAAAACTAAGGAAATTTTTTGCTTGTATTGTTACTATTCCCTTTAAGGTTGTTTTTTTTTTTGTTTGTTTGTTTTTTAAAGACTAAGTTCTACATAAGATGGTTTTACCAAGTGATGGGATAATCAAACCCAAGCAGTGAAATGATGTTTATATGGATGTGTGTTTGTGAGGGTAACTGGTTTTTAAAGGTAAATAAGTGCTGAATGTTTAAAGATACTCTCCACCTCTGGCCCCTCCATACTCCCCAGTCATGTGGAATAATTTCCCACACAGCCACATAGGGGTCCTCTTGTTAACTAGCGGTTGTAAACCCATAGCGCTATGTTAGATTTTTGATCACTTGCAAAGGTCCCCGATTCATTTTCACACATTAATTTCGACAACAATAGGTTCACCACACTGAGATCTGCGGAGGGGGGAATCTTTTTAATCTCTTCTCACATGAAAGCTGTTCCATACCTCTAATCATTTCTGTAGCCCTTCTGTGTACTTTTTCCAATTCTGATATATCTTTTTTGCAATGAGGCAACCAGAATGCACGTAGTATTCAAGGTGTGGGCATACCATGGATTTATATAGTGACATTACGGTATTTTCTGTCTTATTATCTATCCCTTTCCTAATGGTTCCTAATACATCTTGTCTATTTAGACTAGAAGCTCCTTAGGTCACTCTTTTATTATTTGTTTATTCAGTGCCTAGCAGCACAATGGGGTCCTCATCACAGCTGAGGCCTAAATTAATAAAAACCTAAAATCTGTGAGCTTTATTTGCTAGGACTGCACTGAATGGATAGCCACAGAGAATAGACTGAAGTCCCCAAATCCTCCATCACCACCTCCATCCAAAAAATACTGGGGGGAAAAATTGGGCAAAATGAAAAGAGAAAGACAAGTGGGCCAGTTTTGAGCACATTGAAATGAAAACACCCTAAACATTTAAAAAAAAAAATCAATTTTCATTTTTCAGCCAGTTCTTCACCACGACACTCCCAGTGTGAGAGCCCCAGGGCCGGTGACACATCCAGTGCAGTGACATAGAGCACAACCACCAGCCATAGAGCTGGCTTCCCAATACAGCAGAACCTCAGCATTATGAACTGACCAGTTAACCACACAGCCCATTTGAAACCTGAAGTACACAATCAGGCAGCAGCAGAGAACCCCCCACAAAAAGCAACTACAGTACAGTCCTGTGTTAAACATAAACTACTAAAAATAAAAAAGAAAAGCAGCATTTTTCTTCTGCATACTAAAGTTTCAAAGCTGTATGAAGTCAATGTTCAGTTGGCAACTTTTGAAAACACAATCATAATGTTTTGTTCAGAGTTATGAACATTTCAGAGTTATGAACCACCTCTGTTCCTGAGGTGTTCGTAACTCTGAGGTTCTACTGTACAGCCTTTTATGAATCACTGAATTATTAAATGATTTAAAGGAATGGAAAATATAGCAGATAAGCCTGAGACCCAAGTGACAGCTACTACACAAAACTGAAGCACTATCCTCTCAGTAAGACCTTAAATATCTGCAAATACTGGCTAAAGTTGAATGGACTGCGTACTATTTTTTCATTTACCTAACAGACATTGGAGATATTTTTCTCCAGACCCTGTAATGGCTTGCCTTAGAAATGGAGTCCAGCCTGGCTTATAGAAAGCTTCTCAGTAAACAAAATAAGTATGCATTTTATTTCTTAAAAAGTCACACTGGCAGTTTAAAAAGGCATCCTATATCTCACAAACAGAAATATTTATAAACCACACATCCTAGCGAGTCAATGGAAGTGTGCTCGTCTAGTTTATAATCATAGCACAATAAAATACCCTGAACATAAATAGCAAGAAATCAATTTTCTTTAGAAAAGAAGTAAAATAAAGAACATTAAACGATCATTTGGTTAGATAACTGCAGCTTACTCTGTGGTATAACTGTCAGCTTGCTGCTGCATAATAATAGAATTAATGCAGAGGGGGTATGGTTAGAAGTCGGCTTCTTTACAATGACAATAACTCCCTTGTTTTCTCTAGTGAGTACATGTTTATATTCTAATTTTGTCTCTGCAGGCTACACACAGCCTTAAACTTGCAAAAGCAATTTGCTAGCAGCTTGCTTGTCAAGAACAAACACTAGTCAAAAGACATGCGTGACTTATTGACCCCAAGTTCACTGAGCCTTCCTTTTAATGCTTCTGCACCACTAAGGGATCAGTTTCTGGTAAAGTTAAAACTCCCAGATGAGAGAAGAAACATCACATAAAGTGAGTGAAGGTTTTACAAATACATATCAATTAGAGAACTTTAACAGAGCTGAATTAGAACAAGGAAATTATGAAAAAGCAAATGTTTGAAAGACAAGAAACTAAATGAAGGTCAAAGTTGATAAAAACCAGATATCTGAAAATATGGAATTTCATATTTACATTTCCACTGACAGCCTCCTTATTTGCCAGGTTATTCATCTGAAGATGCAGGTATATGGCCAGCATGTGTTAGCTATGAAAATAACTATCTTATAGGGTATTATTGTTATTGGTCTTGTGGTAATGTCTAGGAACCTTAGCCAAGGACCAGGCCTCCATGGTGCTGCAGACTCAAAATAAAAAGTCCCTTTCTGTCTCAAAGATCTGAGTTTCTGTGTGGCTATATGTTAAGTCCTTTATGATACTGTGTCTGGTCAATGTCAGGTGGTAAATAGGATAATATTATGGGGTGATATATTTTGGAGGCTGCATAGATAGATTTGTCTGTCTAGCACAAAATGGAAGGATTTGCCTTAAACTAATTAAGACTCTTCAGGTTAGAAACGATCTTTTATGATGTCCCTGATTAAGCAAGTCACTTAAACAGGCACTTTAATGCTGGATGAATTGTTGCCTGTATTTATACATAGCACCTTGAAAATGGGGCTTGGCTGAGCTAAGGCCTCTAGATGCTACAATAATACCAATATTATAATAAATAATAATAGATTTGACATAGTGTTGTTCCTAAAATGTATATGAAGAAAGAGAGAGGATGTGGAATGATACTTGCTGTTGGGATAGGAGCTGCTGAAGTGGAGGATGGTTTGTGTTTGGGTTGGTGTCCTGTATATAATGGATGAGGAACGCTTTGTAGATCTAGATTTACAATAGAATATGTGGGTTTTGTATTGGAAATCTGGCAGCAGGATGGGAGTGTGACAGCTTGATGTAAAGGGAGTGTTGGTAGATCGTAAGATACATGTGGAGGAGGGTGAGAGTCACAGTAATTATGTTAGTCTGTATCAGTAAAAACAATGAGGAGTCCTTGTGGCATCTTAGAGACTAACAAATGTATTGGGGCATAAGCTTTTGTGGGCTAGATGCATGGAGTGGAAAATATAGTAGCAGGCATAAATACATGAAAGGATGGGAGTTGCCTTACCAAGTGTGAGCAGGAGCGGCGCCAAACTTTCTGGCACCCTAGGCAGAATTTGGGGGGCGGCATTTTGTGCGCTCCCACGAGGTGCGCAGGAGCTTCCGGTTCCACTCCCATTGCGCTGCCGAAGAAGGAATCTCCGCCGAAATGCCGCAGGCGACAGCAGCAGTCACTGAGCTGCTCAATTGCCCGCTGTTGTTTTCTGCGGCACGTCGGCAGAAGCTCCTTCTTCGGCGGCATGACAGGAGCGGAACCCAAAGCTCCCGTGTGTCCCGTGGGGAGTGCACAAAATGCCACCCCCCGAATCCTGGCGCCCTAGGCGACCACGTAGGGTCACCTAATGGAAGCGCTGGCCCTGAGTGTGATGTCAGTTTAACGAGAGAATTCACTTAACAGCAGGATACCAAGGGAGAAAAAATAACTTTTGAAGTGGTAGTTACGAATTTCTAGAATGTTAAAGGTTTTGTTTTTTTACTGTAGCATTCATTTGGAATTTTCTGTCTTTCACATATTTGGGTTTTTTTTTTTATAACTATGATGTTATAAAAGGCTTTTTTTTAATTAAAAAACATTTTATATGTGTTTCCTAAATCTTCCATCAAGATTTTTGTGCAGTCTTATATGAGGGAAAGCTAGTTACGGCTTTAACTATAGAGTTCCTCTTGCAGCTTTATATCCAAGAAATAACCAAGAATGCAAGATTTGTTTTTTGAGAAAGGACATGTACCATAAAAAGCTCAGATAACTCTTATATCTGACTGTGAAACAGAATTGTTTTCTTGTTATATAGCACAGATATATATCTGTGTTTTGTAAGTGTTTACTTTTATATTGCTTGCGGTAAAAAAAAAATCTGTCGACACTGAATTTAAGAACTATGGAAAGCTAGTTAATATTTTACTGATGGTGGCTCCAAAGTTCCATTTTATCCCTTATATTCAGCCTGCTCCTTAATTCTAGAAGTATTCACTGGACAAAGAAACTTGGGCAACTGAAAACTTATTTTGCTTACGCTGAAAACCAAAAAAGTTCACTTTGATGGTACTGTTATATAACTTCCGATGCATGCCACGCAGAACAAAGTCTTTGCAATGTACACACCAAAGCAGCTCTTGCTCAAATGGTTTTAGTAAGTAGGTGGAGAATCTTTACCGTGTATTTAGAAATGTGGGATAAAGTCCAAGACACATTATTTTTTCCCCTTTAGCTGAATAAGGATAATGCTGAAGCTGTGAAGAATCTCTAAGCTTACTGTAACAGAAGAGTCTATCCCTTTAACAGAGAATCACTTACAATGACTAGCTCATGGCCAATTTAGAAGTGAGAGTATGAAAAACCATTTAAAAACCTTTAAAATTGTCAACTTTCCCTGAAAGGGGATTCTTTGGATGTTGTCGGCAAAGCAACCTCATTGAAAGTACTTTTCTTTTCATTTTCAAGTCTTCAGAGTTGCAGTTTATTTTAGATACATGTTTATTTTTCTATTTCTTTTTTCCACTTTCTACCACAGTAACCGAAAATGACAGCTTTTTTTTGTCAGTTACAAGGCATGCGGTGTTCTAGAGAAAGTGTAGCTTTATGTTAATAGCACTATCAGTTCACTTCATTTTAAAGAGGTACTTTCATCTCACCAGAAAATAATTGATATTTGTATGACCTGAAGAAGGTTTAAATAGTTCTCTTGAAGCTGCATAGAGCAGAAAGTGTCCCATGAAGATATACAGCATGAAACTCTGGCAATAGTGTGAAACAATATCTTGCCATTCAGAGACTATTGATTCTTGTTCACATTCACAGAAATAACTACCAGAGTTCTCTTTGTGTGTAGTTATGCAATGGGCTTGGAGAGTATTCTTAAAATTTAGCACACTCTGAAGTGTTTTCCTGAACTTGGACCTCAGTTAGTAAGGGGCCACTGTGGGCTAATGTGAGCATGAGACCAGGAATCAGGAGACCTGCGTTTTCATCTCACTTCTGTCACTGATTAGCTACATGACCTTGGGAGTAAACGACTTCATCTCTCTGTGCTTCAGTTGCGCCATCGATAAAACAGGGATATCCACCTTTGTAAAGTACTTTTGACACCTCTGGATGAAAAGGCTTCATGTAAATGCATAATATTAGTTCATTATTACTGTTACTATTTGTTTTCCCTCCAGAGACTGCATTAGAAACAATTAAACCACATTCGCCCCCATCCTGCAAAATTAAAATAAAGGTTGAGAGTTGTTAAAAGCTTAGGATATTCAGAATAGGGCTGACGGTCTACTTTGCAGGACCTATGTATTTCAGCCCCTGTGCTAGGCAGAAGTAAGATTATATGTTGTTTGAAGACTCCATGCAAACTTGGTGGTGGTGGTGGTGTAATTAAAGACACCAGCCTTGAATTCAGCAAACCTAGGTTCAAAAGCTGCAGGACTTTGGGTAATAAGCTTTTATTGGAACAACTGTTTAATGTCCTGGGACTGACAACAGCACTGCATACATGATATTGGGTACCTCGTTTAATTTCTCTGTACTGCAATTTCTAATCTATAAAATGGGGATGATAAACCTTTCTTTCTTCCACCCTTTGTCTATTAAACAATAAGATCTTCAGAGAACGGACAGCCTAGCACAATACAGCCCCATTCTTGGTGGGAGTCCCTAAGTGCTACTGTAATATAAAAATAATAGGTTCAGGAACACTAGGTAGATGGGAGGTGAAGTTTCATGCTCAGTTGTGAAAAGCATGGTGAGGGTTAATCAGATCCCTGGAGTCCCATATGCCACCATACCAAAGGCCAAGGTATCTCCAGAATGTCTAGTGAAGGCAGGAATTTTGTGATTTGTCACACACAGTGAAGGGGTTGCTCTCAGTGCTAAACGAAGGACAGCATCAGAAAGTGTGGTGCTATCAAAGTGACAGTAAAGCCAGTGTTATGCGCAGAGCAATGTGTGCTTTCTGGATATGAAGATTCTTTTACTTCTTTAGCTGGATTATGCAAGGATAGTGTACTTGTTAATACAGGTGTAGGGAAAATCCCATGAGTTGTTCAAAATAACAACACAGAAGAGGCTGCAACTGCTACGATCATTTACCTTTGGGAATATTGTCAGCCCCAGATTTTTTTCAGAGGATACTGCATCAGGTTTTGAGTGATTGCCAGGATACTACTGCTACCTCAGTGACATTGCAGTGATTGGCAACAGTGAACGGGGGTGCGCAAAGAAACTAGCTGGGACCTACAGTGTTTGTGGTACCAAAGTGGTCCAGTTGCAAAGGCAGGCTTTCCATTAGGTTCCTAATCAGACATTGGGGATCATGTAAGGTCAAGAGTCATTTCAGTGTTCCCTAAACCTGTTAAAAAGTTATTATGCAATGTAACTTGTAAAAATCACACCACTGCCTATGCATTACGAAAGCATCTACCTATCTCTACATACACAACATTATGATACAAGCCTCAGGGCATCTCTTAGACTTTTCTAAACAAAAGTCCTCTCTGAAAACCTTAGTCATGCAAGTTAGTGGCGTGAAATCATCTTATCAGCATAAAACTGGGAGTTTTGCATCTGAAGCCTCAAGGAGCTTTGTCTTGTCTTGCAAGGTTGTTATCCTTCACAGACCTAATCACCCCTAGTAATTTGGGAGCAATTGGTTTCTCAGTTTGCAGGTTGCTCAGGAGGCATGTTGCAATCCCATCGAGGCTGTGCCTTGGTTACTCCCCGAGTCCCTTTGGCATGTATAGCTTAGCCACTGTTATCCAGCCTCTCCCAAAGATCTCGTTATTTGGCATGAGATATAAAAAAAACTAAAAAGCAAGGATATAATGGCTAGGTCACTATACTGTCTCTAAAAATTAGCAAAAGGCGAGGGATACCACCAAAAGACGAAGCTGTGAAGAGAGACTGAGGTGGTGTGTTCCCAGTGGGTTTGTTTGCCAGACATTAGACAATTTTACGTAAGAGCTCCCAGGTACTGTGATGGGAGCTTTAGAAATGCAGCTAATAATTGAAGTGTATGCAGTTATCAGACTGAGATGCCTGTTTGTTATCTGTGTATTATGCCTTTAAACAGATGATCCTTTCCCTTCATGCAACATTCAGCAGCCATTTTCATTCTCAGAGCTCAGTGCAGACTGTCAGAGAAGACACAAATGCACACTGTACTCTCTCCCATGGAGACTTTACTTTTGTTCTTTCTTGTTTTGTTATAAAAAAGAAGAGTAGTTCTGGCTGAAAGTATCTGTTCTACATGTATGGAAAAACAAATAATAACAAATTATAATAAGAAAAAAAAGTTGATTTTCCATATCAGCTATGTGCTCATCCTTCTAATGTCAGTATGGGGCTTCGTCACCTGGTTTGATCAGTGCTTTGTAGAATCCTTGAGTGTAGAGAGGTCACAGATGGTACCTGTTGGAGTCGCAGACAGCATTAAACAGTTGTCATATTATAGGCCTTGATCCAGGCTGACTCTTGTACCTGCACAAAGTTCTGTTTGGCTTCCCCATGCAGCAGAAGGGCCTTGTCACTTGGTGGTGGGATTCCTCTGTGGCAGGAGGCTCATCCAAAGACAGCCACAGAAATCCCCCTGGCTGTCTGGGAAAGGAAAAAGCTCAGATAGTTGAGTCTCCCTGCTCCACATGGTCACTGGTAAGCCTCGGTTTTTTCCTTAATTATAGCATCTCAGTGCAAAACTAAAAAATAGTGTTCAACTCCTCTTGTGCATAATAACTGTTGCTTTCTCCCCACTCCTGCTTATTATTCTGTATGTCAGTTTTAGCTCTCAGTAGCCATCTATCCTCCAGGAAGGGTGAAAAACAAGCTTTCATTCTCCCCTCCCCCTTTCTTGAAGATAAACAATATTATTTGGGTTCTACTTTAACATGTAAAGATTTCTACTCGCTGTTACCGGAATTCCAGTCCCTGTCACACCCCCCAAGAATAATCAAATCCCAAATGCATGGGGTTTAGAAAGTGTTTTTAAGACTTCTTGCCTCACTGTTTATGATGCTGGGCTGTGGTGTCTTCAGATTATCACAGCATGGATAAAATAATATTCTCTTCCTTGCCTACATCCCATTACTGCACCTCAGAAAGCCCCATCACTTAGTCTGACTACTCAGGGGGAAAGTGAATGACACACAACCCTTTGAAACTAGTAAAAACTGTTGTGGAGAGAATAAAAAGGGACCTTAATTCATTTTGACATGACTTCCGGTTTGCTGGTACTCATTGACTTGAACAGTTATTATTCCATGATTTGCAATTGGGTGCACATACCTCTCCAACCCCTGCTCCCCCCCCCCCCCAAAAAACCCAAACCAAAAAACAACCCCCTCCACACACACAGAATTTACTTTGAACTTCTTGTTGTTAAATATTATGCTGCCTCAGGAATGAAGCAGTGGAGCTGTGTTCCTAGCTGGAATATTTAAGGGGAACAGTGGGGCAAGATTACACTACTGGTGAATTTACAACAATATGGCGAGTCAATACTTGCACAAAGGTTATTGCTCTAGCTAACTTGTACATTTCACACACACACACACACACTTTCCAATCCCTTAGGTGCTTTACAATCCTGAACACTCTCTCCTTCAGAACACTGAGGGGGAGGATAGAAACCTCTTAGCATTATTGCCTGGCTTTTTCTAACAAAGAACAAGAAAAAGACTCTCATCAAGCATGAATAGAAGCAGTGACAGGCTGTTGGGACTAGAATGAACCCACCCTCCCTGCACTGTGATATTTCTGTTTTCACTTGTCATTATCAATATAGTCTCAGTTCTCCTTTTTTCCCTCCCCCTCCTGCAACTCGTAAAAGATTTCCTCATTCTTTCCTAGTAGCTGAAACAAATTTTGCTGTAGCTTTTAGCTTCCCTCTACAAGGCTAATTTACTCATTGTGGTTATACTGTGGTCTCTGAATGCTAGTTATATTGAAGGGACTGCTCCCTTATCAAAATAAAAAGAAATCCATTTGATATTAAAAAAAAATTCTCTCTGACCTTTCAGAAACATTTTTCTTCGTTCTCCCCCCCCCCCGCCCCGAGTTCTAGGAACACAGTCACCTATAGGAAGGGAGCTTTCCAATAGCGTACATTAGGTTAGCTGCTTAATAAACACTTCCAGTCTGATGTCAGTGGTTAAAATAGCTAGGGGTCAGAAGGTACCCTTTGGAGTCCTAACTCTGACCAAATTCCATCTCAAGTCAATATTCCTATTGGAGAGGGAGGGAATGTGTTTTTGTTGGGCTCCTAACTCCATTAAGAGCTGTTGCAAATCACACCTCAAGTCAATAGGAGTTTTATTGAGTACAGATGGCCCTGAGTATAGAAGGCTCTTGAACAGCAAATGGGGGTATGGGTTGTTTTTTTTCTCAAAACCCAGTGCAGATTATTACAGGTCATTTTTCAGATTTTAAGACTCTGGCCAGCTTCAGCTCACATTTGGCCCTTTGTAATTCTGTATACGTTGTGCACACTGTGTTCAACAGTAATAATAATTGGTACTTTTTATAGCACTTTTCAGGCAAGGATCTCAAAATGCTTTGTAGTTCTCACACCTTGTCTAAGAAGTAGCATCTTGGTTTATATCAAAACAAGAAGATTTGTGTGAAGGTAAATAAGGACTTGAAATGGTCAGTATTTTGCTTTTGAATCCATAAACCTTGTTGTCACTCCAGCAGACGTGTGTGTGTGTGAAAGAGGGGGAAATTAGAGGATTTTTACCCTATTTATGCCCATTCCAGAATGCAACCTTAACTATGAAGTAGTAACAAGTGCCTTCACACCGCCTATTCTACAGGTGGATGGAGAGATCTTAAGTCGTTTGCCCAAGATTCCACAAGTCACTCTCAGAGCCAAGAATAGACAGCTGCTTTAAGCATCAGTAGCAGTAGTCAATCCCCTGTTTCTTAAGTCACATACTATCCGTCAGATATGGACTTCAAGATAATACTCACTGGTGGATGACAGCAATGGGATTGATTTCATGTGCCATCTAGCTTAGCCCTCTGCCTGAGCAGGGTTCTCCCTTGGGTTTTATTATCCAATGTATTCAATCCTCTCTAGAGCCAGGGATTCCATCTCCTCACTCTCAGAAAGATTTTTCTGATGTGTAAGCTAAGTTTTTCCCATTCTCGGCTTTCAAGCCATTGAGCCTTTTTGCCACAAATTTTTCAGCTCCTGCAGCTAGTTCTCCACCTCCTCGCAATTCCTTAAGAATGGCATAAATCAGGAATGATGGCTTCAAACTGTACAAGGAAAAATGATGGGGAGGTTCCCATTTGGGAGCTGATCCAGTAGTCAGTAGAAAGGCTCCTGTTGACTTCAACAGCTGCTGGGCCGGGCCTTAAGAGAACTGCACTGTGGAACCGTTGTTCATATGCTGGAGTAAGAGCAATTTCAAATGAGTCGGATGCCTGGAGGTTTGCACGTCTCCATGACACGCTGATTGCTGCTGGAGCAGTGTGAAAGTTTTGTAATGAAACCCCAAACCATGTGAGACCTACCAGGCTTCACTGCAAACCTGAAACCAGAGCTAAATTCATGGAGGTTCACAAATCTTTCAAGAGAATCTTGGGCAGTTTTTGGTTTCAGACAGGGCCGGTGTAACCAGGAGCAGTGCCAGGGTTTCTGGCACCCGAGGCAGAATTCAGGGGTGGCATTTTGTGCGCTTCCCACGGGGCGCATGGGAGCTTCCGGTTCCGCTCCCATCGCACCACTGAAGAAGGACCTTCCGCCGAAATGCCGCAGGCGACAGCGGCAGTCATTGAGCTGCTCAATTGCCTGCCGCTCTTTTCCACGGCACATTGGCAGAAGGTCCTTCTTTGGCGGCGCGACGGGAGCAGAACTGGAAGCTCCTGTGCGCCCCATAGGGAGCGCACAAAATGCCGCCCTCCGAATCCTGGTGCCTTAGGCGACAGCCTAGGATTGCCTAATGGAAGCGCCGGCCCTGGGTGTAACCACTAGGTGAACTAGGCAGCTGCGTAGGGCGCCAAGATTTGGGGGCACCAAAAAGCAGTGTCCGGCATCACGAGAGTCAGCTGAGCGGGGCAGGGCTGGGAGCGAGGCCTCCATAACAAACCTGCCCCCGCAGCGAGGGGCGCCGAGCAGGCCAGTCAGTGGGAGCCTGCGGTGGAGCAAGCAGGGACAACCGGCCAGGCATGGCAACCAGCGTGACTGAGGGACGGAGCCGTTGGGGGAGGCAGGATGCAGTCCTGAGCTCAGGTGAGCTTCGCCCTCCAATGCTCTGCGCCTGGGGCTGTGCGCAGCCGCCTCCTGAGGCAAGGGAAAGTGAAACTAAACCCCACAGCACGATGGAGGGGAAAGTGCTGGCGCAGGTGCCGCTTCCAAACACCAACCCCCCCAGTAGCATTGTGTCAATGCAGGGAGCCGGCCCTGATCCCCAGGGAGAGCCTCACCTGCTCCCTGGGAGAGCCCGGCTCTGCCCTCCTTGCCCCTGGGTCCCCCCCAGAGGGTGAAGTACTCAGAGCCTGGGAATGTTTAGAGACCCTGCAAGCTGGGGGCCTTCCCAACCTCCTCCTTGCTCATAGGTTCCCCCAGGCCAGAAGGGATCATTGTGACTCTGACCTCCTTGTATTAGTTCTAATGAACAATGCCACATTATGCAGTATTCATTTTTGAAAGTTTATAATAAGTGATGCTCTGGGGTGGGAGGGGAGCAAGGTGGAAATTTTGCCTAGAGTGTAAAATATCCTTGCACCGGCCCTGGAGATGAGTCTTGCAATGATCTTATGGGTTCATTCGTGCACTGAGCACAAAATACCCTGAGCCCAAAGTGAACCCCTCCATGTGAATGAAAAGGGGTGTGCTTTGCACAGCTGCACATGCAACCCAGGTTTTGTCAAGGCTGGGTGTGCAGTTGCCATTGATATCCTAGTAATAACGCTGTTGCAATCACCAGCCAATTGACCTAAAAATCATCAGCAATTTGTCCATTCCAGCTGTGAAGCAAGTCAAAGTTCTGCTCTGAAAAGTGATTAAAAATGGCATCAGTGACTCCAGCAAGTGGAACTTGGGACCTGATCTTAACCATGTACTAGCAAAGTCAATGCTTCTCACTGTGCATAGTCCTATTACAGTCCACAGGATAGTAAGTGCTATGTTTTAAGGCTACCCTAGGGCTTTATAGTGAGTGTTGCAGAATCAGGCTGTTCACCAAAAACACTGTCAGTGAGCAAGGTGTACTAGAATCCAGCTACCTGTCCTAGAGCTGGGTTAGCTATGCAGCGCTGTCAAGGAGAAAAGAGGAGTATTTGGTACTAAAGTCAGCGGGGCTGATACTAAATACTCACAGGGAGCAGACTGGTTGCGTGAAAAAGCTGTTAGGAAGAAGGAGAGGCTTGCGGGTAAGCCACAGGGCTAGGACTCAGCAGATCTAGTTTCTGGTCTTGGCTCTACTACAGACTCCTTAGGCAAGTCAATTCTCCATCTGTAAAATGGGGATGGTAACACTTCATGTCTCTGCCTTTTGTTTTTCTTGTTCTGTAAATTCTCTGGGGATAGCACTCTCCCTTTCTCTGTTTATATACAGTGCATAGCCCAAGGGGGCCTTGAGCTGTTACTCTATGCCAACGCTAGTTTTCTAGTTTGCTAGTAGTCACTTACAAAAGCAGGCATCTTCTTTCACATCAGGGACATGTGCCCTCAAAGCCTCTCTCTGGTGCTCATATGCACACGTCTGACGTGACCAATGCCCTGAACACGTGTCCAGCTTAGTGAGTTATCTAAAAATCTGCCACGAGGGAACCAAGGAGCCAGAACCATTCTGCAGAGCAGCGATCCTGTGTGTCTCTAGTCACGTGGAAATGCGGTAGCTAGCAACTCCATCATGTGCTTACAAGGGAGAGGGATTGAGAGTGGAAGATTTTTAAGGTCAGCATCATCCATTCAAGGCAAGAATAGAAGATCTGACCTTTTTCAAATGGTAAGCTTTGTCAGTGGTCCCACTGGGAGTTTTACCCAGGTGGCAGCTTAAATGTCACTTGTGGTAAACCAAGGGATTGGAATCAGTTAAACCTTTTATTTCCCCTCACAGCACAGCATTCAGAGCTTCTAATGAGGCTACATATTTTCTTAAAAATGAAAAAGTGGATTCACTCCCTATTCTTCTACATAGCAACCCCTATTTTATAAACACTATAGATTCTGGAGGCTTCTGCTTTTCTATCAATGCACAAGGATTTCTATATAACTTCAGTTAACACTCAAGCAACAGTTTAGTGGCATAAATCCCCTGTGTTTATTGATGGGAGAATAGACCCCCCCATAGGGCTTACATTGCTTCCAACACATTCAATTCCTGTTGAATACCTGCAGTGTAAATTGATCCAAGTGTGCTGTCCTCCTAAATTTTAGTCATCTTGGCCCATTGCATCACTTGCTGCGTTTATATTTCATCGCAGCAGTACAAAGCTAAAATGAAATGGCTCCACATGAGGACCCAGTCCTGCCCTCATTGAAACCAATAATGAGCCTGATTCTCTTACACCAGCATAACTCCACAGAGCTACTCTTGATTTACAGGGGAGTGAGTGAGAAGAAAATCAAGTTCCATGGGTGTTAAAGGAGCTCAGCACCTCACAGATTCAGGCCCATGTATTGCATGAGCAGATTTAATACCAGTGTTCAAAGCAAATGGGAAAAAATTAAATTACAACATCTTTCCTTTGGGTTTGGTCATGAGGCTGCATTACTAATGATTTTCCTTTGGATTGCAAACCTGGGTGATGTAGTCTGGGCTGGAGTAGTAAGTGCTCCCTTGCATTTGAAAGAAGCTGATTTCCTAAAACTGAAGGGTCTGCCAGGAGCATGCTTTCCCTGGATACAAAGAATGCATGCAAAGAGACTCCGCATTTGGTCAGCAGCAGCTGCCTCTGAAATCATGAATGCTGAAACGAGTTCTTTGGAAATCATTCTTGTTATGTCCATGTAAGTTTGCATGGTGTTTAGCAGACTATTGAAGTATACAGGTCCCTGTCCAAAGTCTGAGGACCAGAGCAGGGTGTGTAGGTGTTGCTCAATGACCAAACAAAGGTGGAGATATGACCTAGCGTGAGGCGAGGATGTAGACAGCAAGGAGAGTTTCACCCTCGGCTCTGCCAGTCTCGGTATCCCAATGGAATCACAGCTGTTGCTTCTAGTTATTGAGTTGGATGCCGTCTCTGAGGCTTGGCCTGTTAAGGGCTTTAAAAACTAGGGTCAGGACCTTGAAACTGCTCTGCAGTCTGTTAAGGAGTCCGTTAAAAGATCAGAGCACGTTTGCTGTCTGTGAAACAAGGGTAGTGGGTTCAGTACAGTTCCAAGTGGACCAGTGTTCACAGCACTAAAAGACCCGAGGCCAGAACTGGAAGTGCTGGCAATTTCAGCAGAGAGGCTAAACCATGGAGACTGAGAGCACTCTGCTCGCTGCCTTGAGTTACATGGGCTGAGGCATGCGTGCAACGCTTGAACTGCTGCTGTCCATGCTATACTGGCTTTGTGAACTTCCATTTCCCAGTGGTGTCAATACAATACCTTTCAATGCAGCGACTGTCCCATTTAAAAAAAAAATAGAGATGGGAACATTTATTTTAATTCTAATAACATTGTTCCCACTAACAGGTCATTTCTAAAGACCAAGACAGCTTCCTTATCTCTAAGTACTGATTTCTGGCCTTTCACTTGCTCCCACGTATCCTCCTCACACCGCTCTTCTGCACCACAGAATGGATGTGCTGGCTGCATGACACTGGTCACCAAACCATTAGAACAAACCAAACACCCATCAGCCTACGGCTGAGATTGGACTAATGTGAATTACAAATGTGATTGTGAAGATTCATTCCATTTTCAGCCCTGGAATGTATAGTTGCTCCTTGATGCAAAGCACACTGATGTGCTATTCTTCTGCACAACAGCATCAATGGAAAAATGCAAAGGAAGTGGCTAAGGGGAGATGGATGGAAGAAAGAATCTTTTTCAGCTTTTGATGCTCAATTAGCAGAGGCCTCCATATTCTTTACTGGTGGTGTCACTGTAGCCGTAGGAGAGACGACAAGCTTGGGACACTGTGAATCTTCACAAGCCCAGATAAGGATAATCCTCTGGAAATCCCTGCATCCCACCAGTGTAAAACAATGCGAAAATAATGAACCATAAACTCTGCTACTGATTTTTATGGGATCAGAATCAGGAAAGGGATTCCCTGCTAGAGGGAAAGCTTCAAGTGCAAAATGACAGCCTGTTCCCCACCACTGCCCCATTCCTCTGCACACAAAAAAAAACACCAAGAGAAATTAATAGAAATACATAAAAGAATGGACATTAGATTTTCTTTGCAATCTCCACAATAACTATGTTTGAAGATTGCTTAGGTGGGGAGGGGAACCTGCCTGCTTAATGCTGTTTTTGCTTCAGTACATTAGGAAAGTTCTTCAAGAACAACAGGATCTGTGTGAAAATGTGACCCCTGAAATGCTGCCAGTTCCACTGAAAGGAATTGAGCTGCCAAGCCAGTGCTGGCCATGCAAGTTCCAGATGCCTGGAGCAAGCTTTCCCTTACCCAAAGGTTCCAGGTTTTCAAGCTGTCTTAGAGAACAGTCTATAAAATAGGTTTGTACAGTCTGTCCTCCTTTTGAGTTTTTTGTTCTCTGGGCCATCTTGTCCTCTCAGTTACAACTGCACTGGATCACACTGGTGCCAGAGGAATGTTTATTATTATTTGTATCACAGAACTGCCTTGGAGCCCGAGTCATGGACCAAGCCTCTGTTGTGCTAGGTGCTGGCCAAACACAAAACAAAAGGATGGCGCCTTCCCCAAAAGCTTACAACCTAAGCCCCCTGCATTCTCCACAAACACGTTCTGTGCTTCTCCATTCAGATCAGAGGCTTTTTGACTCCCCGTGGTGGAGGCAGAGGAGAATGGGAGGGGGGCTACATTCTTGCAGGTGAAATACCAGTTTAGGGTAATGCAAATGAGAGGACGGTGTGCTTCCTTTTGCATTCACGTTACACAAAAATTTGAGATCCCAGACATGAGCAAGGGCAGACCAGAGCTGAGTCTTTAATCTTTAAAATCTATTTTACATGATTAAAAGGATCCTGCCTGGAGAAAAGAAACTCTGGCTATTTATATCTCCATTCTTTCCCTCACCCCGCCTTTTTACTTATTTTTTATTTTTTGCTTCCAGAAAATACTGCAGTTTTTGTACATCTGAAAGACCACGGCTAGCTGCCATTAATTTTAATGCTAAATCCTCATCAGCATTTCAAAACATTATGAAAACCTCTAAGCAACTGTCTTCTGCCAGCTTGAAAATATTGCAGGCAGCAATCTAAATAATGTTATAAGTGCCACAGTAAGTATAACAGCACATGCTGGAAAGAAAAGAAGAAAAATAAAAGGCTTCAGACCATCAGGAATGTGTCAGTTCTGGAGAGTAGTCTAAATGGATTGCAGGATTCCATAGGAGGTGCGTCTGATTGAGCTGCACCTCACTTACACAGAACATACCAAATTTTAAATGCTGCTGTTTGCAGAAGCCATCTATTCCGTGAACAAGTGCATACACAACTTACATTTATTCAGTGTCATTTAGGCAAGCAGAGGTAATCAAATATAGTGGGATTCGGCCAGAGCACTGATATTAATACTCTCTTTAGCTGTGCTTTCAAAGAGGATGGATACCAGTCAAACTGAAATCAGTGTACATTCATCAAGCAAATTTATGACCCGGATTCAAGAGAGCATTCCTTAGTCAGGAAAGCATTAGATCCATGCTTAACTTTAAATACATGTTTAGGACTTGAGCACATGCTTAATGTTAAGCATTGTGCTTAAGTGATTTCCAAAATAGGGATGTGCTTCAGCAGGTGATTGTAAGGGAGTGGACTCACCCCTGCGGTGCTTCCTGCTGGTCATCCATGGGAATTAGCTCTTCCAACATCCTGGAGCACTTCATGCAGGCTGGCGATCTGCCTTACCACTGGCCCCCGTGTCCCTCCCAGGACCCCAATGCCCTTTTCTCTGGGTTGCTGCCCCACTGGCAGTACCGCCACACTCTGGGTCTCCCCAGCAAGGGGAACCCCCACCCACTAACCCCACGTCACCTCAGTGTAAGGCTGCCAGTCACCATTGAGCCCCACTCCCTGGGGCAGACTGCAGTATATGCCACTCATCACAGGCAAGGTTGGGTTGGACCTGCTGCCTCTCTCTCTAGGTGGGCTGCCCCTCTGCAGCTCCAGTACTGGTCTTAGGCCCTCAACTAGGCCCACAGCCTAGGGATTTCCTAGGCCAGAGCTCCCCAGCTCCTCTAGCCTTCTCCCAGCCCTGGTCCACTCCCAGTACCCTGCTCTGCTCCCTAGCAGCCAGGCCCTCCTTGCTCTACAAACAGAGAGAGAGTCCTCAGCTTCTACCTGCCCTGGTCTTCTTCCAAGGCCTGATTAGTCTGTTTGGGGCGTGGCCTTACTGCAGCCACTTCCCCCAATCTGCTGGGCTTTGCTCCCTTTCCCAGTGCCAGCCCTCTCCAGAGCTGTTTCAAGCCTCGCAGGCCAGGAGCAGGTAACCACCCCGATATAGTGACCAAGTGCTTTCTTGAACTAGGGACTAAAAATTCCCATATGTCTTTAGTTCTTTAAGGCCCACATTCAGCAGCACACTTAAGCACATGCTTAACTTTGGCTTCAATGGGACTTAAGGATGTGCTTAAAGTTAAGCAAGTGCTCTGCTGAGTCAGGGCCTAAAACTGGCTCTATTTTGTGACTGGGATGTTTGTAGAACGTATTCCAACATTATAATTCGAATGTAAATCCCATGCCAACGCGGGGTTTGGTGAGAGAAGGTGGAACTGTTTCAATATTGTTTTAAGGATATGAATTTCTTAGGAACTACGGCTCAAATTGTAATCTTGGATATATCCATGTAAAACTGGGATGACTTCATTGCAGTCGTCTGGTCAGCATTTGGCCCCAGTGAGTCGATGTTGTTCAGTGTTTTTATTGAATTGAACAGCTAGAGAAATGTTGCTGTGAACACTTATTTACATTGTACTATTGCCCAAAGTGGTCCGTGAGCTGTATAAGCACATAAAGTGGGATTTTTAAAAACTCAGCATTAGACTAACTCTGCTTCCACTGTACTCAATGGAAGTTGTATCATTTCAATCAGAGAAGAATTTGGCCAAAGCTAAGTGCTCGTTGTAGGTGTAAGCATTTGTATTTGTGCACACAGAGCAGGTTGGAATGTGTTGTTGGTTGCTTTTATTTAAATTTTCCTTGGCAAAATTTTTCATTTTTTGCCATGATTTTCTGGTTTATTTAATGACACTGAAAATTTTAATTTCCTTCTCTGCCTCCCTCTACCGCCTCGTTCTTTAAAACAGGCAGGAAATTGCAAACCTAAAAAACAACTTAAAAATTCAGAAAAATTCCATCAGAAAATTAAAAAATTGTAATTTCTCTCCATGTTTTCCATGGAAGATGCTGATCATTTTTCAACCAGCTCCAGGCACTGTGTTGCATGCTAGGAGACATAGTTCTCTGCACAAGAATGTGGGTGCAGAATAACAAGCTCTATTGCAGCTGGAATTAGCTTTCCCCCCTCCCATTTCCTTTGAAAAAACATATTCAGAAGAAACTGAACCCTGAGCTGAATAACTTTCATCTGCTCCTGAACGTCCTCTCTTTCTGATTAAACATTAGGTTTAAGTATCATCAACACAGTGACCCGTGAAGAATATATCAGAATGCACTTGAGGTCAGAAAAGCATGTCTTTTATTTATGCAAGTATTTGAAAAAAAATAACCACTAGACTTGCAATAAATCACTGCGAGGGTTAGTTGAAGGCTGGAGGTGCGAGCTACATTTTTCATCGCAGTTCCTCGTAGCCAAGGTGCGTTGTCAAGGCTATTTAACCTTGGAAAAGCTCTTCCATTGTACAGCTCTCCGTGGTGGTGTCATTAAAGTTGATGGGTATAACTGACCACAAAGGCTAGCAGGGCTCTGGCTCCTACCTGATTTTCCCAAGTGTTTGTGCAGTGGGGTTATCCTGACCACAGAGCGGACTAATCAGCATTATAGCTGACAAATACTGTCATAGCTAAGTGGGAGATGGTGCTTCTGCTAAAACAAGCAGTGAGCCTGGGGGCACATCATGCTCAGAGAGGAGTGTTAGGGATTAATATTAATGCACTCCCCACTCATTAGGGGCCTCATCCAGATCCCACTGAAGTCAAAAGGTGTCTTTCTACTGCCTTCTGTGGGTTTGGATCAGGCCCCAAAGGTGTTTTAGCATTTTTTTTTTTAGACAGAGAGCTATTCCCATCCAGTGTCCATTATATTAAAAACCATTGTAATTACCACGATGGTAATGAAGTTGACCCCAGTATTTAGCATATGCTTGGTCCAGCATAATTCCCCCACCCATTGCGATAATCTCTTTAGAATTCCCACAGTATCATGAGCTAAAACACTCCCCAACAGCCTTTAACTCCTTCACCCTTTTGCCCCAAACTTACTCCTGAAGGCCTCTGGAATTACAGACCTGGCTTCTTCCCTCACCCTCAAAGGAGAGAGGCCAAACGCAAACCCATGTTAAACTTGGATGTGCCTTCACCACTTCCTCTCCTTCTCCAGGCCACACTTCCTCTCTGCATGCCTCAGTGCCCCCAGCTCCTTCCAGACTGCATGCACTAACTCCTCTGGAGAAGTCCCTGGCAGGGGGTTCATTTGAAACACCACCTCTCACTTTGTCTTCCAGAGGAATGTACATAGCACCGTGCTGATGAGATAGAGGGTCTCCCTGTCCCATTGCGGAAAAATCCTCATATCTGCATTGTCCCCTCGGTTGGCCTAAAATAACTGGTACTTTCAACACCTTGGCTAATCTCACCTGCACCTTCTGGGCCCACAGGCATTCCTCCAACAGATGCTCCACCCCTGACCACAGCTGTTATCTGGGACAAACCCAGTCTTGGGTTTTCTGAATCGTTAACATATCTCATTGCTGCAAGTCTTGTAACACTGCTATCTTCCACACCTATGTCCTCAGTGGTCTGATACTATTCACATTCAGTGTCCTCACCATTAGAGCATCCAGCTCCCCTGTATGCCCAATGGGTCATGGGATTCTCCCGCACAATCTGAAGATGCCACCAGCCGTGCTCAAAAAAGGGTGTTTGATAGACCTCCCCTTAGAATCAGGCATTTATCCTTCCCCATCTTCATTGACTTAACTGTCCCTCCTTCATTCACCCATCAGTTCTTTTCAAGCTCACTCCCTTCTTACTCTGTGCTTTCTTAGAGATCCAGACTAACACGGCTACCCCTCTGATTCTCAGCTATTTGTTTCCCTGTCCCCATGGCTTGTGAACACAGATCCTTCCCACTGTCTGGGGACTAAGTCAACTGGTACGATTCCACTGCTGGACACAACCGATCAATAATGACCAAGCCAGACGTCCCCACTAGCTCCCTTCCCCCTTTCTCTTGAAGGATCTCATGTTCACCGGTCAGGGAGATTATCCTGTGTTTGCCCAGTTGATCAGCCTTCTCCAACCCCATTCGTTCCTCCTCCTCCTCTTCCTCCTCTTCTATGTCTGGTCTGGTTCGTCCCAACCTGCTCGCTTGCCTCTGCTCCATGTCCACATTCACATCTCTCCTGCATGCTGCCATCAGACCAAGCTCCGTATAAGTAGCATCCACCTTCACTACCAGCCCCATACGAGGCTCTCTCCTAGTGGCTGCTCACTGCACCCCAGGCCTCTGCTATTCCTCTGGCACTGCAAACTCACTGAGTAACTGGGAGGGAGTTAATTTTGCAGGGAAGCACCTGGATATGATGAAAGGAAGATATTTGCACGGGGGTGGAGTGGCTAGGCTCGAGAACAGAGGCTCCTGGGGAGGGGAAAAGGTTCCTGAATGCCGGAAGAGACAGCACCTAAGGAGAGGCTGTTCTGAGGAAAGGTTGTTGCAATTTGACCTCTGTGGGGACCTTGATCCAAGAGGAGTGACCCTTCTCCGGCTGATGACAACAGGCCCTGGCTCCAGAAGAGGTTTCTGGGTCAAGAGGGCCTTGCTGGTCAGCGACCTGGACAAGAGTGGGATTAATGGACTAAAGTTAACTCAGCTTAGGGTGACGAGACAGCAAATGTGAAAAATCGGGATGGGGGTGGGGGGTAATAGGAGCCTATATAAGAAAAAGACCCAAAAATCGGGACCGTCCCTATAAAATCTGGTCATCCTAACTCTGCCCTTTCCCCCGCCAGCTAGAGATGCACTGGTGGAGGCCTACTAGCCTAAAGTTCCACCCGTGGGTTAAATAAACTGGGCCCCCCAAAGGGGCACTGTTCAATACACATACATCTCGTTGGATTTATTGAAGCCTGCAAACTTTTTGTTGTATCACCCCCTAGTTTGGCTGTAGCCCATGTAACGTTAAATGGTTAGTGTTTCAGATGGCAGGGCGGGGACTAGAGAAGAAGGGGACCCACCCAGGAGGACACATTAGGGACACATAAACAAGGTTGCTATGTGATCCTTAGCAAAACAGTATTGTTAGAAAATATTCTCATCAGATATTTGGACACCATGGGGTACAACTGCAAAACTAACGTTTCAACATAGGAAGATACATATTCATAACGGACTGCAATTTACCAAAATACACGAAGGGCCTCAGCTTTGTCAGTGTGCATTTGCTCTGTTAGAAATACATCTCCCTGAAAGCCAGATGTCAAAACTAGCAGTAGAACTTCTGCAATGCAGGGAGAGAGGCTGACATCTCAGAGCTGCTAGTCCAGTGGTGTTCTTGGCATCAGAGAGCCTTTGTGTTATTAAGTACAGAGGAATCACATTAGCTGTTTGTTTTTAATTATGAATGGTATGAAATCAGCACACTGTGGTTTGGGGCAACAATTTGCAATCAGTGTGGAGGTGAGATCTTGGATTCTTCCCCCTTTCTTTCTCCTTGTGCTTCACTTCCATCGTTTGGTTGAGTTCCCATCTGGTAAAATTTCAGGCAACTGTAACTTATGTTTTAATTCCGGAGTCAATGTCTGAGGAGTGCAATGGGGGATTGATGTGTTAGGGGCAGGCACTTGGAATGCTATTGGATGTTTCTGAGTAGCTACTGAAGCATGCAAAATCTTTTCATATTATCATGGTTTTGAATGTGTTTTTTCTTCCTTTCTTCATTTGCCTTTTTTTGTTCGTTTGTTTATCTTTAACTTTATGGACCCAATGTCACCCTTCTGTTTTATCTCATCTCTCTCTCTGTGCTCATGTTTAGATGCTAGCTATTGACCCAGTGCATTGATTAGCTTGACTAATTCATTTGCATGGATGTAAGCCTGTTAGGGTGACCAGATGTCCTGATTTTATAGGGACAGTCCCAATTTTTGGGTCTTTTTCTTATATAAGCTCCTATTACTCCCCACCCTTGTCCTGATTTTTCACACTTGCTGTCTGGTCACCCTAAAGCCTGGACCAAACTAAGGGCCCAATCCTGCATAGCACAATGTGCTTATTGCAAGGTGTCAGGCAGCCTCATCTCCTACTGGCTTGCCAAGATGTTTAGTTACTGACCTAAGCATGAGTCATGTTCACTCAGAGCCTCACAGGTTTGTCTCCTAACATATTCCCTAAGGGGTAGATTGTGTCTTAAAAAGGACATTCATAAGTAGTGAATGGTGTGGCACTCCAGCAAGGGGAGACAAGAGAGGGAACGTGGGGAGGGAACAATGCCTCTCTGAGCATCCTGCCGTGCCAGAGGAGTGCATTGGCTGCAGCATCTTGTAAGAATTTGGAGCTTGCTTCTCCTGAGTCAGTAGAAATAGGAATGTGGCTGTGGGCCCACTTCATTCCTGTCCCCTTTGGGGTGATGATGACATCTGTGGAGCGCAGGGACTGTAATTGTCCTTGACCCTCGTGTGGGGCACATGGAGGGGGTCCCTTGTAAAGGGGTTCCCTCCCCTTTAAATACTCAAGGGCCATAGCTAAATCCCAGCCCAAAGCCTGCAGAAACCAAGACACTCAAGACAGACTCTAGAGTTCCATGAAAATCTCTGCAGAATACTGTTGAGTCTCCTACTCCAGCATATGTCCTTCATGCTACCCATGAGGTGGCTCATATCTCTGGGTGATTGCAGGATGATACTAGGGACCAGGGAAGTCGCTAGTAGTCTAAGACTATGGTTTATTTTATTTACTTACAGGCCTTTCTATGGCTCTCCTCACTAACAGCTGAGCACACACCAAGCAATTTATCTTTGCACCGCCTCCAGGAGCTAGGGAAGTGATATCCCTATTTTAGAGTTGAGGAAACAGACACAAAAGGATTAGGTGACTTGCCCCAGGAACATCTGTGGCAGAGCTGGGAATGGATTTAATTCATCGTCCAGAATTTCATTCTAGGCCCTTAAACATAAGGCCCTACATGCTCCTGTGGAGCACCTGAAAGCTAGCTAGCTAGATAAACTGCAGCAAGGGAGATTTAGGTTGGACATTAGGAAAAAGTTCCTAACTGTCAGGGTAGTTAAACACTGGAATAAATTGCCTAGGGAGGTTGTGGAATCTCCATCTCTGGAGATATTTAAGAGTAGGTTAGATAAATGTCTATCAGGGATGGTCTAGACAGTATTTGGTCCTGCCATGAGGGCAGGGGACTGGACTCGATGCCTCTCGAGGTCCCTTCCAGTCCTAGAGTCTATGAATCTGTATGGCTGTTGACCTCAAAGCATTGAGGGGCCTTGCCGACACCACACAAATTTTCCTGAAGTTTGCTATTGTTGGTGCAGTCCCACCATTGGCAGCAGCAGCTGGATTGATGGTGTAGAAATGAGGTCTTTGAGACTTACCTACCCTGAGCAGACTTAGATGATGACAGGGTAGTTACAAGGCCTGGGGCTGTTCTACTCTAAAGCTCCCACAGATTCATGGCAGTCACTAAGGTGGGAAAAGGGCTGGTGTAGACACCTTCTCAAGGCCTGGATTCAGAAATCCAGTATGGCCTAGTGGATAGAACTCTGGACTGGAGCTCAGTTCTATCCCCCGCTCTGGCCTGGTGGGTGACCTTGGACAAGTCACGTCTCTGCTCTGTGCCTCAGTCCCCCTCACACCCGTAGACTGGGGATAATGGCCTTCTTTGAAGTGTTTTGAGCTCTATGGATGAAAAGCACCATAGAAGAGCTAGGTCTTAGTATGTTAATCCTCAGCAAAGCACGTAAACGTGCTTAAATTTAGGCAGGTTCTTAGGTACTTAGATTTTAAGCTCTTGGGTCAGGGACCATCTTCTTCTTCCAGGTTTGTAGCATGGAGTCCTGGGCCACAACTAGGCCTCCTAAGGTGCTAGAGTAACTCAAATAAGCACTTTCCTGGATAAGGAGAGACTTCACGTGTATCAATGGTTTGCTGAGCTGGAGCGCAAGAAAGGAAGGAATCCTTAGGTGAGTCACAATGTATAAATATCTCTGGCATGAGCATAACTAGGGCTGCCACGCTGTCACCCAGCAGAGTCAGCAATAAGAAGGCGTTCTGAATTAGAAAAAATCTTGGCTATACTTAAAATGTGGCTGTGATAGCAAAACGTACAAAATGTTCTTTGAAAAAGCAGCTGTGGCTATTTTATCTTTCTCTGAAAAGATATGTAATTGTAGGAATGTTATAATCTTTTTTTTTTTTTAAATCAGGTCTAAACAGCAATTTCCTTTCCAGCACAGGAGGTATTTAAACATCCGTACGTTGAACTGGTTAAAAAGAACTGTACTGATAATGCAATTTTGTAGCTTAAGATTTACATTGAACTGAACAATAAATCATAATGAAACTGACTGAAGGCAGGAGTTATGATGGGAACAATTCCGCAAACCAGTAAGTCCAAGTTGGTATTTTGGTATCAAAAAGGGAAGTTGGCATTTGTATGAAGCGTATAATTATTGAGGCCAGAAAGATCTAGTTGTTAAATCTAGGGTGGCTGTTGTTTTTTTACATGAGAAGTGATATGACCTTCTAATGTTGTGTTGCCTTCTTTTACTGGAGGAAGTCCTGGGAGTGCCAGATAGGTAATGTGATCTCTCACACTTTAACCGAAGGACTTGGGAGGTTGGATCTTTAACCAAGAAACCCATTCTCCTTAACAAAAAACCCCCAAGAAAAAAGGGTAACTTCCCCCCTACACACTTTGTATGTCACTTCAAGAAAACAAAATCCTCGAACCACCTCACATCCTAGTGGTCGCATGCCTGTTCACGGGCCTGATCATGAGAGATGCAGAGGACCTGCCTCTCTCAAGCAAGTCAATGGGAGGTGCAGGTGTGCAGCAGCTCTTAGGAGCAAGCCCTTTACAGAGTAACTCACTATAATCATCTTTCACTCTGAGTCCAATACTGTTTTACAATCAAGGTTAACTATGAGATGCTGACTGTTTAAGTGCTAATGAGTCTAACGGGCCATGTGCCAATCTAATTTTTGCAGGCTGTTGTGTGAGAAGATCTAGCAGTCACCTAGCTAGGCTGATTTTGGATTGTTATGTTTAATTCCATTCTGCACCACGCAAACACAAAGAAAATGACTTTGGTCCACCATGTGCCTCCAAGTTGCTGGCTGAGTATTGCTAATTTAACCCTTGCTCATTGGTGGCACTTATGTTTGGAGTACTTTCCACACTGCTGCTACTGTAATCAGTCTCTAACCTTCACTGCAGACATGCCAAACTTGCGGGTGGAAAAATGCAGAAAATTGGCTTGTTTTTGGCTTAATTGGCTTGCAAGTTGCTCGTTGGCTAGTTTTTAGCTGGTAGCTTGTTGATTGTTTGGTTTGTAGCTTTTTTTGATTGGCTCCCTTCAAGTAGGGGCAAGGAGCAAGGGAGGAGGTAGAGTCAGGGGTGCACAGCAGGCCTACCACAGTCCCAGACTGCATGCCAGGGGGATCTAGTAACATAGAGTGTTGGGTTTTTAGGGACTGGCTTGTTTTGGCCTCGTTTTGAAATGGGATTAGCTTGATTTTTGACTTATTGTGAAAGTCGGGGTGCTTATTTACCGGATGAAAGTTGGCAACTGTGCTCCACCGTGGGGTCCCAATGGTCTAAATCCTCATCTTCACGCAAGTAGTGACAGCCCCCTCGTGTTATGTTTTGTAAACACTAATTTGTAACCTCTCCTGTGGTTTAACTCAAAGCCTGTGAATAAAGTAAAAATGATACCGGTCAAATGAATCAATTACAAAGAGTCTCTCTATAAATGGACCTTAAATGGATACGACACTGCACACTTCACTAGCGTTTTCCATCAAGGAGGTGTTAGAGGAAATAATGGGGTTTAGGGCAGAGGTGGGCAAACTACGGCCCCCGGGACCCTCCTGTCTGGCCCCTGAGTTCCCAGCCCAGGAGGTTCGCTCCCGGCCCCTCCCTCACTGTTCCTCCTCTCCCTTAGCCTCAGCTCACTGCACCGTTGGCGCAGTGCTGTGGATGACGGGGTGGTGAGCTCCTGGGGCAGCGCAGCTGTGGAGCTCAGCCTCACCCGGTGCTCTGTGCTGCGTAGTGCGTGGCCACCGGTGCTCCAAGTAGTGCGGTAAGGGGGCAGGGAGCAGGGGTCAGGGGGGTTGGATAGAGGGGAGGGGAACTGGGGTGGTGGTCAGGGAGTGGGAGTGTGGATAGGGGTAGGGATGGTCAGAGGGCAGAGAACAGGGGGGATGAGTGGGGGCAGTGGTCCCAGGGGGGCAGTCAGGAAGGAGGGGGGGTTGGATGGAGCGGCGGGGAGCAGTCAGGGGTAGGGGTTCTGGGGGAAGTCAGGGGACAGGGAGCAGGGGGATGGATAGAGGATGGGGGCCGGGCCAAGCCCCACCCCCAAACTGTCCCTCCATTTAATTTCCAAAACCCGATACAGCCCTCAGGCCAAAAAGTTTGCCTGCCCCAATCTAGGTCCTAGTTCTATTAGTTCAATGTCCCTACTGATAGAAAAGGAGAGGGGGAAAGAATTCCTTATGTCCTAATTTTTAGCAAATAGAAAGACGTACAGGGAGAATGGAATGACCAGGATATTATTTATTTGTCTTGCGCTGGTGTCTAGAAGCCCAGTCATGGACCAGGACCCTATTACGCTAGGTGCTGTACAAACCCAGAACAAAAAAGACAGTCCCTGCCCTAAAGAGCTTAAAATCTAATAGCCAGGAAAGAATATTAATGTAAAAGTAAGTTACATAAATAGTATCAGAGGGGTAGCTGTGTTAGTCTGGATCAGTAAAAGCAGCAGAGAATCCTGTGGCACCTTATAGACTAACAGACGTTTTGGAGCATGAGCTTTCGTGGGTGAATACCCACTTCGTCAGATGCATGCAGGATTCTCTGCTGCTTTTACATAAATAGGCAGCCCTCTCCTATTGATCCCTCCGCTTCTTAGCTAGCCCTTTCCTAAACTGCCCTTGTTATTCATATTGGTTCAGCTAAATATATTGTTCCTCTCTTCTTCTTTGTAACGTCATGATCCTCATTGCACCGTATGTATTTTTATCCCCGCAAACAATAAAAACCTTTCAAACAAAAACGGCAATGTCACAGAGACTAATTTAAAACACAAACGTTTGTAAACATGTGTAATGTGAGCCTTCGAAGCCCCAGGCAGCTGAGTGTGGTAGCTGGATTGTACATCCTCACCTGCATTCTTTTCAGTTTGATTAAGGATAAAGGGGATCGCTAATGGTGTACAAAGGAACACTAACACGCTGTAAAACAAATGGTTGTATCACTAACTGAGGCACAACCTGCAGGATGAATAACTTCAGGGATAAAGACTCAGGTCCAGATCCACAATCCAGGCACTGATCTCAGTGGAAGTTAGGAGCCTAAATGTCTTGGGGCCTGAGTGCTGTAAGCTTCTGTCCCATAGAAAACTGTATGGAGGGAGCAGGGGGCTGTGAAAAGTTGCCTGAGGAAGAAGGTTCTGTCTAAACAACAATTTCCTTTCTGGGACAGGAGTTATTTAAATGTCCGTACCTCGAACTGGTTAAAAAGAGCTGTATTGATAATGCAGTTTTGTAGCTTCTGATTTACATTGAACTGACCTGCGATGGAGCAGGCGGTGGATGCCGTCCAAAGGCCTGCTCTAAAACCCCTACAGCTATGCTGATGGCTGTAGAGTGCTTGCAAAGGCCAGAACTGTAGGGGCAAAGTGCAGGGGAAGGGGAGGGGGGTCAGAGGGTGGCTGGCCCCAGTAAATGAAGCAGATCCAGCACCCTTGTGCCGGTTTGGCCAATTCAGAGGGTGGGCCAGCACCTGGGGCTGTCAAGGATGAGGGAGAATCTGACAAGGAGGTGGGAAGGACTGGCAAGAAAGGGACGTAGCTGTCAGAAGGACAAAGTCTCTGCAGGCTCTCCTGGGAAAGCAGGAGGAGTGGAGAGACTCGCTGAGGTTCCTTAGTCAAAGCCATGACTGGGAGGTTGACAAGGGCTGAGAGGGAGGAGCCAGGGGAGGGGTGAGCCTGGTGACCTTCCTGAGCTACTGCCAGAGAAGGCAGGAGAGGGCAGAGGGCTTAGGCCAGCAGAGGGAGATGCTTGCTGGCCCTTGGAGCCTGAGAGCTGAAGCTGGAGGGCCAGAAAGGGCTGAGGTCTAGAGTGAGGTATGGTGAGGGGTGCCTGAGCTTGGGGCATGGTGCTGGGTGCTAAGGTACTTGAGGTACAATCTGGACTAGGGTGCTGAGACTTGTTTTGTTATGGCTTATGTGCAGCGGGCTTTCTTCTGTAACAGAGTAACCCCACAAGGGCTATTTGTGCTAAGTTCAAATGTGTGGACTATTTCTGAGAACTCTGAAAGAAGGAAACTGAGGCAAATGTGCTTCAGTCAGGCCTGCTCTATTATGGCAGGCGGTTTCCTCTAAACTAAACCTCTTTAAAACTTCTGACTTGTTCCTCTCCAAAGATGTAGGAGCCCTAGTGCACAAAAGACTCCAAGCAGTTGCCAGAATCTTAGCCACCTTGTCATCTAGACTTGCTCTCTTTTCTGCTTGGGAGCTTGGTTTCAGGACAGATTTTTAGCACAGCACATATAACATCCCCCAAGGCCCCATGATTTTCCTTGACTTCTTTTACCTGGCCTCTCACCATTGATTCTGTGGGACCTACTGATGATATGCCTTGCCCCCATGACACTGTGCATCACCACAGAGTGGGTAGGGGAAAGCAGGCCACTTAGACAATTATCCACTGCGCACAGGGGTTTCACCGTTTTTTTTTGTTTGCAGTTGTCTGTTTCAAACTATTCACTGCTGCGCTGAACAGTGGAGGGGAGTATATTGCCCATGGAAAGAAGAATGAAGTGCAGTTGGGAAAACAGTTGGTATTCTGGGTCAGCAACAGAAAACCCACCAGAGAGGATGGTGACTTGCCTGGGATGAGAAAGAGAAGGATGAGGTGTGTGGAGAACAGCATGGGGGATGGGTGGGGACAGGAGGAATGACTCTGACTGCAGAATATGCTGTCTGAGAAAGAGAGACAGGGGAGGAGAGCTGTTTTGCTTTGCATGGTTTATAGACCTGGACATGGCCCCTAATTGTGCAGATCATGTAACCTGCCTAGAGACCCGGTTGAAAGTCTCGAAAACACAGAGTCCTTCTTGAGTGCCTGGCTCTTCCTGCATTTTTTCCTTTACCTGCCTTGCATTGTGGAAGTCCAGGAGGGTCAGGCTGAGGACACAGCTTCCTGCTGATGCCTTCCTTACTGCTGGCGGAATCACCTGGAAGGGGCTGCCAGTTGAAGTCAATGGAATTGTGCCACTTACACCAGCTGGAATCCTGGCCCACAATTCTGATTCAGGAGAACAGACTTAGAGATCAACTCCCACTGAGTGCCTTGGGGGCGGCACAGGTGTGACTGGTGAATCAGCATTGCTCCATTCAAGTCAACAGAGCTACACTGATTCACACCAGCAGAAGATTTGACCCAAAAGGAGGCCTGGCCAGGGCTGGGTATGTGGCCTCCATGGCACTGCTCAGGAATCCTGGGTTGAGATCTGCTCCTGGGCTTGTCTCCAATGTATGGCCGCATAGCCGGCTGGCTGGCCCTCAGTATTTTTAACATTCAATAATTGTTTTTAAAAGGGTTATAAACACGAGCAGGTGTTGCAATGCCCAAAGCATCTCTAACATCTTTGTTTCATTTCCTTGAAAGCCTTTTTGAAACTGAAATGGATTTTTTTTATTCTCTCTATATAAATTTTCTGTATGATTGGGGAAACCATGTCTCCTAACTCCACTGAATGCTTCTAACATGGTAGTGCTTAGTACGACTTCTGGCATATTGATGTTGACTCTCCGACTAGATAACGTGTCAAGCTGTCCTAGAGGCCTTAATTATCGCAACTTCAGGCCAGTGTTGGCTGCCTACGGTGCAATCCCACGGCCTAGAGTGAACCCTGAAAACACTTAATTAAATGACATTCCACGATAGATTAATGTATCAAACTCAAGATCCAGAAAAAAGATATTGCAGGAGCAGCAGCAGCAGCAGCAGATGCTCTTCCCCTTCAGGATAACATCCTGACAATGTCTCTCAACTTGAACATCTTCAAAAAGCAGCAGTGTGAGATCAATGTAGGATAGTCATCTGGCTTTTTGGTTTGTCCGCATAGTGATGCGTAGAGAACTTGTTTTGGACCAGATCCTCTGTGATCACGAACTTCATTGTAGCTTTGCTGATTTGCTCCACCTGAGGATCCATTCCTGATCAGTCACCAGTTATAACCCTGCAACTCCCAATGCGCTCAATGAGAGTTGAGTGGCTTTCATTAAGGCAGTATTTGGCCCTATATTTTTCACCTATAATCATGGCTGAATTGTGGCCTGATCTTGAAGTATACTCATGTGAGTAAGAATTGCAGGGCAGGTCTCCAGCTAGTATAAATCTGTATTGTTCCATAGGCTTCACATGGAGTTAAGCCAATTTATAGTAACACTGGATCTGGCCCTGTCAGAATAGGAATTTGCAGGGTTGGATCCTTCAAGCATCTTTTCCCAAAGTGATTAGTGATTTTGTGTGCCTCAGTTTTTTGGATGCCCAACTTGAGATGTGGGCTTGATTGTCCAATGTGTGAGCACCCAGAGCTCCAGCTGAATTTCTGCTCAGCACTTCTGAAATTCAGGGCCAACGTGTCTCTGAGACGGTACCCAAAATCAGGGCCCACTTTTGAAAACCCTAAATCGAACCCCCATCTAGCAGGCAGGTGGCTACAAGGCATTGTACTGTGTGCAATATGCACCATCAAGCTGCATTAGAAACCCCCCATGGAGCCAAAGTCTAAGTACACTGCAACTACAAAAGATCTGACTAAAATGCTGTAAATATTACATTGTACAGACTAGCACTGAAATCTTCACTATGCTGTTCAGAGCAAGGAAATGACAGAGAGGGGGACACATGCACCACACACAGGGCAATTCTCTTACAAGGGCCAATTTGTAAAGGCAGTTATCACTAATATTGTGTTCTATCATATTATTCTTCAGTTATTTGCTCCAACAGCTCTCTTGTCTTGGCCTAATAAGCCGGTTCTGCAGAAGCTACCCAGGATTGATTTCCTTTCTGCAAAGAAAAGTGGATCATGGTTGGATTTCGTGACATTTCTGCAGGCTTAGCTTGTTTGTTTCTGGTCCCTCCTCTCCCCCTCCTCAGTCCTGTGACATATTTTAGGCAATTAAACTATAGGATGGAAATTAACATAATGCTTGTGTTAATGTTGGAGCAGGCACCAGGGGAAAAATAAACAAAAGGAAAGCCAGGCTAACCAGATCAGTGACATTGGTTGCTGGCAAGGTGACTTGTCAGTTTAGTGGCTCTGGTTAAGAATTAGAATCCACCGAAGGGGGGAAGGAGGAGGGGGTGTTGCTAGGCAGCGCAGTGGGTAAATGCATTAGCCTCATATCTCTAGAGACCTTAGGTTTAAGTATTTCTTATCTTACAAGTGAAAGGAGTTTAGTGGTTCCAGCCTAATCCCTAGTGCATATTTGGTCCACATTATAAAATGTACCACATGATATGACACAACTGGCAACCTCTGGTGTGTGGAGAGACAAGGGGTTCTTATCTGAGAGCAGAGGCAATGTGGATTATTCCTAACTGTGTCGGCTGAGCAGTCTGAGGGAGCCTTATGCATTGGTTCCTTATCTCTATAATGGAGAGGATAATATCTCCTATCTTCTCCTTCTGTGTTGTCCATTAGACTGTAAGCTCTGTGAGGGTAGAGACTGTCTCTTATTATGGCCCCGACCCTGCAGACACTTATGCATACGCTTAATTTTACTACCATGAGTTGTTCCATTGATTTCAATGGAGCCACTCACACTAATGAAGTTAAGCGTGTAAGTGTTTGCAGTGTCATGCTCTATGTGTTTGTATAATACATAACACAATGGGGTCCTGATCCGAACTGGGGCTTATAGGCATTACCGGAGCACTATTACTGGTCTCCTGCCTGAAGATGCAAGACTTGCTCTAGTAATTGGGCCTATAATTTGACCTTAATTGTGAATTTAATAGTGAAAAAGATCATAAAATATCACATTAGCCATAATAAATAAATGTTGATGATGGTTGGGTGGGGGAAGGTGGAAAAAGGAGACAGGCTGAATTCGTACAAACAAAACAGCCTATTGATATAATTCAAGAGCTGTGTTAAGATCATGCCCAGGGGGGTGAGAGGGTGGCACATCCCAACCCTGGGTGGGAGGCACAGTCCCCTCCCCCGCCCAACCCCAAACCAGAATGCGGGACCAGAAACCAGTGAAATGCTGGCGGCTGAGTGGGCAGCTGGCCCCCAGCCACTCCAGAGTTCTGGGCGGGTCAGCGGGCCACGCGTTCCAGCCTCGGGCAGGCAGCACAGCCTGCACCCCCAACCTCGGAGAGGCAGAAGGGAAGGCAGCATTTTCCCTCCCAGAAAGTTGGATGGGTGGCATGGCCTTCCCCCAGCCCTGGAGTGCTGGCCGGCCCCAATTAGCACCCCAGTCTGGGATCCTGGCCACAGGGGGGAAGAGCCTTCCACAGCACAGCCCAGGAAGCAGAAAGGAGCCTTGGGGTGGAGCATGGGATGGTCTAGATAATACTTTGTCCTGCCTTGAGTGCTGGGGACTGGACTAGATGAACTCTTAAGGTCCCATCCAATCCTACAATTCTGTGATTTAACAGCAACAATTCCTCCAGCCCATCTCAACTGACTCATCCCATTTCCCCAAAAGGACAGTTATTACAATCTTTAATACCATCTAAAAGGTTGTCAAATGGGGGGAGATTCCTTCTAAAAACTCTCTCCAGCGAAAGGGAAAGGGAGCAAGAGATGTTAGAATGAAAGTCTTACTTACTACTTTACATTTTGAATGCTTTGTTTCTTTCCTTTCTCTCTGTCTTTAATCAAACGTTAAAACAATGTTAATAAGGTTTGCCACGGTACTAAGCAGGCTGAGGTCTCTGAATATCCAACCTTGTTTAATGTGGGACAGTTACTGGATCATGTTAAAGCCTTTGACTCTGGCACCATTTGTTCCATCTAAATTAATACAACAGACCCTACCTAGTGTTAAGTATTCCCCAATATTAAAATGTATCAGGTTCTTCCACCACAACTTTTTGTTTGCAGATCTAAAGTAGAATAGATTAAAAAACAAGTGAGATCTTACAGTAAAAGCCCAGTTGTAGATATTCTATGGGATGGAAAAATTGCTGCTGATGCAGCTGTCAAAGATTTTTATGGACCTACAGAGAGTTTGCACATAAGACTAGGCAGAAGCCCACAGGTCTGCACTGATTCCCTTTTAAAGCTTTGTATTTAGTAAAAAAGGAGTAGCTATAGATTCATTTTCTTTCCTCTATATTTATTATTGCTCCTCTGGAATGGAAACAGCAAGCGCTTTGCTAAATCGATAAAAAGACTGTCTGGTTTCAGTCTGAAAGCTCAATCCTGTGAGGCACAGAGCACCTTCAGCTTCCATTGACTTCTATGAGGAGTCCAGTGTGGTCCTCAAACAGCAGGATGTAGCCCTCTGTTCCTCAGCGAAGTAGAAAGTCAACCTCTCTGGAAGCACTTGGGTGAAACCTGCAGCCCTTACTCAGGGCTATATTGTGTGATTCTTGCTCAGTTGGTGAATACTTCCTCCCAGGAGTTAGGTCCACTGAAAATGCAGCTATGAGTAAGGGGTTGCACCAATCTAGCCCTCAGTGACTTCACAGAAAGCTTTGCCTGAGTAAGAGCTCCTGGGGTAGGCCTGTGTGTATCACCCCACCCCAACTTTGAGGCTCCGTCAGACTGCCAGAGTAGTGTAAAAGGCCCTCAGACCCAAACTGTACCCTCAGAGTTGCTTTTTTAGGAGTCACTGGCAGTTCACATGTTTCCAAAGGGAAGAACTGGGTTCTGAAGACTTTCATTTAATGTGTGCACTTTCAAAAGATTTCAGGTGAAATTTCAATGAGCCGGAGATGTATATAGCACAAAATAATTGATTGAATCTTAATCAAATCCGACTGTTCTCGTGCAGGAACAAAAATAAGGTCTCTTAAAGCAGGGCAGCCACTTACATTGTAGCAGATGTTTCTTTTTATTGTTGGAAAAACAAATCTTTATTAAATACCAAAGAAAGCCCCATAAATCCAGGAAGGCTATTGATTCCATGCTGAGGACATCTCTTCCTCTCAAGCCAGATAGTCTTATTTCTTCAAAGTTGTTTTGTTTTTCCTGCTGATCCATCCATGGTGTTTCCATGACATAAAGGCAAAAGGGAAGATGAATATTTAATAATGGAAACAACCTGATAGTTTAAACTTGAAAACAGAACACGGGGAGTGTAGCAAACACGCTAACAAAATACCTTTGACACCAGCAATTCCTTCTCACTGGTGGATTTTGACAAAACAGAGATGCTGGTGATGATTAGTGAAGATTTTCCACAATTAACAGCAGGCCAAGATAGCTGGGCATGACATAGCTGATTTCTAGGATAGTCTTCTTTTGGGAACATGTCTGGAGCAAAACAACACATTTTTATGGCCTGTGAATTGTGGAGACACAACTTGGGTAGAAAGTATCAGAGGGGTAGCCGTGTTATTCTGGATCTGTAAAAGCAGCAAAGAATCGTGTGGCACCTTATAGACTAACAGACATGAATCTGATGAAGTGGGTATTCACCCACGAAAGCTAATGCTCCAAAACGTCTGTTAGCCTGTAGCCACAGGATTCTTTGCAACTTGAGTAGAATATATTTTCTGCCTTGAAATGGAAACAAGTCTGTCTGGGTTATCTGGAGAATGCTAAGTGTAATAAGTTTGATTTTTTTCATTAGGACTACTTACTAATGGCATCTTCTGCTTTTGAAAACAAGCACCCTCCATCAATTAATAAACAGAAGATTGTGATTGACTAAACAGAAGGGCGCACAAATCGACATTGTTTTTTCACCAGTTAATGTCCGTAGATGTAGTATTTATTCATAGAAACGCACCAACGGCACTGTTAGACCAATAGTATAGGAACGGGCAAGAGTGCTTAGCCTCAGCTGACTTATGCATGTTAAATACTGTACAAGGCATATGGATAAATGCTGAACAGGAAGGTGAGGGATCACAACTGTTCTCTGATGTATACAATAATTTTCTAAGCAAAAGCTAAACAGAAGACACACCTACAGACTTGGAACAGGGTGCTTGGGTAACTTGCTCTGTCCTCAGAGAAGACCCCACAGCATCACGCATGGTTTTGTTATTGTTCTTGAAATATTATAAAATGCTTGATTGCAGTAACTGGTTCATTATTCCTGTGTTTGCCAGTCATAGAGTGATGCTGGGAGCTTGCTTGCACAATGCAAATCATAGATTACATGCAAATCTATCTGCAGTCCTGTCTGCATATCTAAGGGGGATATGACAGAGGTGTATAAAATTATGACTGCTGTGGAGAAAGTAAATAAGGAAGTGTTATTTACTCCTTCTCATAACACACAAACTATGAGTCCCCAAATTAAATTAATAGGCAACAGGTATAAAACAAACAAAAGGAAGTATTTCTTCACATAACGCCCAGTCAGCCCGTAGAACTCCTTGCCAGATGATGTTGTGAAGGCCAAGACTGTAACAGGGTTAAAAAAAGAACTATATAAATTCATAGAGGATAGGTCCATCAATGGCTATTAACCAGGATGGGTAGGGATGGTGGCCCTAGCCTTTCTTTGCCAGAAGCTGGGAATGGGCGACAGGGAATGGATCACTTGATGATTACTTGTTCTATTCATTCCCTCTGGGGCACCTGGCATTGGCCACTATCAGAAGACAGGATACTGGGCTAGATGGACTGCTGGTCTGACCTAGCATGGCTGTTCTTTTGTTCTTATCAGAACTAGTGCCAGTCATATTTAAACACATTTGGTGTTAGAAAAATTCTAGCTCAGTTTGTCTCATGTGGATTCTGCCCTGGGTTTGTAGCGTTGTGTCTCCCATTCCTTTAATCCAAACTACCACCTAGGCAGAATTCCAAAGAAATGAGAAATATTAGAGCCATGTCCTGGGCTATATACCACATGCCCTAGTGTGTATCTACATTTAGGATTTTCAGCTATGTTTGACACATGTCAGACAAGGTTCTTCCTCTCTGAAAGTTGATGACCCTGTTGTCCAACTGGTGTAGATGGATTGATCTCACTGAACAAAGCAAGTTCAGTCAGGAGTTCTTTAAGATGGATTTCTCACTTTTCGTTAAAATTAGAGAGAAGACCAAGCCAATCCCCTGGATCCAGTCACCTCTGACTCTTGTGGATCTTGGAATCTGTATCCTAACTTTGCATCTTGGGCCCATCACTAGTTGGAATAGGTGTGGAACCTGGTCATAGGTGCTTGCAAAACTGGGACACCTGAGTTCAGTGTTGGTTGGGAGAAGCCAGGATTGATTGTTCTCTGTAGTGCTGCTTAGCAAACATCATTCGCAGAAAGCAATTCCCATCCCTGCTGGTCAGGGAATTCTACACTAGAACCTTGCTAGCTACAACTGTTCTTAAACATGGCGGCAGCTACTGCCTTTCTGATTCTGCTGCAGACAAGAAATTACATCTCTGCCTTAAGATACTAATTCTAGCTCTTTACTTGATTATGACAGAGTACCCTTTCCACTCAATCTTTTCTAAATCCCACAAAACCCTAAGGATCTTTTAAAAAGTAACTGGACATCCTTTCCTGTATGACATGTGACAGCATTCTCAGATACCGTGTGAGCGTGTGTGTATGTATTCTATGGGAACAATGCCAAAACAAACAACAGGTGTCCGTATTATTTTGCAGTAGGTACTCCTCAAATATCAGATTTTGGCAGCTCAGATACTTCCTTACAAAAGGAATCTTTTTACTCCAAGGATCTTTGAAACTTGTATGGCATATTTATGTTTAATAATGTAGAGAAATCGCTTTAGATAAAGATAGCATTTTAAGGACCTCATTCGACTACTTTACAGTAGCACATAACAAAAGTATGGATCAGTATCAGATTTAAGAACAACTGGAGAGGGCACATGATGACTCAGATAACTCATAATAGCCTTTCTCCCCTAAGGACTTGTCTGTACTGGGGAATTTTGCACTGGTGGTGTTATACCAATGTAGCAGCACCAGAACAAACCTCTGGTGCAGAAATGTTGCACCGATACACAAAGTGTTTACACCAGTGGAGCTTACCTTTTTCTGAAAACAGAATAATATGATTTAGTGTAAGCCACTTTTTACACCAGTGCAATGTGTGTACACTAGGGATTTGCACTGTTGAAGCCATATCAGTAAACTTACAGTGGTGCAGAAGTACCTAGGGCTGACAAATCTCTGACTGTAGTGCAATGCCTGGGGCTGATGCACCCCTCCACTAACTAGCCATTTTGCCTGCACTGTGATTGAAAGAGCAGGCTGTCCACACTGGTGGGAAGAGTCTGAAATTATTACCATCTGCTGGCTTTTTTGTGATACATGTGAAAGTGGAAGGTGGTCTCAGTCTAGTCCCAAGTATTGTCCCACAACATAGCACTGTTTTCTTAGCAGGATGGTGGGTCAATGGAGACTGGCCTGCTCTATCTCCATTAAAGGGGATCCCTCTAAAGATGGAGTGATATGGGGAAATCTGCACTGCTTCTTCCCATGATGTATCCATTTTGTGGCTACATAATGAACTCAGACTGGGGCTTTCAAAGGAACCTCAATGAGTTGGGTGTGTAACTCCCACAATCTCCTTTGAAAATGAAGGCCTCAGTCTCCAGAGCAGGCAATCTGGCAGCTATCATGAGTACTTAAATGGCTTTTAGAAGAAGCAAAGAAAGATCAGCTGAGAGCTGTAACTGCTCTAAGGCGGAACTGAAACAATAGCTTGTGGCTGTCTGAATCAGTTCCTTTCTTTCACGAATTTGACTCAGAGCTGAATATTTCAGAACCTCAAACAGAAAAGGGTTGTTTCAATTTTAGTTCTAATAATGGACAAAGGTTAAGGCAGCTGGGTCGGGAAACAAAAGAAAGGGGAGGTTCTGATTTCTTTGAACCTCTTCACCTACTTATCTCAGTAGAATTGTGACTGTTTTCCCCACAGCGAATAGAATAGGGGTGGGCAAACTTTTTGGCCCGAAGGCCACATCGGGGTGTGAAACTGTATGGAGGGCCAGGTAGGGAATGCTGTGCCGCCCAAATGGCCTGACCCCCACCCGGCCCGACCCCTCCCATTTTCCACCCCCTGACTGCCCCCCTCAGAACCTCCCACCCATCCAACTCCCGCTGCTCCTTGTCCCCTGACCACCCCTTCCCGGGATCCCGGCTCCTAAGCGCCCCCCAGGACCCTACCCCCTATCTAACCCCCCTGTTCCCTGTCCCCTGGCTGCCTCGACCCCTCTCCACACCTTCGTCCCCTGACAGGTACCCCGGGATCCCATCCCCTATCCAATCCCCCCTGTTTCCCATCCAACCATCCCCTGCTCCCTATCCCTTGACTGTCCCCCAGGACTCCCTTCCCCATATCCAACCCCCCGGTCCCCTTACCGTGCCGCTCAGAGCAGCATGTCTGGAGCCATGCTTCCCGGCCAGAGCCAGACATGCTGCTGCTCTGTCTTGCATGAGTGTGCAGCCTCGCTACCCAGAATGCTGCCTGTGAGGTGGCGTGGCTGTGGGGACAGGGGACAGCAGGGAAGGAACTGGGGGCTACCTTCCTGGCCAGAAGCTCAGTGGCCGGGTAGTATGGTCCCACAGGCTGGATGTGGCCTGCAGGAGGTAGTTTGCCCACCTCTTGTGTAGACTTACATCAACTGTTGCTGCCTTTCAGAAGCCGTCCCACAATGCCCCACTCTGACAGTTAAATCAGTGCAAGAGTGCCTGGTGAGGATGTGCACCACTCATACAAGGTGTATAGTGTGGACATACAAAAGCAATTTAATTTCTGTAGTGGCTGTAAGTCAACATAACTTAAGTTGACTTAATTTTGCCATAACAGGGAATTCTCTCTTTAAGAGATCTATTGGGGTGGGTAGAAATGTGTTGCATCTTGATCACTGTTGCTAGGCAAATGCACAATATTCACTTCACACTCAGAAGTTTCTGGAACTGGGTGTGGAAATTTTGGATATGTGCAATAGATTCCCTGTTGCTGGGTTCAAATTCCACAAGGGCAAGTAGTGAGGGCAGTTGCTTTAGAAAAGGCCATGTGAAGATGCTGAGCTGTAGGAGCAGAAAGCAGGCCATTTCCTCTAACTCTGAAACATTTTGTGGTAGATTAGTAATGTTGTAAACCCTCCAGCTGGGAAGCCCTGGCAGTGTTAATTGTAAAAAGGGGAAATTGGGAGGAAAAACTAATTTCTTACATTTTAATTGTATGCTTGGAATGGACTGTTTATTTAAAATGTCTCAATGAGTATGATTCACCAACTTTTCTCTTGTTTGAATTTGATGATGAGGAAAGAGTCACTTATATTTTGCTATTCTCAGTTTGTATTTTTCTTGTAACAGTTTTTTTTTTAATCTAAATACTTAAAAACTGAGTTGTTGGTTAATTGATTAGCTGATTAGCTAACAGTGATTTCAGCAGAGGAGGAGAAGAGTCTGCCTGGATTCCAGCTGAAGATTTCTACAAGCAAGTGGTGGGAAGATGTTGTTGCAATGCTTTTTGACTCAGCAGATTGTATAGATTTTGGTGATCAAAGACTATAACCGAGAGTCAAACTCAACCTAAGCTTTTGGGAACTCTTGAGTTTTTTCTCACTGGGTTTGTGTATGGACTCTGTATTAGATTTAATTTCTTTTCTTTAGACATAACTGTGAAGATAATGTGTGTGGCTTATAAAGTAGCCATGTTAGGTTGTAGAAATTAAGTAGTCATTTCTTTATCTTTATAAAGTTGATACTTCAGAGTTAAGTTCATTCATTTTGTTCTTTTCAGACTTGAAACAGGGGCAGGGGGAGGTTGACCCTGTGCAATCCTTGCTGAAAAGCCTAAGTGACTGAAATCTGAGTCTCCAGGTGCTTTTCTGTGGGAGTTGGAATTTTTACACACTGGGGGGATGGATAGTTCAGTGGTTGGAGCATTGGCTTGCTAAACCCAGCGTTGTGAGCCCAGTCCTTGAGGGGGCCAACTGGGGAGCAGGGGGTTGGACTAGATAAACTCCTGAGGTCCCTTCCAACCCTAACATTCTATGAAGGGCAGTGAAGCAAATGCCAGCCCACCCAAAGATTACATTACCACATGTTAAAAGTTCCCTAGTGTGATTTGATCTACTCTGCTTTGAAATGGGAGTATGTCCATGAGCAGTAGGGAACTCTCAGTGCATGGTGACAGGGTCCACATGGTTGACAGTTAGTGTGCAGTATGCTAGTATTCTGTAGATTTACACACATGCTGGCCATGCACAAACAACATGTCTAGACAAGCCCTTACTGTACTGATGCTCTCAGTCCTGTGTCTGAGTCATACTCATCCCTGTTACACTCTTATTATTGTAAGAAGTTTCTCTCTGGCCACAGGAATCAGTTTTGGTGACGTCAACCATTGCTCTCAGTGAAGAAAGACGAGGGGTAAGGGACAGCAGATTCAGTGTTCATATAGTATCACTGACCATACATCCCTACAACGAACATTGGCTGGGTCATAAAAGAGCCTATTACTTCACAATGAAGATGGCACCCAGCCTGGAAGTGCCATAGGAGATCTGGAGTTGGGGTGGGGACTTTCCAGAGAAAAACTGGCCATAAAGCCTGAATAACTAATACAACCCCCATTTTTTCCCTATGTGCACCCCAGTGAGAATTGACATTAACCGAGATTTGTATGTTAATTGTTTTATTAGTCCCACTTCTATAGTGCCTTCTGGCTAGAGCTCAGTGCATTTTGCAAGCATTTATTTAATAAGTCTCACAACCCTCTTGTGAGAGAGACATTACTAACAATATTTTACAAAAGGGTAAAATGAGGAACAGAGCGAGAGAAATCTGTCAAGTGACTTATCCAGGGTCACAGATAAAGTCGGTGGGAGGTTTGCATTAGCGCTTAGGCAGCTGGTGGGCTGTGACTGCTCCTTATCACATTGTTCATAATAGTCTCCTTGCTACCTTGTGATCCCACCCTCAGTTTGTTGCATGCATGTGTTGTCTAATATTTAGATTCTAAATTCCTTGGGGCAGGGACTGTCTTCATTATGTGTGTGTACAGTGCCGAGCACAATGGGACTGGAGCACTACCACAATATAAATAATAATTAGAAATGGAACCCAGAAGTCCAGGTTTGCAGCAATTAGATCTAACCATTAGTCACACTACCTTTCCTAACTATCTAATTAATGCTTTTTGCTCAGAGGCTAGTTCTCTCTACACAGCCAAAGAAAACATTTCTGAGGGTATGAGAGATCTCTGGAGCAGGGGCGACTCCAGGCACCAGTGCAGCAAAGGCATACCTGAGGTGGCATGCCACGGGATGCAGCATGCCAGTCGCCGTGAGGGCAGCAGTCAGGCAGCGTTTGGCGGCATGCCTGCGGGAGGTCCCCCAGTCCCACAGCCTCAGCGGCAATTCGGCTGTGGGTATGCCGAAGGGACGGGACTGGCAGATCACCCGCAGAAGTGCTGCTGAATCCATGTCCCCAGCGGACCTCCCGCAGGGACGCCGCCAAAGGCTGCCTGCTTGGGGTGGCAAAAAAGATAGAGCCGCCCCTGCCCTGGAGTCCTTGAAAATAAGTTCTTTTCTGTATTCCCCACACCCTAAACATTTGTTTAAATAACCAGACAAACACACACGGCAGAAGTCTCTTTCTGTTGCCAAGATATATGATAATGTGTAAATCAATGGACCTGTTGACTGGGTTTGCAGTAATGAGAGATTAACACAAGAACTCCCACAATGTGCTTAAACGTGCTGTTAACATCAAAGACTAGTTGGGACAATTAAAATACTAACATTAGTATCTGAAGTATTGAGCATGTCATCCAAAAACACAGATAGGAGCTGTAGAACAGACAGGTGAGAGAAAAGCACTTGTAGAACACTTTAGGGTTATTAATCTCCCAAACAGTATAAATAAATAACTTTTCAATATTTAGTTAGAAATATTCATATACTGCTCTTTCGGGAGCCATAGTTATTAAATACTTCACGTGTATCTTTTGCTGTCTGTCTCTATTATGTTCATCTTAAGTATTCCACACATTTTTCCATAGCTTTGGCTCAGAAATCATCTTTAGCTCTGCTGAGCAGACATGACAGAGGCTTTGTTCTCTTCTCAGCTGTGCTGGTGTAGGGCTAGATTCTGACCTCAGGAATGTCCCTGAGCAAAGGGTGGTGTGTAAGATGCAACAACCCATGAATAGCCCAGGGAGCAACATGACTCAGATATGTCTCAAGAGCCACAATCCTTCTGCTTGTTCCTTTGGGGATGGGTAGTAAAGTACCGCTGTCCAATACCTACAGTGAATTACTGTGCAATACCACTTCCTCCCCTACTGACTCAGCTCCCTTGGCCAGTGAGTGGGTGCATGCGCGTGCGTGCGTGTGTGTGTGTGAAGCCAAGCTCTGCTCTGATGAGGGAGAAAACAAGTGATTAGTCATGCTTACTCCCCTGCTTTCCCGCCTATGGTCTGGATAGCCTGTGAAGAGGTGCAAGGGGGTTATTACTCCTTTGTATGGGCATGTCGGAGGATAGCCCTTGTTCTGATGGTAGAAATAAAAACAAATATCCACAGAAGAGAGGCGGCACAGGAAATAAGTTCAAGCTTCGTTCCCCAAGCCTCAAACCCGTCTTGAAGGAATTTCTTTTAGGATTCTCAGGCCAAGGGTGGCTGTTGTGATAGTGTTTTCCTTCTTGCGTGGACCTTTCCAACTAGGCAATGGACAGTTCACCAAACTGGTTTCACACAACAGCAAGCAAATGGTAACAGTGGTTAGCCGCTGCCAGTTTAAGGCTTTCTGTGTCCGGTTACCAATTTGGGCAGCTATTCAGTCTCCTTAAATACTATCACTTTTAATATGTGTCAGTGCAGGTCTCACTAGAAGCCTTGCATGGTTTTCTGCATGGTGAAATAAGGTCTGCCTCTAGCAAGCAGAGTGCTCAGAGGACGTCAGCTAGGTGAGGCGAAACCATGCAAAGGGCAAGAGTAGATCCATCTGCAATCAGGGGTGGTGAGGTGTATGGGCCTGTGGTGTCCAGGCTCCAGGAATATTCAAGACCCGGTGGCCCGACTCCACTAATATTTGGAGCCAGCTCTCTCTCCTGGCCTTGCCTTCTCCGGAGTGTGCCCCAGCCTCTGTCTGCCACACCCGTGCACCTCCTCCGGCCCTGGAGTGTCCCTGCCTCAAGCAGGGGGCTGCCCTGCTGCTCCGTCCTGCACTCCCTTGTTGCTGGTTGCTGCTGCCTACAACACAAGAGCAGCAGGCTGAGGCGGCTGCTTCACCTGAGGAGGGCAGGGAGGAGGTGCACACATGATTGGCAGCCCTCCCTTACCCTCGCATCCAACGGGAGGCGACGCCGAGGGGCTTCTGGAAGATGGAGTCTGGAGCTCACCTGAGCAGCTGCTGGGGCTTGGGTGAGTGTCCGACCGTGTGATCCACCCCCCTCTCCTGCAGCCACCATTCCTGCCCCACGTTGGGCAAGGAGCAGCCCCATCCCTTGTGAGGCTATGGTCAGGGGCAGTAGGCGAGGAGGCCACGTGTGATGGCAGCCCCCTTTCCCCCCCGGCACCCACCACAGGGGAGGTGAGGGGCCTTCCTGGACCTGAGAAGAGCCCAGCCCGGCCCCTAGGAGCATGTGCAGTGACAGTGCCAGGTGAGTGTGCTGCCGAGCAGGGCAGGGAGAGGGGGACCCCCTCCCCCAGAGCTCACTGCTGCCAGTGGGAAGAGAGTTGGGGGACTGTGGAGTCGTCCTCTTTGGCCCTAGCCCTGAGGCAGCCTACCTGCACCCCAAACTCGTCAGCCCTGCCCCACCCCAGAACCCACACCTCCAGCCAGAGCCCTAACCCCAACCCTCCACCCCACCCTAAGCCCCCTCCTGCACTGTGAACCCCTCATCCCTGGCCCCACCCCACAGCCCTCACCCCCACACCCTGACCCTCTGTCCTAGCCCTGAGCCCCTCCCACACCCCAAACCCCTCATCCCCAACCCCACCCCCAGGGTCGGCTCTAGGCACCAGCAAACCAAGCACGTGCTTGGGGTGGCAGAATTCCAGGGGTGGCATTGCGGGTTGTTGGGTTTTTGGGTTTTTTTTGCTTTGGCAGTTGTGCTCTCACAGTTTGTTTTTTTTTTTGCTTGCTTGCACCCCAAAATCCTGAGCCCTGCTCACCCCAGAGCCCACACCCCCAGCCAGAACTCTCACCTCCCCCCCACACCATCCCTCTGCCCTAACCCTGAGCCCTCTCCTACACCCCAAACACCTCAGCCCTACCCCAGAGCCCGCACCCCTAGCCAGAGCCCTCATCCCCCCCCGCAAACCCCCACATTATTCATTATATGGAAACTGTTAAACACTTATTGTTTCCAGTCCATTCTTACATTATTTTAAAAATATATATATCAGCTTACAAGGCAGGTCGGGGGCGGGACTTGGACCCATTTTGGTCACCACCAAAAATTATTCAAACCTACCACACCTGTCTGCAACGGAAGGCAGCAGATGAAATGGAGTAAGGCTCAGGGATCTTGTGAAAGGTACAATGGCACCATAGTATGGAGGGCAAAGGAAGGTCCCTGGGAGTCAGTGCAGGGTTCAGACAGATGGCATCTTGGCATATGATTGGGTGCGTAGGTCCTATTCCTAGTGTAATTCAGCTGTTTTTATGCTTCAGCATCTTATTGTTTTTTTAAAGTAGAGATCTGGTTGGAACATCTGTATTTCCCTAGATGTGCAGGGAGCAGAGAAACTACAGGGACTCGGCAGAAGCACTGTTAGTAGCTACTGAGCAGCTTGGTAGCTGCTTGAAGCTGGTATAGACACCACCATTAAGGGTAGCTAGTCAGCGCTCGAGAGGTGGGGTTGGGGATTAGAGAAAGGTTTATAGTGGGTTTAACCAGAGCGGGGAAGGTAACATGAACATGAGTCCTGTTAGGGCCATAAGGCTATTACATCTTGGCTCCAGGTGAGTCTCATTCCAGTTTCTATTTGATAGGGAAGTCCTTGTAAAAATAACATATGATGCACTGGGTGCATTTTATAGACCTAGAGCGAGCACTGAGTGGGGATTTTTGTCATCATTTAGAGAAGTGTTTCCCAAAGTTGGAGGTATGACCTCCTACCCCACTGCATGGGAGTGTGTGTGAAAGACCAGCTGAGAATGGGGGCATGGAACGGTGGCACTGAAAGTTTCCTCTGTGCTGCCTTGCTAACAGGGTTGTGTAAATGGTCTTTTGGGTTTGTTTTTTTTTAATGTTAACTCAGCCATTAAAAGTTTGGGCACTGCTGCCTTAGAGGCTGCTGAGGCTATGGATGTTCGATTTAGTTATTAGCTAGTTGTTTAAATTGGGATTCTCGTCTAACTAATGAGGTCCAGAACAGAAGCAAAGCTCAGTCAGAAGAGGTCTGTAAATCTCTTATCTGATTTACCTGGGATTATAGGGAGGAGGGGTAGTGCCCTTTAGAGTGGGACTGGAGCCTGGTAGAAATCGAGGGGCTGGATATTTTATGTGCCCATGTCTCCTATCTGTGACATTTTAGCGATAGGCAAGACTTTCTGTCTGACCAAACTGTGAAGAGTGAAACATCCATTTGCTGGGGACTGAGTGCTGCTAGTTAAAAGGATTCAGAGTTTGCTGGCAAGACAGAAATGTTTGGATATGACCTGACACTGCACTTTTCATGCTGGTTACAACTGAAGACGTCAGGTGGCACACATTACATGGGAGCCTATCGTATAAGCTAGGCAATTGCCTTTTAAGAAGGTCAGAGGAGCAAGCGCGCACACACATACACTTACATATTCTATAATAAAAGCGAGTGACTATTCTGCTGAGAGCTGTAAACTGATAGACACTGCACGTACAGTAAAGAGTATCTGAAATGCTATGTGGGAGAAATACATTTGTTTCAAAAAAGCATTTATAGCACTATGTAAAATATGTTTGTCTGTCTGACAAAGAGTATACTAAGCAGTTGTGCAGTATTCTTTCTCTGAAGGCAGTGCAGTGGCTTCCTGCTTTGTGTTTAAGTGGTCACAGGTTCAAATCTTAGCCAGTCCCTCACAGATTTGGTAAAAATTCTCTGCTCTGCTGCATGCTTATGATCTAGGGCAAATCACTTAGGTCTCTGTATTCTGCATTTGTGAAATGTGGGTTAATAGCATTGCCCTACCTCCCAAGGGCGTTCTGAATATACGTACAGTAAAGACTGTGAGGTGTGCAGACCCTGTGGCAATATCTTAAATAGGTAGAAGGTGATAGGTGGAACTAATACTAAGAACTAAATTCAGGGTTTAAGCAGTGCTGGGTTTGCTCTGAAAAGCCACAGCCCTAGCTGGTGCTTTCCAAATAGTTAAGCAGAAGCCCTGAAAAGGGAGAGAAAGAACAGTTGTAATTAGCTCTGATATTCCAATTAAATTAGCTTTGCCACAGGCTCCCAGAGTCACCTTACAGTGTGTTATATTTCTGACACATTTTATTGTCCGATGCGCTCAGCACCTGTGACTCCCATTGACTTCAGCACTCTGAAAATCAGGCCATGTCATTAGGGGGCTCACTTTAGGCCATCAGGTATGAACGTGTAGGCCTTAGTCTCAGAGTGCTTCAGTCTGCCCATCTGTGAGTCAGGGATAGTAATATTTCTCTATCAATCGGGGTGACTAAGGCTTAATTAAGATTTGTGAGGTGCTCAGATACAGCCGTGAAAATGATTGTACAAATGCCTTTACATTAGAGATGGTCAAAAAATGTCAGTTTTCATGGGAAATTTAAAAAAAAAACACGGGAAGAAATAATTAATAGACAAGGGAAAAAATTGTTCTTTTAGAAAGTAGTTTTTGATTAAAATATTTAGATTTTTGGTAAAAAAAAAATTCAGTTTCTAATTAGAAATCCTGAACATGTTTTCTTGTGAAATGTTTTCATTTTGCAGCAAACAAGCAAAGAAGCAAAAAAAAATGCTTATGGTTTTTGGTTTTTCAACTGGAAAAATTGGACCAAAATGAAAATGTTGTGAAAATATTCATTTTAATCGAAAGGCCATCTGTTGTCTAATGTCTTGATGGAAAAAATTTCAACCAGCTTCACTTAAATCTTTGTCTTCTGTGATATCAAATGAGACAACCATGTATGACCAGAACAAGGAACAAAGTCACTTATAGTGGGGAAAGCATCTGACTGCAGGTGTTTATTGTCTTTCATCTACATTTAGGAAGATACAAGCCCAAAATATGGGCATGTTAGATTACAGGAAATCTTTTCAAAAAAGCATGAGTAAGGGCCAGATTTTATAGTGCTTAATGGGATTTTCAAAGGTGTGTTAGTAGGTTAGGTGCTTTAAATTCCATGAAGTAGGTGCTTATCCTCCTTAAATGCTTTTGAAAACTCCACTGAGTCCCTACGTGAATCTTTAGGAATTCTTTGAAAATCTGGCCTGTACTGACTAGGGATCTGAAACACAAGTCCTGGTTGTGCAAGGAGTTCTGATGGGCAGACTCTTGGGTCTGCATAGAATCCTGCTGCCATCAAGGCTTCACAGTGATACATGGGGCTGCCCACTGAGCTCATTAAAGGATCAAGGCTTTGCTTATTTTAAAAAGTTTTATCAGTCACCTTTTTACAATAGTCTGTGTTTGTAGTGAAAGGAAAAATGCAGTCTGTGACTGAGTGACTGATTATTGCTAAGTACTCACCGTGACTGAAAGGTTTGCTTCTGACAAAACACAAAGAGAGCATAGGGAGGGGGAGCAATATTATAGTATGTTTTTGCTGCTGATGTTGGAATTGTTTGGCATATTCTTGCCTTTGTATGGCAAAAATAAGGGCATGTTTTACATGTTTGTGTTTTTTTTCATCCTGGTTTGTTTTGTGTGAGAAGAAACAGCTCTGAAAGTTGAAAAGAGAGACAGAAGGGGAGAAAGAGGCTAATTATGTAGTTAAACCACAAGACTAGATGCCAGAGAGGCATTGTAGTCTAGTGGGGTGAACACACCATTGTGACTCAGCAGCTATGGCTTCAATTCTTGACTCTCTGCTGTGTGACCTTGGTCAAGTCACTTAGACAGACAAAGGATGGGAGGGCAAAGAGAGTCTGTCTGTTTCTCTCTCTTTTTGTTAAGACTATAAGCTCTTCAGTGTAAGGGCGGCCTCTTACTATGAGTTTGGATGGTGTCTATCATAATGAGACCCTAGTGCTGGTTGGGGCCTTTAGAGGTAAAATAATTTATAATAAATCAATAGATCTGAGCTCCTGCCCTGCTTTAGCTAGGTGCTGAAACTTCAAGTGTGTGAGCAGTCTGACTTCTACGGCACTACTCTCAAGCTTAAGGTTGCTGAATTGGAGCCTATGTTCCTTGCTCCACTACAACCTTTGGGTAGGTTACTAATGTAAAGCCATGACATTAGGTGCCTGTGCTGCCGCACTTATTCACAGAACAAGGGTTTCTCCTAGTCCCAAATAACTGGTAATGGTGCATGAAGGCACAGAAACATCAGGAGACCTGATCCATGTCTCAAGCAGTCTGTGGTCACTGTCAGGCCTAGGATGGGTAACGTCACTGATTTCCATTGGACTATTCAGGGTACTTCGCACTACACGTGTTACTACTATGAGCGGGGAGGGTGTTGAATTTTTTTCATTAGGGCTTAGATTTATATTGCATCTTAGATTGGGCAACGATCATATACATTGTAACCCCTTGACTTTTGAGAGTGGAAATAGCTGTAAGTGGATTTTACAGTATTTGGTGCCGAATTTATGTAACTTAGCCAAATAGATACAGATATAATCACTATTAATGTGTATCATAGTAGCTCCTATAGGCCTCAACAATAATTGGGACCATGTTGCGTTAGGTGCTGCACAAGTACAAAGTAAGAGATGGTCCAAGTTCATATGCTAAATAGACAAAACTCTCAAAAGTTGGGAGGGGAAACTGAGGCAGACTGATGCAAAGACTTTTTCACACCCCTGACCAACATAGTTATGGCGGCAGAAGTCTGTAGTGTAGACCTGACTTATTCTCTCACTCTTTTTTTTCAGTAGCACAAAATGAATTTTTCAAAAGTTAAATGACTAAGTAAACAAATATGGAGCCATTTACTTGCGATGGTTATAGAAATGCTGAGGTTTAATAGGGAATTTTTATATTCACTTCTCATCTGCAATCCTGCTGTGCTAGGGGAAAAGAAGACTATTTATTTTATTTGTTTCAGCCTACCCAATAAATCAGGATGCTAATAATTCCTCTCTCGAGTTACCCCTCTGCAAAGAGTCCCAAGACAGCAGAGTCACTGTTCTCTCCAGTCCCCACACAGCAGTCATCACGTCAGCATGATAAACACTGGGTATCAGAAAAACAAATTTTTTTTTCTAGGAGGAGGAGAAAAAAAAGACATTAGCAAATGTTGTGTTCCCTCAGAACGAAAATAACACCGAGCAATGCAAGCTGAAGATGCAGCTGTGGTTCAGAGGCTTTTATTTATTTTATTTTTTGTATCTTCTGCTGGGAGTTCAAACAATGTGTCTGCGTGATAGGCTGTCTTTTGCAGAGAGTGGCTTCTCTCTTTTTTTTATTCTTTTTCTTTTCTTGAGGCGTTTTAGTCATTCCTTCAAGAACACATAGCTCATTTGGATAAAAGCCTCCGCGGTGACATCCGGAGCCCAAATGCACAAAGTTGTTTGTTTCAAAGGAATAATCTGGGAGAATTTATCTAACTGACAACCCCCCCACGCCTTCATTGTAAATTAACGAAATGGATGTTCTATGGCACTCGTTAAAAAGTAATAAATCCTATCGCTCTCCCTTTCATTGCTTCGAAGGTGTGTGGTGTTTTTTTTAAGACATGTTTTAGTCCGGAATGTAGAAATGCTTCAGAAACTCAGTTTGCTCCCCTTTGAGTCTTCATTCTCAGATGCAAGGTACTCCAATTTTAGACAGGAGCCAGTGCAGTTTGACAAACTGCCCTGGGAACATGGACATGACTAGAGGCTTAGAAATTTGGTCCTAACTGTGAATTGAGGGTTAGAGCTGACACCCAATGAGATTCTTTCCACTGATTTCCATGGAAGCTGGATTGGATCCTAGGGCCAGAGTTACAAATGTATTTAGATGCCAAAAGGTGCAGCTAGGGGCCTAGAGGGATTTATGTATTAGGCACCTAAACCACTTAAGTGTTTTTGCAAATCATACTAGGTGCCTAAATTTGCTTCTCATTATAAAATTACTCTGCACTTAATGGTAGCTGAATACCTCAGAATGCTTTGTAACTCCTGATTAAATAAGCTTTGTGGTATCCCTTCGGAATTGGTAAATGCTTTTTATCCCATTTTGCCAAGATGGGGTTAAGCTACATGCTTAATCTTGCATAGTAAATCAGTGGCAGAATTGCAAATAGGATTCAGGAGTCCAAGCTCTAACTCTAAACCACACTCTTTCCTTCATGACTTAAATTACTGGCTTTAATGAGGGGTGGTGCAAAACCACACAGCCCTGACTAATGCCCTCTAAGTGCTGACCTTCAGCAATCCTGTTGTCTCTGTGGTACTGTTGTGGTATGAACAAATGGGAAGTAGGATGGGACTACCAAACTCACTGCACTTGTGATGGCAGCCTGGGTTTGAACCTGGCGATGAAAAGCTAATACACTAACTCACAAAGCCCCCAAAGCCTGATATTTTGAGGGCCCACTCTGCCTCCAAAACAGTGGGCGGTTGCATGTTGCCTTTCCCTTTACCAGAAATGGTACTGCCAGGAAGAGCACTGTCGTGCCAAATGAGCTGGGTTAGAGTTGCCATATCCAAAGACTGTTGCCCCGATTAGTGGATGATGCCCCAATTAGCCGTCCTGTGCACTGTCCACCCGGTCACTCCCAGCACTTGCTCATCCCAGACTGATGGAGCCATAGACAGGGGAAGCATTGGAATGGCTCAGCCTATGAGCAAGCTGGCTTTGGGAGGTGTAATCGCACTAGTTTTAATCTAGTTGCCAAAGTAGAAATAGCAGCGGTGCTGTCTGTATCAGCCTGCTGGGACCCTGGGTATGTATTAGCATTGCTAGCCTGTATGATGGCATCGTCACTACTATTCACTTCCTGTGATGGGGTCCAGGTAGGGTGGATTAATGCATGGGCCCAAAGAACCCGTGATCAGGGGCCCCAGCCAATTTGGGGGCCTCCACAGGAGCTCCAGAACCTGTGCAGAAGTGTGTGTGTGGGAGGAACACAGGTGCCGGAACTATGGCCCCACCCCCTGCTCCTCTTCCCTCTGGGGCCATGTCCGCTGCTCCTCATCTTTCCCCCAGGGCCACCTCCCCTGACCAGGCTGGAAGCCAGAGCCGGACTGTGGTAAGAGCCACCCAGGGAGCCACTGTGGGGATCCCAGGATCCTTTACCTGCCCTGAGCAGGGGGCTGTAGTGCCCAAGAGCAGCCCCCAGCCCATGTCCCTGCCACTGGGGCATGCCGCTCATGTCAGGTCCACAGTAGCCTGAGCTTCTGGGGAGGCTCTTCCCACAGCCTGGCTCCAGTTTCTGCCCTAACCAGGGGGTAGGGCCTGGGGCGAGAGGAGGTGCAGGGGGCAGGGCTCTGTGGCTTCATGATGGGGGAGCTGATCACCCATCAGCAGGCACAGCCCTCCCACTTTTAAAAGTGTGGGGGGGGGCATGGTGCCCCTGGCCCTCCCAGTTTTGGTGCTCCTCGGGTGTGGGGGGCCCAAATGTCCAGGGCCCCAATTCATTTTAATCTGCCTCTGAGTCCAGGTGTCTCCTTACTAGCTAGGGCAGCAGAATCTTTTTGTGGAGCAACAGGGAGTGAGGAAGAGAAGAATGAAGGGGGAAAATGGAGAACTCGTGGGGGAAAGTGCTTGAGGGAAACAGCCCTCTGCCCTGGTTTGCTGACAACCTATTGTTGTTCTCAGATCATCCATTCTGGAACTTGTTCTCCTCTAGCTCTGATTACTCATGGAAAGGTCTGGTAAGTTTGGGGGAATATATGCAACTATCCTCTGCTTTGTCCATGTGTCGATGGCCAATATCGCAGCCTAGCAATAAGTAAAAAATAATCATTTATCAGGAAAGGTTTCAGATCTTTTTTTTTTTAAAAGTAATAATAAATGGTATTATAATTGCTATTGAGATTTCTAGAATTGGAACTGGTCAGACAGTAGGCAGTGCTCCTAATTTTATGTCAGTGTTGAACCAACACCCCACACGATTTAAAAAAATCAGGCCCCCAATGTAACATTTGCAAATGATTACATTGTTCACAAAGGCTGTATCTGATATCCCTTCCCCCTCTGCACCACACACCTCTGTGTGTTCTGTCTAGTTAGATAGTGAGCTCTTTGGGGCAGGAACTGTCTCTAATTCTGTTTGGACAGTCCCTAATGGAATGGGGGATTGATGTTGGTTTGGATCCCTAGCCACTACCACAATACTACCACTACTAATAATTAATAATAAAACTTGGTCAGTAGCCCTGATGGCTGATTTATCAGCCCCTGAAATAGCATTATGGGCCATATTTGCCCTAGGAATGTCTTGTAAATATTTCTCATCTATAGATTCTTTGGTGCTAGCAATGTTGGGAGCCCTGGTCTGAATGGTATGCCAGCTTCTATAGGCATTTTAACATTGTCAGTTAGACCTGCTGAGAACAGGGCTAAATGCTATGGTGGCTAAAACAGCTGGTGGCCCCTCTGTGTATTATGATTAAGGCTGTAAGTTTGTCACGGAGTCGCACTGGCTGCTGCTGGGACAGTCTTGGGCCACAGCCCCCGCATCCCCCAGCAGCAGAAGGAATTTGGGTTGGGGGCTCAGGGCTGCGGGGTGGGGCACAGGAGGGCGTGAGGGCTCTGTGTGGTGCTTACTTTGGGGGCCTCCCTGGAAGCGGTGACATGTCCCTCCCCCAGTTCCTAGCTCTCCGCGCTGCCTCTGTCTGCAGGCATCACCCCGGCAGCTCCCATTGGCCGTGGTTCCCGGCCAATGGGAGCTGCAGAGCTGGCAGCACGTGGAGCTAGGAGCTTAGGGAGGGACATGTCATCACTTCCGAGAAGCCAGGTAGGGAGCCTGTCAGTCCTGCCAACCCTCCCTCCCACCCCCTAGCGCTAGCAGAAGTCCTGGGCTACTCCCACCTGAGCACCTGTGGCGCACCCTGGGCCACCCTCCAAGCATCCGTGCCCCCCCCGCATCCCCAGGTTCACCCGTGCAGCCCCCTCAGCCCCCCCACGAACAGCCACAGCACTTCCAAGATTTAGTCGGGTATAGTACAAGTCATGGACAGGTCATGAGCTGTGAATTTTTTACTGCCTGTGACCTCTCCATGACTTTTACTAAAAATACCTGTGATTAAAACTTAGCTGTAATCATGATCAATGGAACGGGAGTCAGAGGGCAGTTGTATTAATTTAGATGCACAAAATCGGCAAAGATGTTAACATAACCCAGTCATTGTCCAACATAAAACAGTGTTAAACAAGATCTGGGGTTTGGTATAGAGAGACCTCAGCCTACTTATGACCATGGGAAGCACACTATTAAAACTATTTTAACCCTTTATTAAATATACACAAAAGAAGGGAAAATAGTTAAAGCATTTGAAATGTGAAGTATTAAGTAAGGCCTTCATTTAAATAACATTTCTTGTTCCCTTTCCCTTCAGCTGGAAAGAGTTTATGAAGGAAAAATCCCCCTGTTTGACAGTCTCTTAGATGGTATCAAAGCTGGTAATACCTGTCCTTTCAGATAAAAGAGAAAAAATTAGTTGAGATGAGCTGTAGCTGTTGTTGCTGCTGCTGTTAAAGTCCGATCCAATTTCATCCCAGCTGGTAGCTGGGATTCAGTTGGAGCCAGTAGAGATGGCCAGGTCTGGTCAGGCCATCCCTTAGGAATAGAAAGATGTGTAGATTGCCACGTATTCGCAGGGGCGAAAGGAAATGCAGGCCTGTTATTTACCAGGCTGCACGTGGCAACAGACTATATAGGTAAGAGATGCAAGGAGAGTATGGGTCACGAGGCAGACTGCAGACACACACACACACAACTAAAATCAATCAATTTAAAATTTTATTGGGGATAGTTACAAGGGGTAAGAGAGCAGCTTATGATTAGCTAATAGAGTTAACAAAACCTAAAACACACAATGCCTAAAATATCTACTAACAATATTTACAAACAAAATGCAGCATTTAGTAATAACTGATACTTACAAATACAAACCAACACATCACGACCGGCAAACGTAGAAGCTCTATTTGAAACACGTGAGCTGAGAGAGAGGCTTCGAGGTGATCAGGCTCGGTTACGGCATACACGGCATACACGGGATACACGGGACACGTTTTCTCCTCTCTCTGCCTGCACATGGCAGGGCAACCCCTAAAATACCCACTATGACATCACAGAAGTGTCATAGTGGACAGACCCCAAAACCTGTGTGTGTTCGCCTCTGATTGGCACAAGCAATGTTTTTACCAAATAGGGGAGCGGGTGCCAAAAAGTCTGGCTTTGCCCCCAAAAGGTGAGGTAATGCATATTGTTGTAGAATGGGTCCAACACTGAATGACAAAAGAAGAGGCCAAGGCAATACCGGCCTGGGCAAGTACTACAGGATGCAGACAGGAACCCATTCTAACAAGATGAAGATCCGGGGTCCGAGGAGATGGGTGTGGCATCTATGATAGTGAAGCTTGTGCCAGTAGCCTGACTGTTCTTCTATAGTCTCCTCCCAAAGTCTCTTTCTTTAAGGATCCACAAAGGGAGTGATGGATGAAATAGCCCATCCCTTCATTATTTTGTCCACCAGCGAGGCCTAATATCCAACACACCAATTTTGGTTCGTTAATTTCCAGTTTTACATTCTCTGTTTTTACCAAGCATGCTTTCAACATAATCCTTAAATTACATCAATATGTCCTTCCTTTTTGGTTTGGACTAATTTAGTTCCTCTGTCTGGTTCTCTTGCACTTGTTTATAATGTTCATTATTGAAACGTTATAAACCTATTTTCCATCAACATACAAATTGTTATTTGTATCTTCTTATACGATTTTTACAATTAGGCTTGCAGTTAGGGTGAATTTGTCAGCCCAATTATCACAAAAGGGCCTATGTTATTGAGGGGACAACAGGGGGAACAGGGAAGGGGTGGAGTAACTCAGACACATGACAGAGCAGTGCACATCCAGCTTCTTCATTGCTAATGAAACAATGGCAGCATCAGAGCTGTGAGTTCACTGAAGTAAAGTAGCTGGCGGCGTGAGCCAAGAACTCTGATGGGAAAACAGAAAGCCCACTTTGCAAGAGATGGATATTGTGTTCACTGACAACAGACCCCAGTCTGCTTCGAAAGAATTCAAAGAATTTGCACACAGATGAGCATTTGACCACCACACCTCCTCCTCATCATGCCCGTAGAATTAAGAAGGTGGAGTCGCTGTGAAAACAGCTAAGGGACCGTTACACAAGGCTGTTTCCTATGGTTCAGACCCCATACACACACAGGAATACCGCATCACAGGGGTGCCAAACCAGTCCAGCACAAGCACTGGTGGGACAAAGGTCCAAAACCCTGTTACCAATGAGGAATGAGGATGGGGACACCACTGAGAGGAGAGTGCCAACCATCAGAGAAAGCAGGCACTAGAGTACAACAGGTGAGCCAAGGGCCTTAGATGTGAGGGATCCAGCCATTAGAGAGACACCAGAAGGAGTTGTGAGCGTGCAGTGGCACCCAGGTCATATGAGATGAGTACACAAAAGGGACAAGTGATCCAAAGGAAGAAGGGATGCCTAGGAGCCAGCAGACACATCATCCACAGAGAGCCGACAAAGATCATCACGGGATGGAGAGGCAGAGAGGCATCTGGAGGCCAAACACACAGGGAGACTCCAGAGAGAGAGAGTTAGCTAGACACAGAGACAGGTGATTTGGAGGGAGGGGAGGGGAGGAAGAGTTCATTCCTGGTATGTTCACCTGTAGAGGAGATCAAGCTATATCATACTGTATAACTCAGCTATGTGCCAGCAACCTCTGCCCAAAGGGACACTGGGTAGGGATCTGGGCATAATTTTTTTGTTTGTTTTTAATGTTTATATTAGAATGTTTTTGTAAAATAGGGAAGATGTATCTGTGAAACTGGAGTCAGAGGGCTATGTTCCCCAGAGAGCCTCTTATTGAGGGAACAGGTGGGAGTTAGGCTGGAGCAACTCAGCCACATAATACACTTGTTCAGCTTACTCTGTATTCAGCTTCACTATTACTAATGAAACCATATGCAGTAGGGCTCCCAATGTGACTAACACCATTGGTGGGGAGCCAATCTTAGCAACAGTGGGAAACATTTAGAAAATTTCCCTAGTGTAGGCAGGGGCTAGGCCACGGGGAAGACTAATAGCCTTCCGGTTAAGGCATAGGACTGATTGGTTGACTTTATCTGATTACCAAGGCTTGTGAGGCTCCATTCATCGGTGAGTACTTTGAGATCTGTGAATGCAAGGTGCTACTGAAGTGCAAAACATTATTATTTTAAAGCAGCAGGGTTTAGCTTTCTCTCTTTCTGTACTTAGTGCTTCAGGCTTGAAATGCACCCTATTTGACTGAACTGTGCACTGCAAGATGGGCTGCAGGAAACAGAAAGGCTTAAGTGTATTTAACTTGTATCACAAATGGATAGAAACAAGGATCGGGATGATGCCGCTGATGTGCATTTAAGCTCTTCCTTTGAAACCACAAATGCTGATTTCTTTCTTTCTTTTTTTTTTCCTTTAAGTCATATCGCATTATCCCTGCAAAAAGTAGTTTGTGGCATTTCCCAAGAATCAAATAGAGTTAAGGACTGGCTGTAAATACCTTAAAGATAAAGGGTGGATTCTGATGCCTGGCTCAAGGGACTCATTGCAGAGTGCTGTGGGTTTCTTCCATTTATTCTTTTCTCACAGTGTCTTGCAAGGCGCGATTGTGTGAATATGGGAGGGAGCCGGAGGGAAGGGAAAAAGTGCAGACCAATTTGCATGCAATATAACATGTTACAGATTAGCCCACAGTGAGTGCAACAGGATAGCAGGATCCTTATTGAATAAATGAGATTAGGTGGTAGAAGTAGGGTGAATTTCTTATCATTGCACATGGGTTATTTGAGAATTGCATTTTAAGTCTTCCCAGTGAAACCTGTATTCAGCATGGAGGGGAAAAAGTGTATGTTAATACACATACTCAAATGGAAGGGATTGTACTAAATATCTGACTCTTCCTACCAATTAGCTTTTGAATGCTAAAGCCACACCATGTTAAGTACCAAAAACTGAGTGTGCTCTCGACAGCTGAGATGTCTCCACTGAATGTGGGATTGGGTCTATCCATGATTTTTTTTTTTTCAAAAAAAGAAAAGACAACTAAGCAAATAAAATAGAAACAATCACCTTTCTTACTCAATTTTACCCATCATTAGAAAAACTCCTACATATTCAAGATTGTCACTCAGGGTACATCTACATTGCTGCTGGGAGTATGCTTCCCAGCATGAGTGGCCAAACACGTGCTAGCTTTGGATGAGCCTGTGTGGTAAAGATACCAATGTAGCTCGGGATAGGATGGGTGGTAGCTTGGGTTAGCTGCCTAAGTATCTACCCAGCGAGTATGGATGGGTTTTTACTCAGCTAGCCTGAGCTGCCACCCTGCTACCTCTATCCACACTTTGCTATTTTTAGCACGCTAGCTTGAGTGTTTCTGTCTACTCGAGCTGGGAAGCACACTCCAATCACAGTGTAGATATACCCTAAGAGAGGTTAGGACATAGGGTTGGGACCCAGGAGTCCTGAGTTCAATATCCTCGTCTGCCATAGACAGTGTTTCTGCGCCTCAATTTCCCACCAGCAAATTAAGGATGACATTTTTCTCCCACTCTCTGTCTATCTCGTCTATCTACATTATAACCTTGTTGGGTCAGGGGCTGTCCTTACGATGCGTACAAATAGTGCCAAGCACAATAGGCTCCTGATTTTCTTGGAGGTGCTACTGCAATGCAAATAATAATAATAATAATCTGTGCTGGGCCATTGCCAAGGATGAACTTATCTATCTAGGAACATAAAGACTATAATGGGGTTCAAAAAAGAATTAGATTAATTCATGGAGGATACGTCCATCAGTGGCTATTAGCCAGGATGGGTGGAGATGGTGTCTTTAGCTTCTGTTTGCCAGAAGCTGGGAATGGGCAACAGAGGATGGATCACTTGATTACCTGTTCTGTTCATTTCCCTCTGAAGCACCTGGCATTGGACACTGTCAGAAAATAGGATACTGGGCTAGTATGACTCAGTATGGCCATTCTTATAAATATCCCTCATCATCCACGTGCAATATCCTGGACAAACCTCCCTGAAATAATTTTAGGAATCTTATGAGCTCATTGGATTAAAAATGCAAATGTTTATGGGTCATTGTGGTATTGTGTGTAACTTGTCTAGAAAACATGATTTATTTAAACCTTGGGAAGTCTTGTGAGCTTCAGAAGACTTTTTGAAACAATGGGCCAGGACAAGAATGAACTTTTTAAAGTTAAATTTGTTTTGCAGGAAATCTAGGGGGAGGTGTATGTAAATACATCTACTCTGGTTATGCAAGAACTCAGTCTTTTGAAGCTTCCTTTTGAGCCAGAGGCGGTGACCTTTTGTCTGCTGATTACCTGTTAGGAGAAAGGCCTCACAGACCGACATTCTCTTTTTGAGCAAAAAGAGTGATACACAGGTAAGGACAGGAAAACTCCTGTGTGGGGATTGAAGGACTGTTCGCTTAGGCAGTCTGTCTTTGCTGGGGAATTCACAGTGTAGGCAGGGAGCTGTGTAGTTTGGAAATACCCATCATGTCTCTGCCCAAGAGAGGTGATGGCTGAGAAGCTGAGGACCTTGGAGCATAGAGGGAGAATACAGGCGCAGTAGCCCTGAACTGTGACAACCTATAGTAGCTGAACATCCTGCCATTATTCACATATTTATCCTCGTAACACCTATGAGAGTTAGGGAAATATGACTATTCCTATTTTATAGATGGAAACTGAGACACAGAGAATTTTTAATTCTGGGGGCCTAAAGATAGACTCCTACATTCATTGTTAGCATCTAAATAGCAGTAGTCTGACTATTCAGGGTACTGAACACCACTTCTACTGACTTCTGTAGCATTTATGGGTACTCAGCACTTCTGAAAATCAGGCAACTTTTAATTAAGAGCTGATAGCTGGATTTCAAACCCTGGTTATAGATACACAAGTTTGAAAACGTTAACCTAAGTCACTTGCCTGTAGTCACACAGGAATACTAGCAGAGCCAGGCATTACATCCATGTCTAATGCTGTAAACCAGTTAGTGTGTACTCTTGCTCTTGCTCCCCAATATGTGCATCAGCACTGCTCAGCTGTGCATCATTGGCCGTCTAGTTCTAAGAGAGATTTTCTTTCAGCACATGTAGTAGGGGCTGTGGCTTTGGAGCTGAAAATGGTGAATTCTGTCTTGACTTGCCGTGAAGTTCTGAGTAGCCAGCATATCCTGCACTCTGATTAGCATGGATGCAATTACTTCTCACAAAAATGTGGCTTTTTGGCCTGGTCTAAGCTGACTAGAGAAAGCACCTTAACCCACATTAGCCGATATCAGTTCAGCTAACTGATGCTCCTCACCCCACCCCCATAGACAGGTCCTAAAACGCTGTTGCAAAAAGCATGCTAGCTTTCCTTGCCAATAAAATCAGCAGGATGATGCTAATCACAGTCACATGGTCCGTGTCCTTGATCTGAAATTTGTCATAGTGCATTACAGTTCAGAAAATGTTGACTCTGTCTTTCAGCTGGAGTATTAAAGCTGATGACAGACGCTAGCTCTTGCAGCTCCATTGAGGTCTCCGGAGTGAGCAGGAATGTGAACATTTGTATTTTGTTTGCTAATAAAAAATTCCAAACATACTCTTCAGAAAACCTTTTTAATGGTGCTGTGTCCAGCTGTAAAGATCTACTCTGGCTCTCAGCAATGATCAGCAGATGGGATCAGGTAGAACATTAAATTAGCAATGCTGTCACAGATTTCCTTTGTGACCTCGAGGAAGTCACTTAGGCTGGTATTTCCAAAATAATTTTTGTCAGTTAAGTGCCCAAATCCCAGTGATATTCAATGGGAGCTGGGTGCCTAATTCCCTTATCTTCCTTTGTACCTCCACTTCCCATCTGTACAATAGGGAAGATACTTCTTTCTTTGTCTTGTCTATTTAGATTAGGGCAGGGGCTATCTCTGTGGCTGCGTATGGCACCTAGCGCAACAGGGCACCAGTGTAGATTCTAGTACTAAAAAGAATAGAGATCTATTAGGTAACTGAAAACCATTTCAAGAGAAGTGGCTTGAGATGCTTATAAGCTGAATTGGCAAAGCATTAAGAAAGCATATTGCGAATAGGACTTTGCCATCTCTGTCATCTATAAGAAAGTGTTTTGCTTGACATCCCTTGAGAGGGCACCTGGACCAGACCCCCCATCTCAGTCTCTCCCTAGGGATATCAGTCAGGAAAGGGGCAGGTGAGAACTGCCTGATGAGGCAAGGAGAGACTTGGGGAGAAACAAGAGCAGAGGAGAGCTACTGCTGAGAATCAGTGGGAAGGACAAACAGTAAAGTATAGTTTTTGGTGAGGACTGGCTAGAGCTGGGGAACTCCTGCCGAGTTATGAGACAGCACTGCAGAGGCCCCTGTGAACAAGGGGAAGAACCTGCCTCGCTGGGGAAACCCAAGCCCAAAAAGAGAGCGTTGATGTTGGAAGGCAGAATCACAGGAGTTGAAGTAGGATTCACAGGCGTGGAGGTCTGGGTGAATGGAACTCTCAGGGGAGGAAATCTGACTTGGGGCTACTGGAGAAAAGTCACGGGGGAAAAAAGTGAATGTGGGAGCTCTTGGGCAGCTGGCTTAGAGAATGGAGTCCTGGAACAATAGCAGAAAGAATCTGGGACAGACTGGAGCTGGACACTCAGGAAGGGGGTGCTGGAGATAGGGGACACCTCATTACGGAGGGCTAGTGGGAAAGAGCATCTCACACTGATCAACAGCCACCTTTCTAGCTGACTAAGGAGAGAGATTGAGGGGCCCTTTAATGCACTGGTATTTGGTTCTTCTCTGCATGAAGGATAGTGGGAACAGGGGTTTGTGGATTCAGATACATGGTGATGAATCTTTAAAGATGACCTGCAATGGAGTTATTAAACTATTGGCATTGTGCCATTTTTAGCTTCTCTACAATATATAAAGAAAGTCTGAAAGAAGTTTTGTTTTAGGTTTTCTCACTTTTTAAAATTCTCTTTTAAAATTTATGTTGAGTATCAATCCGTACCCCTGAACAACGCTGTTAAACCAACATAACCTCCAGTGTAGACAATGACTCCCTTCAACCTACCTACCTACTACTTCTTGGGAAGGTGGAGTACCGATGCCAGCTGCAGAACCCCTCCTGTCAGAATAGGTAGCATCTTCCCTGGGTGTAGATAAGCCCTGAGATTCTCCAGCCTCATGTGCTGTGAGCTTCTGCATTCTGGCTATCCTGTCTCTCATTGGTAATCAGGCTTTGAGGATACATATGTGTATCAGACTAAAAATTGCTTCCCTTCCCCATTGCTCCTTTTACAGACCTGGTCTTCACAAGGAGAAAAAAGTGTGCTCTTAACTTGTATTAGCTCACTGAAGATTAGTCTCTGACTTGATGTGCTAACTCACCAAGAAACTACAACCTGTTCAGTGTTGTCTAGGATTTTACGTCAAATTAAGAGCATGGGTTTTGGGGTTTTTTTGTTCTTTTTTATTTTTCTTGTAATGTTACAAAGCCTTTAGCTCTTCAGTCACCAGAGAGACTTCCGAGGTAGACAAGATGTGTGTTTCCAATGGTCTAATGTAGACAAACGAAAGCATGGGAAAAAAAGCACTTTTGGACAAAAACTTTCTCTGTTACAAAGAATCCAAAAAGGGCAGAAGCCTATGGTTCTTCCTCCCCCACCCCTCCTCCAACCCTTAGTAGGTCACCTTTAAGGACCAGGCAGGAACTCTGAGTACCTCAGAAAACAATATAACTTATGTTATGTTAACTCTGCAGTGTACGTGAACATGCTACTTCATTCTGAGAAAATAACCTTCAGACAATGAGTTAGTTGTGGCCTTTGTCCTTCAGCTTTGCAGTTAGTGCTTGTGCCAAGCATGGCCCCTAAGGCGTCACTTGATTAAATATTATAATGTTGTCTCCTTTGGAGTAAGAGAATCCTTTTTCTTCTTAGGCTCACTGAGATTGATAGCCTGTTTCAAAGGATAATCTATGACATGATGATGTAATGCTATTTGATGAAATCGGAACTCTATTCCTGAATGTTGTTCTTTAGCCCACTTTTGCACGCAAAGAGAACTCGAGATATTAAACCAACAAAAGATGTCAAAACACAACTCAGCTACAATGATATACACTGCTAGAAACTCTCACCTGTGCTATGTTTCCTAACCTTGGTCACTTGGATGCTGTGACAAAATGAACTATGTAGTGCCGCTGAGGCAGATTTATAGAATGTCTAACTATCTGCAATACATATATCTTGTATTTTTTCCCCTGGAATATTTATACCGTAAAACTAGGCTTTCCAAGCAGTTTGTCTTTAGTATCTTGAACTTTACACTTTTTTGATGGCAACTGAGAGATAGAATTGAGATATAGCCCTACATTAACATGAACTAGGTACCTTTTAGAGCAGGGTTTCCTAACCTGTGGGTCAGGACTCAAAATTGGGTCACCAGAATGTTTCAAAGGGTTGTGTAGCAGCTCCAGTCCCGTGGGACTGGCTGGGCTCACCTCCCTGCTCCAGGCGCTGCAACCTCTGGGGTCCACTCCCAGTGCCACTCAGGTTTGGCCCAGCCATCATGCTGACGGGAGTCCACGTAGGCCAAATTTGAGTGAGTGGCACTACAACCTTATGAGCCAGGTCACAACTCCACACACACATTTGGTCCATTTAGCGTGTGGTTCCAGACCTGAGCGGCATTGCAACCCTGGAGGTTGCAATGCCCGGTGCGGAGAGCCAAGCCCCTTAGCACAGGAGCTGCCACTGTGGGGTGAGTGCTGGGCAGGACCCAATCCCCCTGGGGTGGCAGAAGCCAACTGAAACCACCCCAAGGCCTCCATCCTCAGACAATTTACTGGGTCGTGACAGGCCACAAACATTTACAAGTGGGTCCTGAGCCTAGAAAGGTAGAACCACTGCTTTAAAGTGCGCCACAAGGGGCAGTCAGAGAGCAACACCATCGGAGGCTATATAAATCACACACTCTGCAAGCACTGTATAGACAAGCCCTAAACTGATCTGTTTAAATTGGTGCAAATTCCTTGTATGGACACTCTTAAATCAGTTTAAGAGTGTCTGATATTGATTTTAACTTAATTTGGTTTGTTACTGAAGTAAGCAAAATCATTGTAGTTAAATTCACAGAAAAGTTTTCATAAGAGACGTGCAGAGGGAGGGAAAAGACTGAATATAGACCCTTTTTTGGCTTCTTGGTATCCCCTTCATTTACTATCTACAATTCTAAATCAACCTAAACTTTGGGCTGTTTGGAATAAGGATCTCAATTTTATGGTTTTGTCCCACTTTTAATTACCTTTAACGTTCCCCCAGATCCTCACAGAGGGAACCTTGGATAGATCATCCAAAGGACTGGTGGGAAGGATGGTAGTCATTAAGGCACTGACTAGCCTATGACTTAGGAAACCTAGGACATGAGTATCCCTCCTCTGCCACTGACTTCCTGTATGACCTTGGACAGGTCACTTAGCTGCCAGTAACCATTTGGAAAATACTTCCCTACCTTAAAAGATTGTGAAGTGCTTAAATCCTACCATAATGGGGAGCCATAGAAGTACCTTAGTTAGATCCTGGCATCATTTCTGCATGGCAGACTTTATAAACTCCCTGTCAAAAGAGATCTGTAGCATCTGCACTGAATGCATGAGAGATTGGAGCAGCCTCTTTCGCTGTGCCCACCATGAATAAGGTTCATGCAGAGATTCACAAATGAGAGCAGGCTGCCACTTCCACTCATTAGGGCTCTATCTTGGTAAAATTGAAGCCAATGAGAATTTTGCCTTTGACCCAGGGATGGCTCCAGGCCCCAGCACGCCAAGCGTGTGCCTGGGGCGGCAAGCCGCGGGGGGCACTCTGCCAGTCACTGCGAGGGCAGCAGGCAGGCTGTGCTTTGACCTCACTGTAACCAGTATTTAGCTGCTAACGGAATATGTCGCCTTCTCATACGTTGTGCTATGAGTAGTACTTTCCCTTTGCCCTTTCAACACAGCTTAGTTCAGTGCACTATTATTATAACCATCCGAGTTTAGCCACTAAATTTTATTTATTATAACAGCTAACATCAATTATGGATCCGTGGCTAGTCATCAGAGCTTTGTATTGATTCCCTTGCAAGTCTGGCCTCCTGAGCAGTGCAAAGCAGCAGCCTACTTACTCTATTAGCCTGACAATGCTTCCCTGTTTCTCTATTGTTGCTAGGCATGTAGTGCATAGCCGCTGATCAAT
>NC_133790.1:14670602-14826930 GCF_003597395.2 Chelonoidis abingdonii | reverse complement strand
TAGCGAGCACCAGCGCTTGGGTTTGATGCACTGGTATCACGCTACACCGGAAGCAGACCCAGGTGTACAGCCAGCGCTGCAAACAGGGAGTTGCAGCGCTGGCTGAGCTTTTAAGTGTAGACACCTGCTAAGTTGCAGCGCTGTAACCCCCTCGCCAGCGCTGCAACTTGCAAGTGTAGCCAAGCCCTTAAACTGCAAGCTTTTTGAGGCAGGGATTCTCTCATGCGACTGTACATCACCTAGCACCGTGGGGCTCCATTGTCCGTTGAGGCCTCTTAGCACTACTGTAATACAAATAGCAGGCAGGTCATAAGACAAAACCAACACCAAATTTTAGCAATAATTAGCACCCTCATTATCCAATCTCAGGCACGTAGGACAAGAATTCTATAACAGACTGACACCCTTAGAAGCTGAAACGTGCCGTGTGTTACTTATCTAAGTAGACCACATATTAGCATAGTAGGTAATGGTTAATAATTGAGTATTAACTATAATTGATTTAAATCTAACCACATGTGCATTTAATGCTGTTACCGTATATACAGTGCCAAAAGTAGCTGTCAAAGATAGCAAACTGTTTCCCAACATGATTTCTGACTGTAAATGTGTTAATATTGATTGTGTCTCCTGTTTCAAGTGCACTCTGGAAATAAGTTGCCCTAGCTCATTTGTGTGATCTATGTTTTTCTGAAATCAAAGACCAATGAATTCTGCATTTCAATGGCTTCCCTCTTTTTTCACCCCACCCCCCATTAAATTTATCTCAGCACCAGTGCTCGTTTCTGCTACGCTGTGGGGCAAAACTCTAAGACACAAGCCTTGGGGGCAGAATTACTTGCTATGACCCCTCTTCTCATGGGTTTCTCCTTTTGTTGGTCTGAACTAGCCCTTTAGCTTGTGAAGTCAGCAGAAAAATCTTTCCGGTTTGCTCATTTGTGGATCCGCGCCCCGCCGCCGCCAGTGTACAATATAAACTGGTTGGATTGACTGAGGTTCTGGATTTTGTATAGGAGACAAGAGGGGATAGACTGAAACAAATGAGCTTGTGTGACCTAAAGACCTCAAAGTGCTGAATCTGGGGAACTGTATCTTTTTCTTATATTTTTCAGAGTACTTTGTGGGAAAACTATTTTGTATGTAACTGGCTCTGGATTAATGCACAAACTATTCAGATAACAATTCACTTTTGGAATAGCTAACAATATATAACACAACAGAGTTGGAAAGCTTAAGCAGCAAGGCTACAGTGTGTGTGGTGGTGGTGGTGGGGTGTTAAGGTTGGTGATGGTGGTGGAGGAGGGAACTGTTAAATGAACCTTGCAGAATGGAAATGCATATAGATTTAAAGCAAAATACCTCCTTGCACAACTACGTTAATTTAGAGCAGAAAGTGCATTCATTCAGCAGATCAATATTCTATTTCCTTTTTGCGTTTTTGATGCACTGATGGTTAAGTTTATTTCTTTAGCTGGAATCATTTCCTCAGCATTTCAAAGGACTCCACTGTGTGTCTGTGACTGTCTGGCTCAAACCTATGAAAATCAGCCAGCCACAGTCTGCATCTTTAACTGACATTCTTTCAAGTGGGGGGAGCAATATGTTTTTATTGAAAAGTGATTGTTCATATCCAAACCAACTTTGAAATACTTCTTGCTCTGTATGCAATGTATTAAATATGGCCCAAATTCTGCCTTCGATTATATCAGTGCAATGCTATTGAAGTTAATAAGGTGGCATCATGCAAAACAGCATAGTATTTGGCCCATAACAAGTCATTGTTACCCCTCTGCCAGATGCTAGTAGATGGCCAGAGCCTTGCAGGTCAGCTTCCCAGTAGAGAGGAAATCAGTGACGGGGAGTCTATGTATATTCTCATTGTATTATTTACACACGTACATCAGACTTGTAATAAAGATGGTCAAACAACATGCTGGGTGATCCCTTCTTTCAGGAATCTCAGCCTAGCACCAATGCTCAGTTCTACTTCCCAGAGCAATCCTGCTTCAAGTATTGACTCTGATCAGAGACCAAGGAAGAGAATAACCTCTCCTGCCACTCACATAGCTCTCCCTACCCAGAACTTTGCATAATAAAAGCTAAAACACAGCAGGTCTTCCCAGGACTGAGGTTTTGCTCTCATACTACGAAAAATAGCTTGGAAGACTATGTGCAATAGCACCAGCTGGTGACGCAAGCCAGGATATTTCCACAGTCGTTCTTTTTTTGACTGTGTAATCTGAGATTATCACAAACTATTGTGATACAGCATGGCCAGAAGGCAGCATACGAGTGTTAGCAGGGGGCCTTATTCCCTGCCAAGGGAGGAAGGTTTGCTTTAGATTAACTAGAACAGCTGTGGCCAATTAGAGCACCTGACTTCACTTAGAGCACCTGACTTCACTTAGAGCACTTGACTCCAGTCATGGGATATAAACCCCTGCTTCAGTCAGACAGGGTGTGGTAGTTGAAGGAGAAAGGTTGGATTGAAGCAGAGTGCAGAAGAGAAGAGTTTGTCCAGAGAGAAATAGAAGGTTTGGAGGAGTGCTGCGGTGGATTGGGAAGCCCAACAGAAACCCTAGGTAAGGGGCACCAGGCTTGTATAGAAGAGAGGCGAGAAGCCCTTCACAAGCCGACGGTTATGAGAGGGAAGTAACCCAGGGGAAGAAACCGCTAGTCAAGTGGTTCACCACAACCCCAGGGCCCCTGGGTTGGGACCTGGAGTAGAGGGTGGACCCAGGTCCCTCCCTCTCCACTCCCCTCCTCCAAGGACACTAGGGGAGTGATTAAGAACTGGTTCAGAGGCAAGCAATATCGTCCTGAACCTACCCCAGAGAAGAGAAAGCGCGAGACCCAGAGAACAGTACCGGCAATTTGCCACATATAGTATAGAGTCTCTGGCAGTTGTAGAAGCTCTCTAAGACCTCATTCAAAATAAGGACTCTATAGCAGTTTTCACACTGTGAACACATAGCTCCATCCGGGCCCACGCCAGCTTTGTAGAAGAGCAAAATACTCTTGGAAAGATTGTCAAAGACATTCAGTGGTAGTCAAACTGTGGTCTCACTGAAGTCATTGGGAGTCTTATAACTGAACAAAGTTAGGCCCATGCTGCGTGCTTCTGAAAATCTCACCCTTGGTTCTCAGCCATTTTTCTGAAAATAAAGGACAGTTTTCACAAGCAGGGAAACATCTCATGGCAGATGGTCCTGGTTGTCTATATGTGGGATGGCAGGGGTGGGGAATGGTGTCATGTATCTAGGAAAATGGTAACTTTCCCCTGGACAAAATGGCCAGAAATTCACAGTTTTGCTCAGAGAAGGACTGATAGGAATTTCATGACCTCCCTTGGAATAACTCTCATGCTTCAATGAAGCATATGGTTAAGATCCTGATTCAGGAGAGCACTTCAGTGGGATTTAACTTAAGCATATGCTTAAGTACTGTCCTGACTCAAGGCCTAAGTGCTCTCTGCAGGTTCACACCAAAGTGCTCAGGATCAGCCCCCCCGCCCATTAAACTCTTTCCCTTCCATCACCAAACAGCCTTTCCTTTTCCGCACTACCTTGCCACCCGCTCTCTGGAATTCGCTGGCAGTCTCCAGATACCAGTGCCGGTTGCCGTGAAGCTCTGCCTGCCTGCATGGTGTGTGTTTATCCTTATCTCTTTTCCTTAAACACATTGGTGTGCTGGAATCCAAAACTTTCCTTCGTCCCTCGGGGATCCTTATTGACTTTTATGGTCTTTAAAAGACCTCTGCGTGGATTTGTAATCATTCTACATGTACACGAAGCAACATTAACATAACTGCTAATTAATTTGTTTTAATTGTTTTTATATAATCCCCGCGAGCGACCTCATGTTTTGTTTTGCATCTGTTATGTTTCTGACTCAAATTTTAATGCCTTAATGGGAATGGTGCCAACTGCTGTTACACTCAGCTATGAGCAATCTGTTGGCATTCTTCCAGTCCTTTATTATGGAACTAACTATACAGCACTGTAATTTAACTAGCAAAATGTGGCAAATCACTATTATTAATAACAATAAATCTATTCCTGCAGGTTGACAGCATTAAAATAACAAATTACTCTGAAAAGAAAGCTGGTAATTTTGGGCACTTTCCACTCCGATCATTGCTGAAGTGTAATATTCATTATTAAGAGCCCTTTGGTGGCTCATGAAGGAGCTGTTTGCAGATGACAATGCATCATGGTAGTAACTGTGGAGGAGGACACGAGGCCTCGACCGTGGCTATTTCAGTCACTCGGCGTTTTCATTTAAATATTAATGGCGGGGGGTGGGGAACTGTAATTTTCTTTATCTCTGATCTCTCATCTAACCCTGCTCAATTTTAATGCCTGAGACCTGGATTATCTTTTCCCTCTTCTCTCTCCAATTCATTGCTGTTTGTTGCTTATCTTGTCACATCTTGCAGGTTGCAAGCCCCCTAATCTTTAGCAAAGCACTCGAATGTGTGCATAACTCAAAGCATGCGAGTAACTCTCATTGTAGGCTAGGATTTTCAAAGAAGCAGAAGGGAGTTAGAGGTCAAATCCTATTGAATGTCACTGGAATCTGGGTGCCTAACTCCCTTAGGCTCCTTTGGAAATTGCAGCCAAAGTCACAGGCTTCAAATTGTGCACAGGCATAACTACCTTTTTAAATCAGGGCCTTGTTGAATTAGATGGAACTATTCACATGCTTAAACTTAAGCTTATGCTTAAGTGCTTTGCTGGTACAGTGTTGTAACCCCATCTGGCACCCTTGCTCTAGAGACTTGTTATAATAATGACTTGTGTTTATTGCATCTATGGAACAGCAGGATCCCAACACACTTTACAAGCCATTTATCTACAGTGTAATTTAAGAACACTACACCAACCCTATGTCATGCAAACATATATAATCACCACTGAACACGATGGGAGTTAAGGCTGCATGCTGATTGTTCAGTTCGAGGGTGGAGATATGTGGGCTGTGGGTGGTGAAAGGGAGCTAATTGAGGTTAAGAAATAGAACTGATGTGTAGTGTAGTTGGGGCATTGACTGACTTCATTGGCTCATTTCCTTTCTTTACACAGTGTGTTCGTGGGATATTCAGTCTAACAAACTGAACTCTGCGCTTGTATTGTTTTTTGTGTGTGAGTGGTGTGTGCGTGGGGGAAATATAATACTGTATAGAGTTTGCTAGACTAGCTGCATCATAAAATACCTACATTACATCAAAATATACAAGTCATGAAGACATTCTAGTACCTGGGTTCGTTTGTATAAGACTTTGTCATACATTAGGATTTTACCTGTGGTGTTTAGAGACCATTTCATTGAACCCAGGTGGCACAGAGAACACTGATAATATTAATTTCTGCTTCTGTGTGGGACTTTCCTTTGTGGAAGGAAATCTTTTCCAAACATCTATTTATTTAAAAATAGTTAGAAGATGCAAAGCAGTGTGGGGTCAATTCTTAGGCTTTATGCTAAAGGCTTGATCTAAAGCCCCTGGAAATCACCAGAAGTCCTTCCATTGACTTAAGTGATCTTTGGATCAGTTGTTAAATTCTGGCACCAAGCAGTCTGATCAGAAACCTTCAAAATGTCATGATGAAGAATCGCCACTGAAGAATATGAGATATGAATATGCTTTGCTGCCATTTCTGCAAACTCACTAATATAATCCTTTACTCTCTAACTCTCTTCTTCAGGTGGCTATAGTAAATGATGACTGGGAACCAGGACTCCTGGGTTCCTTCTTAGACTCTACCACAAACTTGTTGTGTGACCTTTAGCCTCAGTGTCTCTATTCACCTATCTTCATACAAGGTACAACAATATTTACCTCAAAAGGGCATTGCGAGGCTTGCTTCTTGTTTGTAAAGCATTTTCAGATCCTTGGATGGAAGGCAGTATGGAAGTTCAAAGCATGGTTATTCTTGTGAATTTGCTGGAGTCATGTTTCAAATGACATCGCTTTATTCTTTACCATTATTGCCATTAGGTGGAGAGGAAGGCTAGCTTTGTGGTTAAGGCAATGGATTGGCCCGTCAGAGATCTGGGTTCAATTTGCAGTTCTTCAGATCTCTTGATGACGTTAATTGCAAAGCCACTTAATCTCTTTGCTTCTGTTCTACTGAGGTTAGCAAACCAGCACCTCTCCTACTCTTTGTCTATTTAGATTTTTTAAAAGTATTTTGAGGCTCTCTGTTCCTGTGTATCGATATAATGCCTAAAAAGGTGGGGCCCCAATTTCAGCTTGTAGGTGCAATTGTAATACTTCTAATGCATCCTTTGCAACTAAAGTCAATATTTGTTAAAGATTATGGTATTTCTACTGTTGGCTGTCTGTGCTTCACAGGACATAGGCTCCCTTATTTCTAATCAGCAATGCCCCGGTGAGAGTCTATATAGTAGGGTCTACTGTTGGAAGTGTTTTAGTAGCTAAATAAACTTGCCAGCCAATTCCACAGAAGAAGATAATTTCTTGCAATTTTTTTTTGCTCTAAGGCCTGACTGAGACATTGGAAGCAATATGATGAGACACTTTGAAAATCTTCCTGGAACTAACTGTGTACCATCCATTGACTGCATCAAGTTGTGCATAATAAGCAAATAATACTTGCAGCATCTTCATGGCTGGATGAGCCCTGCTGGCCATGGAGAATATGCCTCTAATGTAATACAGTGATTTGTCCGTGTTTGTCAAAGCAACGTGAACCCTGCCAGAGTGTTTGTTGACTTCCGTAGAGTGGTGACTGATTGCTACAGTTGAATCTACTGAGCAGGCACTGTCTGCAGCTCATAACTTGGGCTTCCATATTTTTGCCTTCGGATCAGTAACAGTTGCCTCTAGCTAACACTCTTTAATTCTGGCTAGGCAAGGAGAGTTCAGCATCATTGCTGGGTTGGAAACCCTCAAGGATTCCTCTGTAATCCTCCATATGGGGTAAGCCATTCGCCAGGTAATTTCAATTAACTCCTGTTGAACCTTGTCTTTCAGTCAATATCATATGCCCTGCTCAGACCTGTGGGACACATGTGAAATCTTGGATAACCATGGGTCTCTCCTTGCTACACATGTCTTTAGTGGTCACTGACAAGCCATGTGTGAGTGAAAGTTAATTCATTGACCTCGTTTTGCTTGGTTCTGGCCCATTACTGAGTTCTGTAGAGTATTTCTGTAATCCCAAACCATTTTTTTTTTTGCAGTTGCGCTCTATCACAGGCCAACCCAAAACTTCATACCTGAACCACTCCCTGACTTCAGAGTTAAAAATGCACCATGGCTTCAGCCATTAGGTGCGTCTTTAATTTTTCTTCATTGCTATTGGAGAATCCTGGACTAATTATTTATATTACCATAGTGACTAAGAGCCTTAGTCGTGGACAATTGCTCCATTATGGCAAGTGCCATACAAACACAGAACATGAAGATGCTCCTTGCCCTGAAGAGTTTACTCTGTGTGTGTGTGTGTGTGTGTGTGTGTACAGCAGTGCATGCAAGAAATAATCTACACAAGGGTCAGCTTTTCAAAAGGGATGCAAACTCCTATATGCGCAACCTCAAATAAAATGCTGACTTTCAAAGAGCAGCCCGTAGTTTTCGGACCTTGAGGGCATCTGAAAACTTGGTCCTGAGCTTATTTTTTGAAAAGTGGTGGTGCTCCAAAGTATAACAAGCTCACCGTCAAGCAGCCTGTTTTCTGATGTTTGAGTACGAATTGGATCTGAAGGGGGGAATTATCCATCTACTAGAGATGGATAGATTACAGAAATGATGGTTAGGCAGCAGTATTTGTGGATGGTTGGGCAGTGGGACGTAGACACGGTGCCGTATAGTGGGAGGTCAAGAGGAGGAAGAGGATGTCAGTAGTGAGAATAGGGAGGTGAGATAGCAGATTGATAGATTGAGAGAATGAGCACTGTCATGAGTTATCTTCTTCCAATTCTGAACGTCATGAGTCTCAAAAAATATGAGGTTATCTAGTCACTGAAAGTCCTTCTATAGCTTAATTACCGAGGTTAGATCATGATAGTCTGCTACTTAATCAGCGACTTTCGTTGAGTGCGATAAATCTGGTCTCGGCCCAACCTTCTCCTGGGGACCCATAGGTTGGCCATATCCGCCCTGGATCTTAGACACGAAGGAAGTAGACACTCTTTCACCGCACCGAGGCGGTCTTCTAGGCGTTTTCCTCCGCGGGTTTAGCCTGGAAAGATTGGGTGGTTCAACTCATTGATCTTAAAACAGAGACTTCCACTCTAACACCTTGGCCTCGGCTCTCTTCGTATTGCCTTTTGTGAAGTCCTTGTTATGAGTACAGACCATATCTAGCATGAACCAGAAGGAAAATAATCAATTTAGGTATTTAAAAGAAGTTTTTAATAAAAGAGAGAAAAAAATAAGAAATCTTTGTAAATACAAGATGTAGATAGTACAGTGGTCTTTCAGCTTAAAACACAACTGAGAAAAGCTCTCCGCCCAGCATAAAGATACAATAATTTAAAAATACTTCCTAGCAAACTCACACATTTGCAAATACAGAAAAACAAATTTAGAAAGACTAAACCGCCCTTCTACTTAATACTGCACATTCTGAATATATAAGAGATTGTAGCAGAGAGAGATTGGCAGATAACTCTGAGCCTGCCACGTACTAGTCCCTTTCAGGACTCAGACCCAGAAAGAAAGCGAAACCCAAAAACCACAAACAAAGGCTTCCCTCCACTGAGATTTGAAAGTATCTTGTTTCCTGATTGGTCCTCTGGCCAGGTGTTGCAGGTCACTGTTTGTTAACCCTTTACAGGTGAAAGAGACATTAACCCTTAGCTATCTGTTTATGACAAGCACAGAGATTGGGCCAGCATGAGGGACCTTGAGAAGAGCAGTCTCGGTTAAATAGAATGCAGAGGATCCAGAAGAGGGTTAGAAGAGAGGTCTGGATAATAGATGGCATGCTCAAGGAGTGTGGAAAAGGAAGATAGACATAGGTTGTCCACAGAGTCCCTGAGGAGGCTTTGCAAGGTAGCAGAAACAAGAGTATTTACAGGGCCTGAAGGAAAGGAACTGGATAAGGGTGAGAACTGGAGAATAAAAATGCAAGAGATGTCAGACAACTGGGACCACAGGGACAGGCTGAAAGATTAGACGCAGTCAATCTCTTCAGCCACCAAATTACATCTCTGGGACTTACACCCCCCTCTTTGGTGGCCCAGTTTGGTCCATAGAGTCAGACTGGAATGACAGTGGAAAGTTGTTGAGGGTGGAGACGGGGAATGGTCCAACTTCACTAATGAAGCTCTCACTCTTTAAACAGAATTCTTCAGATGCTGTTCGGATCAATGGCACTCTTAGCTCGTCTTGTTCTAACAGCTCTTTGGACTACAAATGGAAGGCTAGAAATAATTTCAGCTAGTGTATATGTTTATTTGTGTATTCAGATTTAGATTCTTCAGTAAAATTTTTCAGCTGAAACTCCTGGCAAAAAAAATGCAGACTTAGCAAAATTAAGATGTTTAGTGAATTTGTGTTCATCTCCCTGAATGGTTCATTTTAGAGAAACAACAAACACAAAAAAAGGGATGGTTTGACATTTTAAAAACAAAGCTTTTCAGTCTGAAATTACTCCACCTTGGATTATTATTTTTTAAAAAGTAAAAACAAATGAATGAAAACATTTTGATTTCATTTTGTATATTTGAGGCAGGCAGCCATGCTGTTGTTGTGAGGGATGCTGGTGTATCAGGAGGTGACATCCATGGTCATATGGATGGTGTTTGGAGAGAGGTTGTTAATGTTGTTGAGTTTCTGGAGGAAGTCAGTTGTGTCTTGAAAGAAGCTGACCCTTTGTGTGGTGAGTGGTTTGAGGATGGTTTCTATGAGTCCTGATATTCCTTCAGTAACAGTGCCATAGCCAGCTATGATGGATCTGCCTGGGTTCCCTTCTTGGTGTATCTTGGAAAACATGTAGAAGGTCTCCGGGGTTGGTTTCTGGGTGATGAGATTGTAGAGTTTCTCTTGGAGTTGTTTGGGGAAGGATTTGATGGTATCCTTAAATTCCTTCGTGGGGTCTTCTTTAAGTTTTGTAGTAGGAGATGTTAGAGAGTTGTCATTTGGCCTTGTTAAAATAGTCATCACAGTTGAGAACTATGATGGCACCCCCTTTGTCCTCTGATTTTGTGCTAACTAATGGTTGGATTTCAAGGACTGTGTAGCTGTTGTCTTAGCGGTGGAGAGATTTGATGTGATGTTTAAGGATTACACAGTCAGTATTTTTTCATGACGCAATCAATGTAATGATGAAGTATGTGGTTTCATCCACTGTTGGGTGTCCAGTCAGATGTGGTAGTTATGATATGAATGCTGTTGGGATTGTGGTAGTTGTGGGTAGTGCCATCATTGTTGTGAAAGAATTCTTTAACGTGGAGTTGGCAAGAGTATTCTTCTAGTTCTCCTCACATTGGTATGGTATCAGGTTCTGTGATGGGCAGAAGCTCAGTCTGTTGGAGAGTACAGATAATTCAGATCCAGTTAGGAGTAGTGTTGGTAAATTGCTGATGCTGGGGTGTCATGTAGTGTCCGTGTGGTGGGTCCTCGGGCCACGGTTTTTCCTGGAGGATTCTGTGAGTTGGAGTTGGTTCTCTTTTTTTATTTTTGTGTACGATGATGTCATCAGTTTTGGTTTACTGATTTTTTTTTTTTCCTCTTCTCAGTGTGCAGAATTATGTTTCTTCTTGTTAGAGGTGGTCCCTTCTGGAGTATGTAAGGTGCAGGACTTTCTATTGTGTAGAAAGTTACCCTTAGACATTTGTAAGATCATGCTATATATCTACAATTATTCCATGTTTAAGTCCAAGCCCTGGGTTTTCATGGTGATTAAAATGCCTCCTCAGTAGCAGAGTGGACTCTACAGGGTTTTATCGGTGTATCTGTAGCAGAGGTACCAACCAGAGAAGGATCCATTTATAGATATACATTCACTTGTGAGCATTAGAAGTCAAATTTGGCTTTAAGATGTAATCTAGCATAATCTGCTGATCAGACTGTGATAATTCAAGTTTAGTAAATTTGACACCAGCTGCCACCTTCTCCAACAATTCCCCGAAGTTTTAGGGATTCAGATACTGATCCCTTTCCAAAGCGGGGATGTGGGTCACTGCAGTTACTTTGTAGTTGATACCAACCTCCCCAAAGTCTCAGGGTATTCTTTTTCTCTTCGGTTCATTGCTTCCCCACTTCCCTGACAGCCAAACATCCTACTGTGTTTGACAAACAAAATGCAGACACTTGACCCCTCTTAGCACTTTCATCCTGGAAATTTGCAAAGCAGCCAAATCCCCACTCTGGATTCAGGCATGGTAGAAGGCAAAGATAATTCAGAGCTCTCACTCAACTGTAGGGAGCAATCTGCATGCAGCACATGCTGTGTGTACTGGCATACATATATACCATAGTCACTAGAGCTTGTAAAGCTCCATGAGTTTAAGGCACATCTCTGCAGGAGGAGACTAATTTGTGACCCACTGTGTAACCCTTTTGTCATGTCTTCTGGCATCTCGCCCTCACCAATGACACACTTCAACCTGCAGGGAAAAATTTCCTGTAGATCCCAGCTGCTTATTGAATTTCCTTGTTCAAAGCACATCTCTGCAGCACCTCTCACTGGAACTTCTGGCCTTGCATTACCACAGAGAAAGGGTGAACCTATTAGACATCTGAGCTGGGCAGCAATAAGGCAGCACACCTGGGTCAGGAGGGAAGAATTCCATTCAGGTGGAGGATGCTAAAGGAGGGAATTGCAGAAAACATGGAGCCCCAGTGATGGATTATATTTATATAACACCTTCCACACTGAAGAATGTCAGTCATCCACAGGGATCACTTGCCCATCTCTGGGATGAGGAATGCAGTGACTATTTTTCATTAGCACTACAGGCTTATTTTATTTTTGGAAGTAAATCCTCCAGCTGAAACAGGAGGAAGATAGGCAGACTAACTCCCCAAGCTGTTATTTAGCCAAGACATTAGGATTAGCATTTAATGTTCCCAAGCATTATGAAAAGGGATTTTTTTTTTAATCACCATGAGTGGCCAAGCCATAGAATTCCACCTCATTTGAAGGATGGGATCTTCAGTAGTGCAACACTGACATGCATAGAAGAGTGTTGTCTGCTGATCTATTAATGCCACTTTCAGCAATAGCTGAGTGTTTCCGTGAACATTTCCCATGAAAGTACTAGGCAGGTCAGTTGCTGTTTAGCTTATGAGAGCACCACACCGGGCAATATGCCTATGCTATTGCTATTGAGTCATACAATCAGAAATAAAGTATATCATTCACCGTGGTGATGACTATACCAGAAGTTCCAGATAACAATGATCACAGCAGCTGGTACTATGCAATCCAAAATGCTGTTGGGAAGGCAACTGTAAATTTTACATCATCCTCATGGAATAGCTCTCTTAATACGGGAGAGGGAGAAGAAAAGCCACGTACCAGAACAAATGTAGGAAACGGAAAAGCATCTCTTTTGAGTCTCTAGTGTCAGCCCGTCAACATAGTCCTACCCAGGGGTGAAGCAGTTTGAACTGGATAAGAACCAATCTGAATTTTTACCCCAAATTTGATAGGAACATTCTTTTTGAAGTTCTAAAAGATCTGAATAGCCTTTTTCTCCGTTTAAGTTCTGTGTCTGAGAGAGGCTGTTCTTGTGGCATTTCCAGGCAGAGGTATCGGAAATTGACCAAAGCTTCTCATCACCAGAACCTCAGTTTAATTTCTCAGGCTGGCGAGGCATGGATAGATGGCATAAATACCTGAGCTCCTCAGTGCTAAGGACTTTGATACAAAGTGCATGGAAGCCAGTGGGGCAGTCTGATTGGCTTTGGCTCAATAGCGAACTCTAACACAGTGTGTCAGCATCTGATGGATGGCAGTGTGCCCAAGCCTCAGCAGTAAGAATATTTAGTTGCCTAGCACTGTATCACCTGCACAGCCTCTCTCTCTAACGCTTTGGCTAATTTAAGCTACAATATCTTATCAGTCAATGTCCCCCCCTTCTTCTGGCCTAGGATTCATGACAGAAAACAGATTGATGGAAGCCTCTAATAAATAACAGCCAGTGTGCTCCCCACTCACTGTGAAGTCCTGAGAGGCCTCATCAAAATTCCCTTCAATTTCAGTCGAATATGCATCATGCTAATGAAATAGCTCAGCCTGGAGGAGTCCTTTGTGGCCCAAGCTCATTTCAGCGGAATGAACAATGGAGGTAAAAATGCGCAAATAAAATTGTTAATGCAGTAGCAGTGTGGCAGGGAGGAGATAAAACCAAGCTTTTCTTAATCCTAAGCAATTCTGCTTGGGCTGCATATTTATCTCTTCTGCTCACAACAGCTGATGGCTCACTTCTTATTTCAGAATGGGTCACTTTCCCTGATTTTGTGTGTGTGTGCCTTTTGTTTTCCTGCCTCTGTCAGTGGCACTGTGAACTTCCTAGCACAACTCCCTTCAGGTTCTTCCCAAATGCCATTGAGAGAAATGTCACTGCAGTTCCTTGGGAGCTGATCACTGGGAGAATACTCAGTGACCTTAGTTCAATTGCATGTTGTCCACAACATTGACTGCATGCCTAGATTTTTGTCTGAAGAGTGTGTGCGGAACAATTATAACAATTAATAGACATGACGGTCTGAAGTACTTCTGCAGGGGAGGAAAAGCTTTGTCATAAGCCAACATAATGCTGTTGTTCACATGGTGTGTGTGTGAGGAGCTATGCCAATTTACATCAGCATAGTGTCTGATCCATGGTCTCTTGCTGAGGATCTGATCAGCTAAGTGTAGGAATCCAATGTGAAAAGCCAAAATGTCAACTTTCCTCTGTCTTTTCCCAACAGCAAAGTCAAGAGAAAAGCTGGGCTGGTGCATGTCCTTCAGAGGACATTAATAGAGATCCATTAATTGGCGCAGAAATAATTGTCAAGGATTCACAACCCACCCAGTGGCTCATAATGGCCATAATGAAGCCGGACTTTCTAATCTGATTTCCCAGGACTTAAATGACTGTGTGCATTGGCTTAGTACCATTGTGATTTGGAAATACAAACTTAATCCAGCTTTACTGGCAAGCACATTAAAACTTGGAAGTTGTCTGCTTTTGATACTTCCTGACAGTTACAGCCACAACTGCTAGTTGAAGTACTTTGAAGCAACCTTCAAAAAACAGAAATAGTCACAGTCAGCAATCAGAAGAGTCCTAGGTAATCTAGTTACTCTCTCAGTTGCTAAGCAAATACAGTTTTCAGAGAAAATGTAACCTGCTCCTGCACAAAAGAAGCCTTCCAGAAAAAGCTAAAAAATACCAAAAAGCTAAAGACATAATGAAATAAAACAAAAGAAAAACAGGCACCGCTCTAAATAAATACATAAAATCTGCAAGTTTTTCATTCAAAATTTTAATGTTGTCTAAAACCGGGGCAATCATTTATCAGTGTGAAGCAAACTTCCAGAACCAGCTAGGTCTCAAAGAAAATGAGAGTAGAACTTCCATAAGTAAAACAAAAACCAGATTATGAGCTCAGAAAAACACCTACTTCCTTTTTCATAAACAGTGACAACTGAACAGCCTTCCACATCACTTGTTCCAGCTGTCTGCGATGACGTTTACCAAGGATCGCACCCTTTGTACTTTTTAAAGTCCCTGACATAGGCTATGTCTATACTGGCATGTTACTGGGCCATGTGCATGCTTGTGGGTGCTTTCCATAACCATTCCCAGTGTCCCCATATATGGTGCTGGACATGGGTATAATGCTGTGTACATGTATATACCCGCATCCACACTGCCCCTGTTGTTCCACAAGGTTAATGCTACTATTTCAGCGGTGGTATCCCCAGGTTCTTTGAATCACAGGGAGACATTGTCTGTAGGAACTGCTTTTGCTGTGAGTTCCCTGCTTCACATATTTGCTGGTGGCAGTTCTTGCTTGTGTCTTCCCCTGCCAAACTGGGTGTAAAAATGGAGCAATGGCAAATGCTGCTGGTATAATCGTCACCTGCAGTGTACTCCATATGTTTGAGAGTAAAGGGGAGTGCTCCCATCCTGAGTGGGCTCAGGACAAGACTGGTTTACAAACTCTGCACAGGCAGTCAGATCCCACCCATGTACACACTGGTCCTTCCTGGTTCCCATTGGCAAGGGAAATTAGAGATGCTATATGCACACACATCTTGGCACAGCAGGGAGGCAGAGGATGACATCTACCTATGCCAAGGGTCGCCTTCACACTCCTTGACAGTTCCTGGTCCAGCTTGTTGTAGAAGGGGCATGTATGATGAGCCTTCCTGGAATGACTGTTTAAATCTCTTGTCCTCCTGTACAGGGAAGGACAGTGCTTGATGTGTTCCTGGCACTGGGCTGCAGTCTGCTCAGTGCCCACCTGCTCCACCCTCTATGAAATTTCCCAGTACAGGTGACTGTTCCCACTGCTCCAGGTGAAGCAAGTGAAGTACGGTGGTCTTGGAGCACAAGTTGATCAGCACCTGGGAGTGGTTGGCAAGCCAAGCAGCTGGTCTTAGAGCAGGATCCGTGTTCACTTGTATTGATCAAAAGAGTGCTGGGGAAAGCCGTTCTGATGCAGTGAGCGTAGCTCGCTCCTGCTAGTGAAAATATGGGACAGGGATCTTCATGGTTTGAGTAAGGCTCAGGATGCAAAGGGGTCAGTGCATTGTGGGTCTGAGGATGGAGGACTACCAACGCTTGAGACCAGTCCATGCCCTTTACCTCCATCCACCCTGCACACTGGGAACCATAGCATGATGTGTGTATTTACCCACACCCTTCAGGTGTGCTAGCTTACTTCTGGGGTTTAGATGTGGGCAACGGAGTTATAGCAGCCACATGTATGCACACGTGTACAGCCACTAGTGTAAACGTACCCTTAATAGCTGTATAAAAGATGAAAGTTGTATCTATATCTTTATACTACCACCAGCAAGGTTCCAGTCATTCTATCCATAGACCAGTAAGTTCTCCAATCTCTAAGGGGAAAGACTAGTGGGGGCACTTTCCACTCAACTCTCTGGTGCCTCAGATCTTTGCTTACCAGGAAATAAAGTGCACAAAGGAAGCAACTGCAAAACATACCAGGCCAGATACTCAGCTGATGTAAATCAGGAGTTTCATTAATGTCAGCAAACTGATCATCTAAAGATAGCTCCGCCATTTCCTTCCCCATATCTTCAGTCATTTGGATCTCTCCTCCTGAATGGTGCATGAGTAGAGGATAAGTATGTATTGTTCTGCATTACTGTCTATGAAACTAAATGTTGAGAGCTCAAATGTATGTGACTTTCACCCTCTAGAGGCTGACTCATACAGAATATATGCTCTAATAGAATGGAGTCTATCTGAAAAGGAAGAGCACAGTGCTACTGGAGATGGAAGGCCCTGGATTCTATCTACAGAGCTGTAATCTGCAAACTAGTTAATGATCATGATGTCTATTGTTTGCAGCCATGGACTATTAGAGTATCTGCATCAGAAAATGAATGATGGCCCAGGTCAGAAGTCAATGTTTTGTGAATATTCTTTCCTTTGACAAATCTAATGTTAGCCACTTAACCATGTGACTCCTGAATAGGGATTACTCACAGGCTGAAAGATAAACACGTGCTGAAGTGCTGCTCTGAATTGGGGCCAGAGTGCATGGCCAGGGAGTGCGAATGGAAGGAGACAGAATGAGCACATAGTTGCATTAAACTGTTGTCAAAACCTAAAAATGCCCATCAAGAACTTGCAAAGCGTCTTATGTCGCCTTAGGAAGAGGCCTGATAACTCCCAATTTTCATCAAGTTCACTTGACTGATGGATAAAAATGAACCAATTTACCCTGTCTCCACTGGCTTGTTGTGACAAGATAATGGGTCCCAGAAAGATGCCTCACACATCAGGGTATAACACTAAAGAAGTGGAACACATGCCAGCTGGACAAGATTCCTAATGGGGTTGAAGATAAATGCTGCAAGAGCGCAGCTGATTTGTAAACCCATAAAAAACAAATAGCACAGTAAGGGGCATGCTGCAGACAGACAACTCCCAGTGACAAGATTTTTGGCCTCCTGCTGGGGCAGGGGCAATCAGTCATTCTCTCTTTTATTTAGAAGTTCTCAGCAGCTAAGTGGTGTGGTTTATTTCATTAGTTGTTTAGTATCTGGCAGATATTCCTTATCAGGTTTGACAGGTCAACTGCAGGACCTAAATTACACAAGCCCTTTTAACTCTGAACTCCTGGCTTTTGTTTGTCTGTCTCATACCCTGGGCGTTATCCAGCTTATGGAATTTGATTTATTTCTGTGTTGGCATATCCCGATGAATCTGTGTAAGGGAAACAGACTGCATGTGCCCCTTCAGAGGAAATCTCTGCTTCTATTTCTCTACCCACTAAAAGCTTTATCACTCAGCCTTGTTATTACCATGCTAAACGGAACACTTCAGAGCTTAGCAGCTTAACAAGATAAAAACAGGCTTTGCGGTTAATGTGGTTACCATAGGCATGCACATGGGGCCAGAGAGTTTGAGCAGCTGACTTCCTTCCACAGCTGTATCAGTGGGGTAGAAAATAAGTTTGCCTGATAAAGCTAAAATACCTTTAATTGTTTGTTTTCATGGACTTCATAAGTGGCAGCATATTGAACATTGGTACTAAGACAGTGTGGAATCCTGGTTTATTATTTCTTTTAAACCATAAATCCAACCTCACTATACTTAATCTTAGAGAGGGGCTGTTTCCACAACTCTTACACATAAAGTAGCCCTTTCTTAGGGGAGCTATCCCAGGGACAAAGGGACAGATTGTGATTCCCGTACTTGCACTTAGATCTAACTGTACCTAGAGACCTGTTGGCAATGGCTTTTATTCATTGTGAGTAAGGAATAGCCCATCTGGCTCTAAATGGACAAGCCTAGTGCTTTAGAAAAGCTCTGTGCTTCGTATCTTCTTTGCAGAGGGGTCCATAAGAAATAGGAAGGATGGATGTTTTTGCATACAGTCAGGGCAGATGTCCAGATTCCCAGCTGGTGTAATTTCAATGCAACTATGTCAAATTACATTGCCAGAGGATTGGCTGGATTGTTTCTTAACTCTTTGATTTGATTTCTGGGACAGCTGATCAGGAATCCATCAGTTTTTATGGCTACCTGAGAGTATTTCCCGACACCACCAACTTCTAACTCTCTGAACCAAGGCAAACTTCCTCAAGTTATTCCTCAAAGTTGCCAGTTCTGGCACTTGGTACTTGCCGGCATGGTATCATGGAGCATTAGCTATCATCTGTTAATCAGCATCTTCCTCCAAAGTACCAGGGAGCAGCATAATAGTAACCACTACAAATAAACGGTTATATTTATTTCAATCATAGGCACCTACTCCGTGGGTGCTCCGGGGCTGGGACACCCATGGAAAAAACATAGTTGGTGCTCTGCACCCACTGACAGCTCTGTGGATCCGCCTCTCCCTCCGCCCGGGGCCTGGGGCAGAGTGGGGGCCAAGTACCCTCTGGCAACACATAAAGACGGTGCCTATGATTTCAGTGACATTTATCCCCTATTCTCTTCTATTGTTGACCAGAATCTGAGCTGGTTGGAAATTTTTTTTCACCCCCCATAGAAAACATCATCAACCAAATAAATATTATTTTTTATCAAAATTCCTAGTGGAAATTTTCAATTTTGTTTGCAAGATTAACATTTTCTGTCAAACTGCTGCTGCCACGCCAGCCTCCCCTTATCCCTCCCACCCGCCTTGGTCACAGGTTTGGTTTTCAGCTGACAAGCTTTGGGATTCCAATGAAAACTTCCTGAGGAAGGTAGACACAATTTCCTTTTGAAAAGTTGGGGTTTCAACAATAAGAAAAAAAAGGTGATGGAATTTTTTTGACTACCCCTTCCTAGAACTTTAAGGGAAGAAAGACATATTCCTATGTGAAACTCTTCAATGACCTTGTTCCAGTCTACTTTCCCTGAAGCTTTTCCCTGCTGCCTCCACACTGCCAGAGCTTTTCACTGACACATGTTGCCAGCTGCCTACTGCAGTGTGGACTCAGTGTGCTTTTCGTTGTGGCAAATAAGCTACACCTACCCTACATGCTGCTGCCAATGGTGTGGCCAGTACGTGGAGCTTATAACTAGGCTCGGCAGCATTAGATTTTTATTTTTGCGTAATTTTGTCAATAATATCAATGTTTATTTTTAGGCATTGTGACAGGACGGGACTCACCAACTTGGCACTTCCTGCTGGCCGTGCTGGGAATTAGCTCTTGGTTGCCGCTGCACCTTCTTCTAGTGGTGTCTCACCGCCATCACTTCTGCTCCACCTCTAAGACTGTGTCAGTTCCGGGACCGTGGGGAACCGGCTTTCTCTAGTCCTTCCACTTGCCACTGTGGCCTACTGCAGCCTTCAGTCTAGCCCCTCACCTCAAGGGATACTGCAGTCTGAATACTTGCCACTCCCTCTGTGGCAAGTGGGAAACAGGGAGGGGGCAGGCCTGCCCACTACTCCAGGCCCTGACCCAGGGAGCCCAACAGCCAGCAGCCACATGCTGCCACTCCTCCAACTCCCACTGCCTATTTCCCTGGGCCACTTCCCCATAGTCCTACTACCTTCCCAGCCCTTAGTATCAGGGGCCTCAGACTGGAAGTCCTCAGGCTGGAGCTCCCTATTGCTTCCATGTACCTGCCCAGCACTGCTCTAGCTAAGGTACTCCTCTAAGGCAGCCAGTCCTTCTCTCTTGCACTTCAGGGAGAGACTGCCCCTGCTCTGTTGAGCAGCCCTTCTTATATGGCCCTCCCTGGTCCTGATTGGCTGCTCCAACAAACCTTCTCCTGACTGGCTCTCTACAAGCCCTTCTCCCATTGGTTGGGTTTTGCACAGCCTCCCTGAGGGCTGCTTTAACCCTCCATCTGCCTGTGTGGGGCCCACCACTGTGTGTTTTTATTTTTATTGATTTAAATTTTCACAGTTGCACAAAATTATGGGTTTAAGCATTTTTGTCAATTTTTACCCATTTAATGTCCTGCAATTGTGAAAATTGATGGGAGGGTAGTTAGACAGTATTTATTTAATGACAGTAGATGTTAAGATTCAAAAACTTAGAGCTTTATAACTATTAAAACACAAATTGTCACCATCACATGACAAAATATACAAAGTAGATATCCTTAAATAAAACTCTAATGGTTCTCAAGCAGCATTTTTCTTTCTTTGCCCATCTGTAAATTTCTATTTTCATGGATGGAAATATTTTTTGCCAGTTTGTGTGTGAAATCAGCGTTAACCAGTTTAAAAATTCTCATCCTTCCAAGCCTAAGTATTCATTTAGGGTCCGATACTGTGTTCCTGATGCACACCAACCTCCACTTCATGCATTGTTTTGCACACACCAGATCACTGTGATGATGATCAAAAGAGATACAGCCCAGACTTTTGAATGTTTACAGAGTAGTGTATTGTCAAATGTGATATTCTTTATTTGAAATGAGAGCCAAAATGTGCTAGTCTTAGTACTAAATCCATTATATCAAAAGTTAGATTACTTGCTTAGTATTGATCTCTGAACGGAAGAAAGAAGCAGAGTGTTTCAGAGAGCTAGATGGTATAAACACTGTATTTGCCTAAAAAAAGCTATTGCTGGTAGAACTAATTTTCCGTCTGCTGTGAGTGATTGTGAATTGGTTTGTAGATAGCTCTGGATATTCATTCCAGTGATTAAGGTCACTGGACACTAGAGTAATAGATCTGTGCATAGGTGGCCAACAAGCCAGCAGGTAACTCCCAGCTTCAGATTTGTTCCTGCACGTGGACCATGTAGCTCTATTCTCAACATTGACAATATCATCCATATATAGAGGCGAGCAGACAGATGCCTGCATCGTGTATGCTGTATTCCTTGCAAGTGGCTCCATGGATTTTAAACTCTTGGATATGTACTGCAAGTCAAGCATTCTCTGCATCAATAGCAGCAGCTCATACATTATTCAGCATGTTTGTAACAGTGAAGCACTAAAACAGGCGAGAACATTTGGAGCTTGAGCAAAACGTACACGTTGCATTACATATACTGATTGTAATGTATCTGTTTTAATTAAAAAGTGTGGAATCTAAATTTTAATGAGTTGCAATAGCAAATAGTCAACTTGAAATATTTATGGAGGCCTGATACTCCATAGGTAATTCAATTTCATATTCACTGAATTGTTGCCATTGATTTCCACTTTGGAAATATTTTGACATATTTCAGGTGAATTCTCTCTCTCTCCCCCCTCTCCCCATCTGTGTGGTGGCTCTGAGCCACATTTTATTATCCCTGAACTGCATAAAATTTCCCTTCATGCCAATGGACTCTCTTCATACCAAATATGTTGTAAAGGAGCCAGATTTTGCACTTGGTTTATGCCAGTGTGTTGCTGTATAAACTCGATCAAAGAAGAGGAAGAATGGCCTTGTACAAGGCACTAGATTGGGATTCAGGTGATCTGGGTTCAATTCTCAGCTGTACCAGAGACTTCTTGTATTCCTTGGGTGAGTCACGTAGGCCTTGATCCTGCAAACTCTAATGCATGTGCTTAATTTTACTGCTGAAGTAATCCCATTGACTTCATGATAGTAAATAAAGCACATGCATCTGCAGGACCAGGGCCTTAATCTCTCTGTAACTCAGTTCTTGTAATAATCTTGCCACTCTCCCATTCTGCCTTGTCTATTTAGACCAGGGGTCGGCAACCTTTCAGACGTAGTGTGCCAAGTCTTTATTTATTCACCCTAATTTAAGGTTTCACATGCCAGTAATACATTTTAACATTTTTAGAAAGTCTCTTTCTATAAGTCTCTATAATATGTAACTAAACTATTGTTGTATATAAAGTAAATAGGGTTTTTAAAATGTTTAAGAAGCTTCATTTAAAATTAAATTAAAATGCAGACCCCCCCGGACTGGTGGCCAGGACCCGGGCAGCGTGAGTGCCATTGAAAACAGGGCCTGCTCCAGGCCCCAGTGTGCCAAGCGCGTGCTTGGGGCAGCATGCCGTGGGGGGTGCTCTGCTGGTTGTTGGGAGGGCAGCAGGTGGCTCTGGTGGACCTCCCGCAGGCGTCCCTGCGGAGGGTCTGCCGGTCCCGTGGCTCCGGTGGAGCATCCGCAGGCATGCCTGCGGGAGGTCCACCGGAGCCACGGGACCGGCGGACCTTCCTCAGGGATGCCTGCGGGAGGTCCACTGGAGCCGTGGGACTGGTGGACCCTCCTCAGGGATGCCTGCGGGAGGTCCAGCAGAGCCATGGGACCAGCGAGCAGCAGAGCGCCCCCCATGGCGTGCCGTCGTGCTTGGGGCGACGAAATGGCTAGAGCTGGCCCTGACTGAAAATCAGCTCACGTGCCGCCTTTGGCATGAGTGCTATAGGTTGCCTACCCCTGATTTAGACTATAAACTCTTCAGGGAAGGGACTGTCTTCTATGTGTATATACCACATTAGCACCACACAGCTCCAATCTCACATGAGGGCCCTAGGAAATACTGTAATGTCCCCTTGGATTTATACTCGTTTCACTAGTGTGAACATCTGGCTAGAAAACCTACATTGTGAGGCTGAGACAGGAATATTTAGCCAAAATTTGACTGTTTGGAAAACAGAAAATTCCTTAAGACAGATAAAGAAATATATATACTGAAATGATGCATATCTCCTAAAATTTCAATTATCGGTCAAAATATCCTGAAATCAAGACGTTACTAGCCTCAATTATCGGAAAGCCACTGGGGGCACTGAGTAAGTTCACATAAATGAGCTTTCTGAGAATGGAGGGAATTTTCAGTGTAGTGAATGAGTGACAGGAGATTTGATCCTTTTTTGATACCAGGGAGTTTTGAGGTAATTGAAGTTTGAATAATCTAGGTTGAACAGTATATCTGAGCAAATGAAGATACTGTGGAGTGTGTGTATGTTAAACTGGTATCTTTTGTCAGCAATAAAATTAGCCAGGCTAGAGATTAAAGCCACCTCTTTTTCAAAGTGCAGTGGGTCACAGGCTGCAGTTCTTGAGAATCCTGCATATTACTCCATCAATGGACCTCTACTCTGAATCTGGAGGGGCCATCTACAGACACTGGAGGATAGTTGAGCATCTCTGGTCTCTTCCCTCCAGATGTTGTCAACAAAGGTGACAATGGGGATGTGGATATTTGCCTCTGTGAAGCTAAATCAAGACCACCAAATTTGTATCATATAGTTGAATGGTAGCCATCAGGCAGAAGGGGATTCAAAACAGCAATAAAGAAGTTATCCTCAGATTCTCTTTACATGAATATTTTAATGTGATCCAGTGCAGTGCCTTAAACATGTGAACATCTTTCCCCGGGATCGGAATGTCAAATCCATGATATTAGAATGGATTGAAAATTAGGCGAACTAGAGTGCCCTAAGCCTACAGCTGAGAGATGGTACAAAATACACCAGATCAGAGCTATGGGGAGGAAACTGAATGGACAGATGAGAATCATCCTGACCTCAGCTAGGTGCTGAACAGAGGAGACTAGATGGGGACAGAAACTCTGGGAGAGAAGCAGAACCACAGCAAAGAAGGGAGTTTGGATGTCAAGACAGAGGGTTGCTATAGAAAGGAGGAAGGGAAGTAAAAGGAGAAATGCCAGTATGTGTGTGTTTGATGTTAGGGCTTATGTGCACCCCTATGGCTTTGATAAACATACATCTTTCTTTGAAAGTGTTACCAAAAAAGGACAGCAGTCAATGCCAACTATTTCCTACAGCAAGATTCCCATATATAGAACCACGGGGAAACTACCTTAGACCACAAATGGTAAACAAGCGGAGCCATTGGCACCCTTATAAATGAATCTTTCTTTAAAGTATAGCTTAAAATCAACTTTGTTTTCTTCATTGCAGTAGAACATTATATATTCTTTAATAGAAAATTAAGACCTACAGCATGATTTGAGAATTGACAAATAAAAAAAAATACCAATGTGAAGTAGAATTGTGTGAACTACCCAAATTACAAAAAGCTCAGAACATAAAATGCTTCTGGTACAAACTTGTCACTCAAGTGCCAACTGTCAAGGGTTGGATACTATTCATAAATCATGGCTTTAGCCTTTATCTTAATGTCAGTGCTTTGTTATGATTGACCTTCTTCTGGATGGAAGCGCACTTAAGCTATTGTAGCCTAAACAATATGATTCTGTTCTGAAGGGGGAGAACAGAGAACGCATTGTTACTTTGTAAAACGTCTTTGGACTGAATCCCAGATGGAAAGGAAGTGGTGTAATTACTGCACTCAATACAGAGCACTGGAGGGCATGTAAGGCAACCGGTCTCTAATGAGCCAGGCGGCACACCACAACACCACTGAATGCAGGACAGTACTAACTAGCCAATTTTCATATTAGTGCTTTATTTGTTCTGCTAAATGCAAAAAATTCTGCATTTGACCACCATAAATTAAAAATTAAAGCCAGGCTTCCTCAGCAACGAGGAATAAATATATACCAAGTCTGTTTGACAGTGGTGAATTTTACAGTCAGAGAAAGTTTTATTTTCTTCCCAATGGAAGAGAGACCATTTCTCACTCCAAATCTCATGGCATTTTTATTGTGGAATCTTCATTGGATATCAAATTGCAATATGATATGATCTTTACACTGTCAATTTAGATCTGCACAAAGAAATACATTCAATCCTGGCACTACAAATTACGCTTCTGAGCTATTGCTTAGATACTATTCTGATCTTGTATTTTAATGTTTCTTGTGATATATATTTCCCTGAACATTGCAACGACAGCATAGTTAATGTATAAGTGCTAGGCATTGTGCTAGGCATGGTACCTACCTATTATAAAAGACAGTCTTGTCACAAATAGCTCACAGCAGTAAATAGACAAGACAGAGGGTGGGGGAAAAACGGTATTGGCTCCATTTTATAGATTTATTGTCCTATCCAAACCCACTGTGGAAGTCTGTGACAGAGCCAGGAATTAAACCCAGGTCTCCTGGGATCCAGGAGAGTGCCTTAATTACAAGATTATCCTCTTTCCCTAATATTGATACTACAGTAGCACCTAGAAGTTCCAGTCAGGACCAGGGCCCTGTTGTGCTAAGCACTGTAGAAAACATATACAAAGAGATGGTCCCGGCCCATAGTATGCAAAATCCATAGATATAGGGTGACCAGATGTCCCGTTTTTTAAGGGAGATATGTGTAATTGAAGCCATCCTGCAGGTGTCCCAACTTTTTCTTTAAATCGGGCAAATTGTCCCATATTTTCTGTCTCCCACATCAGTGCTGGTGGGTCCTGCTGCTGGCCAGATCCCTGCTCACCAGCCACCTGCTCACCAGTGGTGAGTAAGGGGGGGTTCAGTGGCCGATGATGGGGGTGAGTGTGCAAGGCTGGTGGCGGGGCAAAGCTGAAGTGCACAGGGCCAGCTGCTCCCTCTGCTGGTCTGTCAGCGCGGGGCCCTGCTGTCCCCCCCTTGCCCCCGGTCTCGTTTTTGGCCAGCGCTGGTTGCGTGCTGCAGTTACGGGTGAGTGTGGGCAGGCGCCAGGCAGCGTCCTGTTACGTGTAGCCTCTGCTGCCCACCCATCGGCCTTTTACGTCTCCTTCCCCCCGCTGTCCTTTCCCTGCTTTGCCCCTTCACCTGCCCCAGCCCCACTGTTCCTACATATCCCACCCGGCGGGGTGCATCCTACTCCCAGTGCTGTGCAAAGAACCAGCCCCTGGTCGGAGTTCTCAGCTTACTAACAGCCTGGCTGGCAGGCTCCTTCCTTCCTCCACTGCCTCTGGCTGGGCCAGAGCCCCAGGAAAGCCCAAGGCCCTCCAGCCTGGGCATTGGCTAGGAGGAACCAAGCCCTGCATGTGCTAAAACCCCATGCAGCACTGGCATGGAGAAGCCTCACTGCTTCTCAGCTAAGCTCTGGAGTGGTGGGGAGGAGGGAAGTGATTTCTAGCCTATTTGCGCACTGACCCTGCAGGCTCCACAGTACCCTCTTCTCCCTCTCCCTGGGTCTTGCCCCCGCAGAGAGCCTGAGGCTGCTCAATCCCCTAGGCACCCCCTCAGGTCTTGCCCCCAGGGAGCCTGGGGCTGCTCCATCCCCTAGGCACCCTACCCTGCTGAGCCATCTCTCTGGCCAGGTTTGCTGAAGCCCCTGCAGTCAGGTTCCCTGGGTCCTGGTGCACAAGGCATTCTTAGGGTTTGTAAGGGAAAATTTAGCAGGCCTTAAACTTTAGTCAAGGCCCTGAGTTTTGTCAAGCATGCTTACAGCCCTTGAACTATGATCCTGCTTGTTTCTGTGTACAAGGGGCAGAAGGAGTCAGAGTGGAAAAAATCCCCAAACAGAACAATTTGTAATAGCCCATGCTAAGGAAATATATAACTGCAATAGCACTGTTAGAAAAGTCCAACCGCAAATGAACCAGACTGTGGATAACAAGAAGGGTGATTGTTCTTTTTGCTTTTGACCTGTATTAATTTTGCAATGTATTCCAAATAAGTTAATTAATATGGAAGTATGTGTAATTTGTCTGTGGTTTTAAGCTTTAAAAAGCTTGTGTGTTCCTGGAGTCGGTGGGGGGCAGCTCCAATAGCTGTCACCCCCTGCGCACTTGTAATCAATAAAGGGCCTCAGGCTGATCTTATTGAAAACATAATGTGTGGATCGATTTTTTTCCACATCAATTGGTGCCGTGACTTAGACAGACAGTGACCTCGAACACCGGAGGACCACGAGCTGTTCCCCACCAGACCCCGGGCCCATTGAAAAGGTAAGAGACCTTTTGAAATCTGTCTTTCTGGTGGAGAACTGCCTGTAGGCTCTGGGATTGGGTGAGTTGCACGTTCTATCTGGACCTTTTGCTGCCAGACAAGCCTGACGTCCTTCTGTTCTGTTCTGTTCCCCGGGAAGAGCCCTATGTGTGGCTAAATAGGCCTCTGTACTGATTTGTATGCTGCTGTGAATGTTTGAATGAAAGAGAGAGTCATAGGAAGATGCCCAGAGCTCTCTGCGAAGCTTGTTGGCTCATGATCGGAGATGTCTCTAAAGCAAGCCCTGTGACCCCACCTAGAAGGGCTGAAACAGAAGGGTCCTGACCGAAGTAGCCTCGCTCTGTTGGCTTGACCGCTGAGGGGACTACCTGGGTCTAGGTTTGTGTGACCCTATCCTCCCCACCCTCGGGCGGTCTGATTTCCTCAACCTCTTTCCTCTGATTCCCCTCCCAACGTAAGGGTAGTGCATGAGCCACTGACGGGTCCAAACGCCCCACCAAGAGCAACAGAGTAAGCGGCGCCATTCTGAGACCAGCCAGCATTCTTTGCTGAAGGGGGGTGTAGGCAGTCATGGATGCCCTACAATAAGCCTTCCCTTGTAAAAGACCCGAGTGAAAGTGATCTGTTAAAATGGGGGCCAGTGAGACAAAAGGAATCACCTGCAAAAGGGCACACCTGAGTATTGTATGTTTGTATGTATGCAAATTGCAGTCCTTTCACTTGTAAGCTTTTTAAAGAATGAGATCTCCACAAAGCAAGTTTGATGTATATTTTAATTGGTATGAAGAAGCAGAAAAATGGTGCCGTGAATCTCAAATGAGAAGTCTCAAGGACTCCCAGGAGAAACTTACCACGAAATAAAAAGGGAATTGGCAAAGAATTTAAATTCAACTAAGCCGGCAAGAAATATTATGCAACAAAAGCCCCTTATGTTCACCCCTCAGACAGTGTCTCCTCTTGCTGAGGAAATATTCCCCTTGCACCAATTCCCAGGCATTGGCGCTTCGAGTCAGGAGACCTTGGTGTCTGTGCATGCACCTTGGTCTCCCAGGGATTTGTATAATTTAATTTAAAATGTTCTGAAAATAAGAGAAGACCCTGTTAAATTTCAAGAAGAATTAAAAACTATCACGCACTGTTATAACACTACCTGGGCAGACTTAAACCAACTCTTGAAGGGAGTCCTGCCCAGGAAAACATTAAATCGCTTTTATCAGGCAGCCCGGTGGCCCATGGAGGACCCAGGCCATGACCAGGACACGATAAATAGGATCAGAAACAGGCTGTGGGAAGCAGTTCTCACAGTCTGCCCAAAGAAAGAAGATTGGGCCAAAATTAGCACCTGTAAACAAAGTAAAGAAAAGAATCTAAATGAAATTTTAGCAGCTCCCCAACACTATTCCCGCCACATTGAAACTAAGGCGATGATCCTCTAGCTCCAGGTTATGCAGGGACCCTGCAATAGCTGCCCATTGTGTGGGAGAGGGGAAAGGCCAAACCAGGAGACTGGGTCTACATAGAGGTCCATCAGCGAGGAAGACCGTTATCAAGTCCTATTAATTATCAACTCCACTGTGAAGTGCCGAGAATTGACTACCTGCCCATGTTTCTCATTGTAATGGCTCTCCAACTGATGATCAATCTATCTTTCCTTCTGGTGGTGTTGCTCCTCCTGGACAGCAGGAGTGAAGGACAAGGTGAACAGCTGGTAACCTCCTTTGTTTGCTGACAGACCAACTGTGCCTTTGGATCTTTCTAAGAAAACAACCTCTCCACCTGAGGACATAGTAAAGTCTCCAACCAAGCAAGGTGATTGTGCTAGTAACTTCTCTCTTGCTGCCTCACTGCCAGACGGCTAAGTGAATTAAGACTACTAAATCTCGAAGAATAGCTTGCAGAAGCTAGCCAAGAATACGTGAAGATGAAACTTTTAATATTCCTCAGCCTCTCCTTCTTAACGAACTTAGGTTGGAGATGGGAAAGTAATATTTTTCTAAAATCTTAGCCAATCTGTAGCTTCACTAGTAGAAAGTCAAACATATACCCAAAGAATCTGTTCTGCCGCTGGAGATTCAACCTGTACTTAAAATTATTCTCGTAACTAATAATTTATCCTGTACCCTATTGCAATATACCTCTTCCTTTGCCATTGATGCTGATTCTTCTCTCAACTTTTTGTGAAGATCTTTAGCCAACAGATGTGGTATAATACTTCACTAAGGTGTGTTAGGACACTGATGGACTGTAATTACTTGCTCTAAAGGGGCTGCCATCAGGTTAGCACAGCAAAGGGCCTGGGTTTCCCCTAGAAAAAAAGGAACCTGGCTGGACACCTGTGGGATGGTGCAAATAGCGTAGCTGCAATTTGGAACATTCATAAGGGTCAACAACATGAAGAGAAATTAAAGTAGTTGAAAAAAGCTACAGTTCTTATTACTGGAGCACAGTTGACCCAAGTCCAGGCTGGTGTTGGCGAATCACATGACATTTCCGTCCTTAGTTCAAAGACCTGGAAACTTCTGACAGCTTAATATCACTGAGGCTGGGAAGACATTGCAGTGGGATCTGGCATGTTCAGAAATTCAGGGTTTCCTGAATGACCAACTAAGGGCCATTCAGAGTAACCTTAAGCATGAATTCTGCCCTGCTGCCCTTACAGACACCTCGGGAGTACCATCTGATTGGTGGCCATGGAAACATACTTGGAGATTTTCCAGATGGAAGTGCAGATGTTCACAGTGCTCCTTCTAAGCACACGGACCAGTTTGTGGGGTGTGGGCCCCTGTATACTGAATCCTGCTGGGTCCGTAAGGAGAATGCATGTGGGACTGGGTAATTCACCAAGATATTTGGGAAATTAAATCATCTGGTATGCCTAACCAACTTATAGTCAGTGCTCCTGAAATAACGCCCAATATCTGGATAGGAATGGAAAATTAATGGAAACTCTGTCCATTATAACCCCCACAGCTTCAGTGTATACATAAACTGAAGCCAGAAGTTGTCTCAATTTATAACAGCATTTGTTGGGAGGGTGTAGAACAAGGAACTACCCTGACAGGACACCTGCTCTTTAAAGCTAATGACAGCTGTGTGTTTGTCGAGGCTACCATTTTGCAGAATGTACATTTAAATCTTACCACTTCTGCAGGAAGCCATATCATATATTGGCCTGCAGACAGAATTTTGCAATCGGCCCTTCAACCTCAAATACCCTTTAAATGGACTACCCTAGTACCTGACCAGTTCCAAAAATTGCTTTCAATCCTTCCAGAGGTTCAGAAAATTTCTGACCTACAGGGACAAATTCATGTGCTCCAAAATGTATATCGTTGAAAAGAATGCCTTTCACACAGCCTTTAGTGTTTCCACTTGATGTACTAAGTATGATGCTGTATGCTTTATAACAAAGGCTATTCAGCAACCCAAACCACCTTATTTTGGGAATATTATCGCTTTTATTATTTTTTGGCATAGAATTGTGTTGTTGTTGTAATGAATGCATTTATCATTGTGCTAGACCTCCTAGGCTCAATGTATGAGAGCAAGTGGTGCTAATGATTGTTAATGAACGTAATGACAACAGTTTGGGAAACCGGAGTATGGAAGTATGTGTAATTTGTCTGTGGTTTTAAGCTTTAAAAAGCGTGCGTGTTCCTGGAGTCGGTGGGGGGCAGCTCCAATAACTGTCACCCTCTGCGCACTTGTAATCAATAAAGGGCCTCAGGCTGATCTGATTGAAAACACAGAGTGTGGATTGATTTTTTTCACATAAGGTTTAACCCATTCCTGTACACATGGTAGCCAGGGGACTGGAGGCAGCTAGGTTATGTCTGTGGCCAGCAGCAGCCTGGGGGTGTTAACTGCCTTTCGAAACTGTGTGGGCAGGAAGGGATGGGAGCTGCTTCCAGCTATGAGGTGGGGGTGGGGGAGGAGGGAGTGTGGGGTAGAGATGACTTCTGCAAAGACACAGGCTTGGTCATCCCTTCGCTCCACCACCTCCTCCCCTGCATCCCTTCCCTCCTGCACAGTGCCAAAAAGCTGCTGCTGGCCACATTCTGGTGTGAACCCTGTTAGAAATCTGGGGTGGGCAGTATGTGACCCTGCATGCCCTCCCACCCACATGTTGCCTCAGGATGTGGCACCAGGTACCAGGAAAGGCAGATCCATTCTAGAGGCCTAGCCAGGCATGGAGGGTAGAGAGCACTGGGCAGGGAGGATTGGGTCAGTTGGTCACCACCCCACCATGTGAGAGAGGTAGATGAGAGTGTGTGTGTGTGTGTGAGGGGGGGGAGATGGATGTGTCACTCCTCCCTGTGTGAACCCTAAAGCCTTAAAGATAAGGTAAATAAAAAGAATCCAACTACACGGTATTTCTTTTTAACAGGGGCTCAGTCAACTTGATGTTAATTTGAACATTTGCACTGCATAGTTCTGATTAATTGCCATTGAACTTGCTTAAATGTGAGTAATTTTACCAGGTGTCCCATATTCAGCATAGGGAAATATGGTCGCCCTACTTAGATAGAAACAAGCTGACCAACTGGTTGCTTTTAGAACTGTGTGTTTGTGGTTTTGACGCAGGAAAACAGCTGTACAGTGAAAGCCATTTGAAGTGATATCTGAATTCTAGCAGACATATTACAAAGATATTCTGAACAAATCTAAATATTCAGACTCTAGTGTCAGATACATCTCCCCACCCCCCGAATTAATAAACCGACCCCTGCTATTCACATCATTCTTGATTTAGCTAACTGCTCAAGCATGTGCTTAATTTTAATCCTGGTCATTGTTCTCCTGGAATTTAATGGATTAATAATTTGCTGCTGCCCTGTATCTGCAGCAGATTATGACAGTTCTCCTACACTGGGTCAGTTGCCTTGGCTGGTGAATTGGGGGACTCTGCCCACCTTGTCCTAGTAAGGAAGTGGTACCCACTCGGGGTTTGTCTGCATTGTAGCTGGGAGCAAGCCTCCTAGCCCAGGAAGCAAGCCTCCTAGCCCAGGAAGCCCTGGTAGTGGGGTTCACATTAGCACACTGTGTGGATGCTCCAGCTTGGGCGGAAGCTTGGACCCTTACCCATGTAGGCTTCAGATCCAGAGCTCCAGCCTGAGCTGGAACTTCCACATTGTTATTTTCAGCGCACTAGCTTGAACTCTGCTTGCATAACTCTGTCTACCAAGGCTGGGAGGCTTGCTCACAGCTGCATTCCCTTGGTGCATGCGTAATCCCATCTACCAAACCCTCATGCCCATGCATGGTCATGCAGTTGGGGTCATATTTCAACTATGGGATATTATCTCAGTTCTAGCTGGAAATATAGTGTCAAATCCTGAAGATTTTCCTCAGTCTTCCCTTGACACCCACATAGGCTTTAAGCAGAGTATAGCCTGAATGGATTTGGTCCATCTGAGAATGTGACCCACTGAAAACAGCTTCCCCTGCAGCATTTCCATTTTCTGCTCCGGCTGAAAACGAGATGGTGCATTCTAGAGAAACCTGAAAACATTGTACAAATCTTTTGCCAAATAATAATATTTGTGTTTTGCACAAGGGCTCCTCCTTGTCTTAGGACAGGTTTGTCCATCCTTAGTTTGTACAGTCAGAAAAATACAAGCGAAAGTGTGGCACACCTCCTATCCTTTTTAATGCTGAGCCTTCTGACCTTAAAGTTGGGTTAGGAAAAAGCAAGAGGGGATCTTTGGGACTCATGTCCGTGGAAAATACTCTGTTGGTTCCATTTGTTTCTTGTGGAACTTTTTCAGTGAGAAGCAAATTGGAAAGTGTTTTTCTCCATAAGAACCCATCCTGGAAAAGCAATGTTAGAAGAATGTTTTAAATGGATGCTTTGTTTCTATGTGAAAGATGCAGCTCCAAGAAGGTTTTTGTGGATCCCTGATGTGTTTTCGACTCCTATCCAAAATTTGGGTCAGTGTAGACTGGAAGCTGGATAGGGGGAGTCTCAGGATCTCATGTCAAATTGCTCCAGATGCTTATAAGGGTCTTTACTCTTGGGATAACCCCAGCTGTGATGGAATTTAGACTTTAATTCCTTCAGTGCTGGCAGATGTGCCAGCTAGTACACTGAAGACATGATCTTTGTAGCAGACCTAGTGGAAAATTAGTACAACAGAATGGGCACTTGTTCCATTAAACCTTCTTCTAAGACTATGCATGGTCCAGCAGCAGTTAAAGTTATGGTGCCATACATAGAAAAACGTGCCCTTTCATGCGTACAGTGATCATTTGAGACCATTGTTGGTTTCATATTTAACTTTCCTTAGGGACCATTTTTCATGATATCTTAGTGTTTTCAAAAGGCCTCTGCACTTAGACAGGGGAGCTGGAAGTCAGCCATGGTGATCAGAATTAAATGCGGAAGACAGCAGGTTTGTGTGTGTGTGTGTGTGTGTGAGAGAGAGAGAGAGAGAACAACATTTTTATTGTAACAACATTGTGGAGATCATAGCTGATGTACACAGAGGCATTTTGGGAAAGGAGCATTCCACCAGCGTTGCCCTGTTTTGATGGCTAGTGGGATTAGCGAGATGATTGGAGCTGGAGGGGAAGAGTGTGATGGGATTTCATAGAGAGTTGGAATTTGGATGGGTCTGAATGGGAGGCCTCATTACTTGGATTGCTGCTGGTAATGAGATTGCCTTTGTCTAGTTAGAGAGAGCGTGCTGCCCTCTGTAACACTGATTATACCTGCATTGCTTAGGTTGCTATTGGGCAAAGGCAGAGAATTCTAAAGTCAATAAACTCTTGTCTGCATTTTAGTTGTTTGGCCAAGGCAGAAGGTTGGTTATACGCAAGGAGTGTCATCTGTTAGAGAGAGTACATTCCAAGCAGTGACATTGCTTGGATTTAGCAGTTCAGGTGGTGAAGAATTTGCCTATGAGGCTAAGGTTATTGCAGCAATATTTAAGAGCAGAAACTGCAGATGGTGTGATGTGATGTGTTTTGTGTCTGTCCTTGGAAATTCCTCTGCATTTCTCACTGCTGAATGCATCACATCCATTCTGTAATTCACCCTACCTCTAGACAGCTGCTACTATTAAGTTGCTTATCAGCTGGGTTCTGGAGCGGGAGGGGCAATTTTCCAGCAAATTACTCCAAGTTGTGTCCTCCCTGCTTTCTTGAGGCTTAGATATGGTGACTAATACATTGGTCAAGTGGGTGATTCTGGCAGAAATTCAGGATTTGGGAGTCTTACAGTGCTAATCCAATTAAGCCTAGGAGCTTTGCAAGATCATGCCCTAAGCACTAAGGAACAGAGGAAAGTGAACTGCTCTACATCATCATCTGCTTGGTGATCAATGGCTCCACCAGAGCTGCTTAAATACTTTCTTCTTAGCAGCAAGAAGGTGCTGTGAAAGAAACTGCCAAGCATGGCTTGGTGTATTAAGCTACAGCTTCCCACGATATCGAAGGAAATAATCTTCCTGGTGATCCACCCCTATGCAGAGGGCCAGTACAAAGTTTATGCACCATTTACTTTCCTAGGGCTTAAGTGATACCTAGCTCTTATGCTGGCCCTCTGTCCAAAATTAGAAGACATGTATCGGAAGATAAGAGGGACAGGCTGAGGAATGAAGCCCTCCATAGGCAAGGGTACTGGATGACTTTTTCCCAAGACAAGGAATGAGGAGGTCAGGTTGAACTGCAGGAGGTGTTAGCCCTGCTGTTCTGGGGAAACAGTTTCTGGAAAGATTATCTGCTGTCCTTGACTTAAGAGAGCACATCCAGCCAAGCAGATCAGAGTCCCAATTTCTGGTCCCCTATTGCCTGAGTCACAGGAGAATCAGAATTCAGAAGGCCCCTAAAAGGGTCAGCTTTAACATCCAAGGCAAAAGGTTTAATTGCAAGTTGTTATTAGTGGATTGACCTAGAACTGGAACCTATAGGAGTCTGTAGTCCCTTTGGAGTGCTGCGTAAATGTCAGTAGTTGTCATGCCACAACAAACATCCTTCCCGTGGTCACAGACAGTGCCAGGGGCTAGCAGCGGAGAAGGCACTAGGCGCAATCCTAAGTGCAAAGCCAGTGTGAGGTTAGAGCTGACTGCAGAACTTGCCTTCCCAAAGAGGCCGGGGCAGGAGACAGGGCCAGATACAAATATGATGACCAGATAGCAAATGTAAAAAATCGGAACGGGAGTGGAGGGTATTAGGTGCCTATATAAGAAAAAGTCCCTAAAATCGGGACTGTCCCTATAAAATCGGGAGATCTGGTCACCGTAGATACAAACATAGCCCTACCTTTCCCCCTCCTGTGAGCTGAGGGAAGCATGTGAAAAGACCACTTGATGCACCTTATAAATGTGTGCAGCACATACTGCCGTGGGCCATATGCTTCCTGAAGTATGAACTTGAGTTTATCCCAACACCTCTGGGATGTTGTTCTTCCTTAATCCTCCTTTCTGGTCCGTGCATGCTCTGCCTTAAAGGTGCCATTTTGCCCAGTCTTTCCCCCTCTCTCTAGCTTTCCCGCTTAGCACTGGGCCATCAGACTGTTGTCTGATTCCACTAACCACTGGACAACAGAAAAGCAAGTTGAGATGCAGGAACCTATGCAGAATTACAAGGCAATTGCATCTCATTTGAGGAGGCCCATTCTCCACAGTTCAGCTAAGAGGAAAGTTGCCTCTGGCCCAGGCAGTGTGTGTACTGTCTGATGGGGATTGTCAAGGAAGAGTCAACCAGCTCCCCTGCCACTCTCTGTGCCCTCAGCTCCCACCCAACTTGGAATAGAACAAAAGCTTTGTTGAAGTTTTGAAATGTTTGGATAAATGACCCTTGCTTTCTTTTTTTTCTGAGCAGGAGATAGGGTAGGTCATTAAATGGCTCCTGTATCCTTTCAACCTCTTCCCCTCTTCTTACCTTGCCTGCAGGTCTGCTCTAGGTGGGATGGGGAGGCTCAGTGCTTTCTGTCCCTTCTGCTTCAGTCTTCTCTTCCTTGTATCACCAATAGGCCCACCACATCCCATCCAAGTCTTCTGGAAAGCAGGCGTCCCTCTGTTTTTCTGCAGCCTCTCCTGTGGGTGTCTCTGGGGCTGCTTTAACCATGAAAGAGCCCTGGGGATGAAATGCATAGGCATGCAATGGGCACAAGTCTGAAATCCCTGATTCTTGCAGGCAAGCTGGCACTTTAAGGGGAGTTGGGCATAGTGCTACCTGCGATGCATCTGCTGGGAGGAAGCTGATTCTATAAGGCCAGGGATCAGGTGAATAGCTAGAAGATTGTCTGGCCCTCATAAAAACCACCAAGTAGGTAGATAGGTGCCTGCAGGACACCCGGGGTGGGGAGAAAGAACCCAATTTATATATGATTCTCTTTTGGATGGCCTGCAGTAGATAGGATCCTGCAGAAGATACTGGGTCAAGGGGAAAAGGGGGTGTTTGAAATATTGAACTTGGGTAACTCTGAAGAAACAAAATTTGAGTCCCTGAAGAAAAGGGGGCTGGAAACCTGTGGCTGAAGACTGTTCTTTGGCCATGCTGGTGAGTTAGCCCACAAGCTCATCCTGTTCTTGTGTGAGAGTGGGGATTGGAGACTGTGGCTCTGGAGCATCTCCACCCTGGTGCTCTTCCACTGGCCCTGGGTGAAGGACACAGAGGTGAAGAATCTCCTGCAGAAGAATGGGCAACCTAGCACACCTCTATGGCAATGTAGGCTTTTAGAAGGAGTGGGCCTACTGGCCTTTCCTCTTGGGGAAGGGACTAGCCACTGCTGTGCAACTGAAGGGAGTGGGGAGCAACAGAAGTTCTCACTTAAAAATTCATTCTACTTGGTCCCTGAAAACCCAGTGGGGAGGAGTCGGCCACCTGGCTGGGCCCCAGAGAGGAAGTTGGAGTTGGAGTGAGGTAGCAGGTGACAGCCCCCTATTTCCCAGGTGGCCTGCTTTGAACCCTAGAGTCCACTTGGTTGTGTGGGTCGCAGGTGGGCAGCATCATGGGGAGGGACCAGAAGGGTTTGGATGAGTCAGTTAAGCAGCCTAACTTTGGGAGGTTTCCCTGTCCCTGGTTGGCACTATCCTTTGAGAGAAGCTAGGTACTGAATGTGTCTGTAGAGCATGGCTCTGTTCTCTCTGTACTGTCCCTGCTCTGAGCAGCTAACTAGGCTTGATTCGAGAGGCAGGGGGGTGGGTTTAACCTACTTTATTTATGGGTGCTGGAAATTGACATGTATTATTAATGCTGCCGCAAATCTTTTATTTGGGATGAGAAATCCTACCACTGGGCTTCCTGCTTCTAATAATCATTCCTCTAGCTAAATTGTCTCCCAAAGCCCAGGGCTGCTCTTGCCAGGGACCCAGCTGGTGTTACTTGATGACTTTGTGGCATAAAAAGTCTTCTTGATATAGCAAAGCCACCAATGTGCACATCAGTCACCAGTGCTGACAGGTGGGCTCTTAAATCAATACAAAGGAAGGCAAGGTATAGGTTGACACAGGTACCAAAGTCAGGATCAAGCATATGGCCTAATTCTGTACTGCCTGGCATCTTATGTGTCTATAAATCTGTGCAAAACTTGTCCAGGTATAAATGACAATGCAAGGTGCAAAGCACTAGAGAATTTGACTCAGAGCCTGGAACAAAATACTTCGAGGTACCTAAATCTGCCTAAGTCTTAATGAATCAGTTGCCAGCGCTACCATTCTGCTACTTTTGTTCATTTGGAAGATAATTCATTCCCTAACGGCTGAGAGATGGCTTCTGACAAACCTCCCCTCTGAAAACTCTGCTCAAGGACGCTGCTCTTTACTGTTTGCTCAGTCAAAAATGTTCCGGGGAGGTTTGTTTCCTTTTATCTGAGGCAGCATAATAAAATACCTTAGATAAACAAATTTATTCTTGGAGGGATGTTTATTAAGTGCCGGCAATCCCCTATGATAAATAATTTCTCTGGGAGGAAAAAAAATCAAGAAGAAAGTAGGCCAAGGAAATGATTTTAGTAGAGGAGATAATGCAGGAAGCATAGGACACTGAAGGCTTCTTTTTCATGTTGTTCTTTTAAGAAAGCGTCGTGTCATTGGTAAGATGTTACCACAGTGCCATCTACGGGCGAGCTGAAAAGAGTAACACACTCAGCTGAGGACTTGGCTGCCTGGCTGTTCTGAAGAGCATTGTCGGTGACATAAGAAGCTCACTGCCGGAGGCCCAGCTCTGCAATCCTTTCTCATACCCCGTTGCCTCCTGGATTCCATTGAAACCACTTGCATGAGTAACTACTAAACAAGGGAGCAAGGGATGTAAAATTGGGCCCAGAGCTACAGATGCATCAGCCAGCATCAGGATGGTTCTGATTTGTCCACACAGAGTCCAGAAGGCGAACAGTTAGACTGATCAATATTATTAGTAGTGGTTCCGCAAAGCCTAGAGGCTTTCACTGATATTGAGACCCCACTGTACAAATATGGCATAAGAGAGTCCTTATCCCAAAGAGCTTACAGTATCAACGGAGGAGTCACATTAACTGGGAGAAAGGAAGTATTAGTATCTCCATTTTACAGGTAGGGATCTTTGACATAGATTGTGATTTGCCGAAGGTCCCAGAAGGAATCTCTGGCAGATGTTCTGAGTCCCAGTCCAGTGCCTTATTCACAAGACCACCCTTCTCAATAGTTTAAAATTTCTACAATATCTCAGTGAAGCAATAACTAGTAAAGCATATGTGTAACTTGAGGATTGTATACAGAGATCCAGTGTATTTTGATTGTGCCAGGGGAAGCATTAAGAGTTTTTGTTTAAAAAAGATGTTTTAGTAAATGATTGACCCTGAGCAGTAAAAGATCAAGGAAATTACTCAGAATGTGTGTCAAAGCGTACAAGGCCCTTTATGGATGGCTAAGCAAGAAATTTCTTGCTTTACATTTTTAAAAAGCTGGCAGCCCAGTTTCTAGCTGCGACTGGAGATAGCACACAAGGTTTGGGTGTGTTTGCAAGTATGGGGTTCATACAGAAGATGTGACCCCCGATGAGAAGCACATAGCTTTGAAGCAGAAAGAAAAAGATTTTGCTTTTCACTTTCAAGTGTGAATCCCTGTGCATTCTGTCTGGGATTTACAAAGGGGCCCAAACTCTCATTGAAAATCATCGTTAATGCAGGAATGCGTCACCATCTCATAGCATTTAGCATCTTGCAGATTGTTCTATACCATTACCCCACCCTTTGAAGGTTTACGTAGCTTTTGTTAGAGGTGCATAAGAGAGAAAATATGAAGGCAGAGATCCAGTAACTGCTACCATTTATAACTGTTATAAAATCACCTACTACTTTGGTGTGTCAACATGTTAATTGCCATTGATGAGTGTGACTCAAAGGGCAGCTTGGATAAGCACCCAGAAGATTGGGTGCTTATCAGACTTTCACATGAATCAAACTAACTGCTTGTTCTGGAAACCTCGGTTGGCAATATTGTGAGATTTCTAGTAATACCTCTTCAGAATCACAGAACATCAGGGATAGAAGAGACCTCAGGAGATCATCTAAGTCCAACCCCAAGACAGATTTTTGCCCCAGATCCCTAAATGGCCCCCTCAAAGATTGAGCTCCCAACCCTGGGTTTAGCAGGCTGATTCTCAAACCACTGAGCTATCCCTCCCCCCAGCTGGTTAGCCTGCATGGTTTGGGGAATCTGTATACAATTTACCAAGTCTGGTTGCTGTTATGAAATTGCTGTATCATAGAATGCCTCAGTGTATAATGAATGTTGTTGTAGCCATGTCAATCCCAGGATATGAGAGAGCTCCTCTCTCTCAGCAACAGAAGTTGGTCCAGCAAAGGATATTAATTACCTTGTCTCAGTGTGTAGCGAGTCAGCCAGGAATCGGGGCTGTGTCAGATACTTGTCAGACCAGGAACACTGGCGTCATTAAACCTTACTGGTCCCTTGTTTAGGTGGAAACACTTGGGACAAGGGATGGGTGAAAGCTGAGAGAACCAGATCCTTCAGCTTCTCCGCAGGGAGTTGGGATTTGGAGAATGGAAAATCTCCAGCAGCAGAACAAAGGGATAGAGGTGAGAAAGCCGGAGTTTAAAAAGGATTTAGGGAGAAACAAAGGGCCAGGCTTCTGAAGGGAGAGGGTACTTCTGTGAGCAGAGCTAGCATGGGGTATGCCTACTCTTAACTGGGAATCAAACCTCCCAGCTCCAGTGTAGACAAACCCTAAAAGTCAAATCCCCAGTTTACTGCTTCAATGAAATACTCACAAGGACACCAGAGTTAAAGACTTCAGGTTACCGGTAAGGGAGTTTTGCGGCTACCTATGTGACTGAGCAAGTAATGAGCAATACAAATAGGCAGATTTTAAAGATCTTTTATGCTGCTTTAAAAACAGAGAAGGTGGAAACACTAGCATGGCCAAAATTCTTCTGGATTGGCACCAGACCGAAGATAGAATGTGGCCTGCTGGGATTGGCTTTCAAAATTAAGACCAATTTCACAGAGAGATTCACAAACCATTCAAGGAAATGAAAGCTGAAATATGGTTTTGCAATATTTGCAACTTTCAAAGTATGAATTGGAGGCAAACCAAAAGAAAGTGGGCATATTTGATTGTTTCACGTTATGAGTTTGGGGGAGTTTAAACTCTAAACCTAAAACAAAATCCGGGAGCGAGAACTCCCATGGAGTGGCCATGGCATCAGTTCTCACACAGTGAAACTGCTGAGTTTTGCACCACTCCATTTTGTGAGTCAGCAAAGTGGCTTCAGGAGGAACTTAGGTAGCTCTAAGTGTGTGTGGATCAGCCCTATGTATAGAAATATTTGACTAATTGGTTTCTTGGTTACCTAGCAGCTTGTGCCATCATTAGGAACAAGTGAACTAGATCAGATGACAAAACAAACCCCACATCTGAACCTGAAATTGAACCTTTTTGAGCACTGCAAAAACTTAAATATTCTCCACCCTCTATTATTCATATTTGAACCCTTCTGTCACTATACTACATCTGGACTGGAATCAGAACTTCTGAAATACTGCAAGGTAAGCCATTGTGGCCTGACTGGAAAGGGGAAATCTCATGAGGAAATTTCTTCTCAGAAAATTTCCAGACTGGTTTCATAGACTTAACAGTTGTGGCTAAGCTTCAGTAAAGAATCAAAACTCTCGATTGCTTATTCAAATACATCCAAAGTCCCCACACTCTTGAGATTCACAGTCACTAATCATTGTCATGGTGTGAGGTTTGTTTGCATTGTACAGTCATAAAAGTTGCTTAAAATTATGCCAGAGTTCAAAAATAAATGCCAACTCTCACTTTCTAATTTGTCTGTAAACTGTCGGACAGGAGATGCACCTATCTGAGCTTCCCTGAGCATTGAGGATGTTTAGGTTTGTGGATCCAAAACCTTTGTGGGTACATGTATGTATGTACACACATACACACTCACTCACACACACACGCTGTGTGTCTCTCTCCTTCTTGAATTTCCACTGGGTCCTCTGATGTTAGAGTGTTGCTTGCAGTGTCATGCTAGATACTGATTGCATTATTTATAAGTGCTATATCTGAAGTATTTTAAGTCCATGATCAGCTCCTTGTGGGAGCTCATTATCTCCAACTACTATCTACAATGAATTGATGACTCACCAGTTCCACCAGGTCAGGCTGTGGAGCCATCTTGAGTGGCAGTGGGTTGCACGCTTGTTCTAGTGCTCTACTGAAATTCTGCCCAAATCTAGGGAATAACAACAAAGGGGGTTAAATCTCTTAGCAATTTCACCCAGATTTCCCCCTTTTTGCAAGTATAGAGAAGAATGGGGCTAAAATACCCATATTTGGGAATGAGATGGAAATAGGCTGAATTCTAGTCCATAGATTTACCCTAAAGTGCAATTTACTGTGTATGTGGTACCTCGGACCTCCTGGACTTAATGGGTCAGAGTCTTAACAGGTGTAAAGTATCATGTCTCATTGGCTACAGTTGAGTTACACCAGTTTATACTGGCAGAGGATCTGGTCCAATGTCTGTGAGCAGTGCTTGTGATTCAGGCACCTGTCAAAGCATAGTGTATATTTTAACACTGACATGCTACAGGTCTTCTGTGAAACACACTGCTCAGATAGGCGGTTCATGGACCATTTTGAACTCAGATATGCAAGCTTGGAGGAAAACGAATCAGAGAAGGAAGGAGATTAATTTCTGAAGGCTGTCTGCATTTTTTTACATAAACTCTACTCTGCGTCTGTGCATGTATGGCACAGGCTATGAAATCCCTGCTTCTGCTGTAGGCAGAGCAGAGGATAAATATATATGGATGAATAAACAAGGCAAGTAATCCAATCTCATTGCTAGTATTCAGTTCTTGCACTGTTGCTCTAGGCAACCAGCTTGAGTGGGGATATTGTCTATAACCTTAAAAACTGATTATAGGCTACTTCACTGCCTCATACTGTCTTAAAGAGGATTAGAAGGGAGTGTAAAGCTGGTTTAGGGACTATGTTAACAAAGCCTCAAAGGCATCTGCAGATTTCCTTGTTCATGAAGTGATTAACTTATTTAGTAACTGTGAAAAAATGTGCACATTCCAGGAGCCAGGCTGCTAATAATTAAGAGATGTAATTCTTGTCGTGAGGAGCCTGGCTCATACTGACAACTGTCTGTGTTTGGCAGAGATGTGGGGTTGTTTTGTGCCCTGACATGTACAGGTTTCCTCCGTTTTTTTTAAGCTGAAGAAGGGGTGGGGGGAAGAGGGGGAAACAAACCCACTTGTCAGTAAGGCCTTTCACCATTCGAATGGGCTGTGTCTTGTTTCCTGACTGGTATGTGTTTCAATGCAGTGCAGTTCTCTAGATCGTACAGCTGAAGCATTTCAAATGAGTTACTGGAGATCTGCTTATGCTCTTCTAGTTCATCCCAGTGTTTACCTGCAAATGCAGAAGGAAACTCGACTCAATATCTTTATTTTCTGCTTCTGCTGTTTTTTAACCCATCCTAGATGAAGCTTTGCTATGTGGGGGTGGGGGGGAAAGCAAAGCAGCACTATGGGAAATGCCACACGACAGAATCTAAGACATTAAATCCAAACAAATCTCCTATTTTCTACGGTTCGATGGCAACAAAGTTCTGCTTTTCAACTCTAACGAAGCCTGACATCATGATCCCTAGTGTAAGTCATCAGCAAGGTTTGAAGATGGGGCCTGAAGCACTGGTCTCTGTCAGGTGGGCTAAAGGAGTGACTCCATTAGGTGGTAGTAGCAGTAGGCTGTCATCCACTATATGAATAGAGAGACTTGTTTGGCCAGTACGTTACTTATATCTCCCCCTCCCCACAAACACACTCTTCTGAAAAGCTTGTTTTTTAGCATCTGAGGGCCACAGGAATTTGACTTCTTCATAAAGGCCACGGCATTGTAACAGTCTTCACTAGGGGCCATCAGTAGAGGTAGAATTTAGGACCTTCAGTGAGAAGAGTGATTTTTTTTACTATTCAGGCGAAAGGAACAGCTCCTTTACATTGGATCTTTTAAATAATCTCCATCTGCACATATATAGGTCTTCATCCAACCCCTTTCTGGCACTCCGCGGGGAGGTATTGTAAACCTGTAGCCTTACTCCAGGTACCCCAGACATTACCTTTCTCTTGTCCCAGCATCTCTTTCTCTCTCTGGTGCCTCAACAGTCAATAACCCAATTTAACAATCTCAGCATTGAATTCTGGTTGATTTTAAATTAAAATACAAGCAGATTTCTGAGGTAAGTTAATAAAATAAAGAGAAAAATCACAAAATAAAAGATTATTGGAAATAAATCCATCTAGTCCAGCACCAGAAAAGGCATCTCTTAGTGGGCAAAAAAAGCTTGTATTGCAAAGAATGAAAATATCACATAGAGAACAGCGTGTCTGTCTTTCTCTCAGCCTGTCAATTTAGAATGCCAACACGTCTCTATGAAGTAGTATTTCAAGGGTAAGGGTGGGTTTCTGTATTTTATAGGAAACATGGTTTCTTTGGTCTCTCCCCAAAGCCCATGCCCTTATACCTAGGTTCTCCATTACATCACCTTCCTCAACCAGCTTTATAGATTGTGTCTCTGGTATGATCTGAATGGATATAGGGCAAGAACTTCTCTAATCCTTCCTTCCAAAATCACATGCCTGCTCATGCCCTTTATTGAGCGTATTGATGCCCAATAAACACATCTAAGGCATGTTTGACAAGTCACTGGTCACTCCTGAGCCCAGGCTCATTTCTCAGTCATTTCAGTGTATTTGGTAGAGATAACTACATTTAAAAATGATATTTATATAGCCTGTAATAATGACTTGACGTTTATGTATTTGAAAGAAACAGAGCTGCAATAAAAATGTCTAATTGTAATAATCAATCTACCGCACAATTTTCAATATTTGCACTATTGACTGAGGAGCATTCCTTCTCCCTCTACCCATTACTACTCTTGCTGTATAGTGTGGCTAAAACTTCCAAAAGTGATCAGTGATTTTGAGTGCCTCAATTCTTGGGTGCCCAACTTGACACACGCTACAAGGGTCTGACTTTCAGAAGTGCTGAGCACTCATCCTCTGAAAATAAAACCCCTTTAAGGTGCCATAGGTTGGGCTCTTAAAACTAGAGGCACCCAAATTTATTAGTTGCTCCTGAAAAATTTGGCTTATGCTCATCCTTGAAACAGAATCTACAGATTTGCTAAAACAAATAAAGCTTGTTTGAAATAATGCAGAAAATGCACTTTTTTCAGCAGAGTCCTTACAGCCAGAGGAATCCTGAGTGGGCCTTAAACAACAAACCTAGAACACCAGAGTAAAAGGAATACTGTCATGGATCTATAAAGCAGATGCTACAATTTCCTGTCAGCCCCCTCCCCACGCACTTCCCCGTCCTCCTGGCTAGGTGAGAGAAAAGATCCAGAATCAAGGAGTGGCATGGCTCCATTTGAAAGTGTTGGCCATGTGGCGAGCAGGAGCTGCAGAGAAGCGGAGGCAGAAAGCGTTCCCCAGGAACCCTATGCAGAGACACGTGTGTGGCACAGGCTGCGAGCGCCAGACATTCCAGCAGGTGCAGGTCCGAGTGGGACTTGTGGAGAAGCAGAAGCAGCTGGGCAGGGAGCCAGTGTAGAGGGGCCCCAATGAGAGACCCTAACTGAACCGAGCTTGGAATAGAGACTGGACCAAAGAGGGCACCCAGGCATTAGGCCTGAAGATCCTTGACTCGTGATTGGACTGCCCCAGGGACCCAAACATTTACCGCTGTTGCTCACTGTGAACTGTAACAATGTAAGCCTCTATACCTAGGGTATTTGAACCCTCTCCTTTTCCTGATGGTCTTAAGAAAATTCGCTTTCCCTTAGTCACATGCCTGAGGGGTTAGTGGGACCCACCATGGCTAGCTGCTGAAGTGTCTGCAATGCTTACCTCCAAGTTGCGGTACACCTGGCATGCTCCTGCCACCCTGGGGGTTTGGTGCATTCTGGCACTGAGCAGCCCCCATAATGACACTGCATGGAAATCAGAGATTAGCTGAAAGCTAGTTGGGGTTTTAGCAAATCCGAGCCTGGGCACTTCCAAGGGATTTCTGATATGGGCCGTGATACGGCATTATTGTCAGATCTGAACTAGGCTTGTCACTGGGAATTGCACCAACATCGCCCACATAGAGGACGGAGGGCAAACCAACCCTTTGCCCTTGGAGTTTTTCGAAGCTGTCAGGTTTCTTTATTCAATTCACTTTCACAAATTCCTGCGGGGGTTCCATGAAAATGTGGGTTCCTGGTGGAAATGACACACATTGGTTTTTCAGTGTTGCTGTCGGGACATGGAGAAACAGTGCCACTGTGTGACAGTCTCACAGAGACTTCCCTTCCCAAACAATTTCTGTAACTTCCACGTTTGGTTACTGGGGTGAGCTAGAGACTGCAGGCCAGCTCATAGCTCTCTTCCACCAGAAAGGCAAGTAAGTAAGGCAAGTAAGAGGGCCCTAAACAATCAAATAGCAGAAGGTCTTCATGATTCCTCAAACTCTTTAGAGAGCTGATTCTTTTTGTTTTGTTTTCCTTTTAAATTTCTTATCAGGCTCTGGTCAGAAGGCTCCGTGTGTTACTGTGACGTACCTTGGCTTCAGATGGTTATGCTTGTGAACTCATGTCACTGTGGTGTGACAGGAATGTTAAGGCGACAGGAGCAGTATGGGACATTCTGAGTCCATGGATCACACGAGTCTGCTCCAGGCTCATTTGCTTCCCATGAAATAAAGAAAGGCCCTACCTGTTCCTCTTCTCTTTACATGTGGAACAGCTGCTGCAAATGGCATTGCTTTTGCACTTCTTTTGTAAGCAAAGTGAAGCAGCGTTTTGAACCTCCACATTCCTTTGCTAATCAAAAATGATATTGGCTTCCGCCTACTTGTTCATAAAAATTCTCGCTTCAATCTCTCAACCCCGAGGCTCTTTTGAGCACTAAAATCAGGTCTTTGGTTGGCCACCAGAAACTCTTAAGCTGCCCCAGCATAAAGGTTCAGCCTGAGGAATGAACTCTCATTGCCCCATAGGAGATGGGAGAGAGACTCCTCTCTGGTCAGCCTGGCAGTCAGGACAGCAAAGGTTGCAGCATCCTTTAGGCTTCTTCTATGGCCTGCATCAAAGGCCACGTCTAGACTACGCGCCGTATCGGCGTGTTAAAATTGATTGCTCGGGGATCGATATATCGCGTCTAATCTAGAAGGGATATATCGATCCCTGAGTGTGCTTATATCGATTCCGGAACTCCACCAACCCCAACGGAGTTCCAGAATCGACATGGCGAGCCGCGGACATTGATCCCGCGCGGTGAGGACGGGTGAGTAAATCGATTTTAGATATTCGACTTCAGCTACGTTATTCACGTAGCTGAAATTGCGTATCTAAAATCGATTTTACCCCGTAGTGTAGACCAGCCCAAAGGAACATTCCTCGTGTTCCTTTGAGCAATCGCGACAGACCCTTGTGCAGACCGTGCAAAGAGTGGGGGGAGCTCCTGATGTGCCCCCCATACTTTCATACCTAAGGCCTTATTGCAGTCTAGCCGTTGGGATGAATTTAGATTAAGGGCTGGTGGAGCTCTTCCTCATCTTGGCGAGCACTTACTCACACAAATAGTTCCAGTGAAGTGTGGATAAGAGTTCCACAATAGAGCCCAGCCTGTGCCATAACCCAGCTGTGGGCTAGATTGTGCCACTAAGCTACATGTGCTGATTGTTCCCTATGGGGTGTTCTGTGGGCCAATGTGTATGTTGGAGGCTGGGGCGTGGCTTCACCACTCCCCTACCTTCTGCACCCCTTTATGGCTACCGTGCTGTGAAGGGTGAGCAGGAGCAAGTAGTACTTGCATTCCCTAGAACCGAGGCCCGGCTCTGGACTGCTGCCTTTGACCAGACACCCACGGTCCCTACATGTACCAAGCAAAAGCAGCATGTAGCAGTGACAGCGCAAGTGTGATGTTGCCTTAAGCTTTGTATGAAGTGAGAGGAAAACATGAGAGCAGGCCTCTACTGGAGGATAGCAGCCCAGAAGTGGAGACGAGTAGCTTCAAGGCACAGCTGATTGAAAGAGGAGGATAAGTCAAGGACACAAAATACTTTGTGGGAAAGGTGTCACAGCATCATGCGGCTATGATGCCTGTCAATACACCACTGAGTATGTAATAATGATAGTGAACATATTCAGTGCTTGCTTGAGTTTATTTAAGAATAGGCCTTGCATCTAGCATCTTCCTAGTTGTTCTCCTGCCTTTACGTCAGCCACAGTTGATTGGGGTAGAGGGAATTTTTCAGAAGTGCCTAGTGTTGGGCTTAACACTGCTCCCATTGAAGTCAAGATGACTTTTGAAAATTCTTTCTTTCTTTCTTTCTCCCAGGGGCTGAAAGTTCTTAGGGGTGGAGAGAGAGTAGGAATTTTGGGCTAAAAAAAATAATTAGCAACCAGAGTATATTTAGTCTTCTAGTCATCTTTCAGGCAGAGAGATGAGAACTTTCAAAATGCTTCTCTGTTGCTTCTCAATATCCCATCAAACCCTATTATAGTAGCACTGAGAATCTAGCAGAATATTCTCAATAGGAATATCCTCATCTCTGGGAAAAGCAGAAGGTGCTTCTTCTGGATGAAGAGTCCCACATTAACCTGCACAAGTGCCAGTTGTTCTAAACCTATATACCACGCTTAGGGTCCAGGTTTATTCACCGATTATTAATCACATCCTCCACTACACTAGGAAACACATTCTGAATAAATGTTGGCTGGAGGACAGCTTAAGTACTTGACTGTCATTCTTGGAAAACCTATCTTTCTCCCTTCCCTCCCATGAATTAGAATACAAAGCAATTTTCCCCACGATGCTAATGTTGTATTAGCTTTCCAACATACACGAAGTAGGTGATTTTTTTTCCTGTTTCATTTTCACAGAGGCATCAGTCTTGCACTTCTTGGCTTTATGCAGCTTCAGAAGGAGAACCTGCTTAGAAATAATGGGAAGATGTAGGAAAACCTATAGATGAGAAAAAGTCTAACTGTGGTGTTTCTGTTCATCAGACTGGGCTTGCTAGGGCATCAGTCTCACAACTGAGCGTGAACTTTAATTTTTCAACCCTATTGAGATGGAAGACTTGATTTTTTTTTTCTCTAATCAACTAAGTTAGCTGCAATGTAATGGGAGGGCATGTTTTATGTTTGGGAGTCCTCATGTCTTCGTTAAATGACTGGCCTTTCAAAATCATGTCTGCAGGTCTTCAGCCTATTTCTCAAACTTATGTGAGCCCGCTTGGGAAGACTGTAAGACATCTGGGACTCTGACAGAATAAGAGATAAAGAGAGAGAGGTTTCATAGCCCATTATTGATCTCTTAAATCATTCTACTTCGAAGGAAAGTCCTCTGGGCCTCGTGAAGCTTCCCTAGAGAACAAGACTCTTAACAGGAGAATTCAGCTTACCTGCTCTGGGAGCTTTCTGGACAGCCTGTGCTTCACAGCAGGACTAACTGCTTATTTACACCCCTTGGCCCTCATTCTATTAACATATGGGGAGAAACTGACAGGGGAAAGTGGAGAAGCAGCTATAGAAAACAATAGTATAATTCTTGCCCCAGTATTTAACCTGAGTCCAGGAAGCAGAGTGCATCAGTCTCCTCTGGGTACCTGATGGGGCCATAATTCCATCTAAATCACTTAGAGGGAGGATGGGAACTGGATTCCACAGAGAAGAAGAGTGCTCTGGAAGTGCAGCAGTACTTGTCACAGCTGCATATATTTTCTGAAGAACGATTGCTCCCTTGTGTTGAGGCTGCTCATCAGAGCTAAACAAGAGTGGCCATGGCGTGTTTCATTACAGGAGCCCTGGAATAACACTTCGGTCCTTGTTCAAAGCCACGTTTTTAATGAATGAGTGATCTTCTCTTTCTGACTTTTGCCTCCATCAAGGAACTTTACACAACACAGAGGGAAGGAGAAGGGGGAATTATTGACCTTTCAGCTTGAGGGATTAGCAAGGGATCCTGACCATGAGGTGACAGACTGCATAACTTGCTGGCCACCTGGCCCAAAAAGGAAGGTACGCTCCTGCTCCTCTAGGAAAGCAGATGTGCTCTCTGCACCTGCAGGGAGAATACCAGTGTAAATCATTTCATTCATTCCTCCTCCGGGGAGCCGTTTATGTCGCGTTTTAAAACTGTTCTACAGATGAAACTCGAAACCTTCCTCCGTCTTCACCATTGGAGACAGAGTAGCTGAGGGAATTGAGCGCCTTCCAAAACAAACAGGCCATTCTCCCTAAGCTGACCAAGCTGCAGCAGCTGCAGCTGGAGACTTGGGAGGGGGAATGTTAAAGGCACAGTGTTTGTTTTTATGCTGGCTGTTGCTCTCTGGGTACATGGGGACTTTGCTACCTGAAGGGCTTTCAAGTAGAATCATTGATTGTATACAGCAATATAAACAGGAAATGGTAAAAAAACAAAAAAAAAACAAAAAAAAAACCCCAAACCAAAACAATTCCCACACAGGCCCACAAGTTTCTATATGGGGAATAAATTAGTGCACTGAGTAAAAATATCACCCTCAAGGCCGGCTCCAGCTTTTTTGCTACCCCAAACGGTGGGGGGGGGGGGAGGAGGAGGAAAAAAAATACCCGATTGAGCTGCTGCCGAAGTGCCACCGAAGAGGAAGACACGGAGTGAAGGACCTGCCGCCGAAGACTGAAGCTGACTGAACTGCCACCGCTGCCACCCCGGACGTGTCGCCCCAACAGCGGACGGTCTGCCACCCCTTTCTATTGGCCGCCTCAGGCACCTGCTTCCTTCGCTGGTGCCTGGAGCCAGCCCCGATCACCCTACATCATCTAGGCTGGCCATCCTTCTAAAAGAGTGTCTGTAACCATTTTCCTGGCATAAGGCTACTGCAGTCTGTCTCCCAGTTCGGAAAGGACTGTTAGTTCTTTGAAGCAGATCTGCAACACGTGTCAATTCTGTAGCTTCAATTAAAGTCATTGGAGCTACCCCCATTAATGCCAGCTGAGGATCTGTCCATGTCCTTACAATATGTTCCACGCAAAACATTAGAACTTCAAAACCTGCTTTGTAGCAAAGGAAATACTGTACCTATAAACTAACAAAAATGCAACCAGTTACTGGGATTTTTACAATCCAATGGTAGCACCCTGCATTTTTCTTGTCTCTGTTCATAGCTACAGTACGAATATTTGGTGGCATATCAGTCTCCTGGCTGCATTTTTCTCTCTGCAGCCAAAATCTCTCTTGCTGGGAGGCTTTCCATGCAATCTGGATATTTACTCACTTTTGGCCTGTGGCCTTTCTTGAGGGGAGAGGGAGGTTATACTCTGCACTTTGTTTCATGGAAGGCCAGTCTCTGCAGGCTAAGAGGGTAAGCTAATTCATTCATTATCAATAACTATGAGGAGGAGTTGAGTAAAGGAATTTGAGCAGTGAAGGCTTTTATGCCCTAAATGTATGTAACCAGTTTGTGACCACACGTGCTTAAACTTATTTTATTTTATTTTTTAATCACCTCAACAGCATGGCTGGTTTCTGCTAGCTCCAGGGTCACTCTGGGGGCTGGCAGTAGCAGCAAGTACTAGCTGTGCCCTGAAAGCAACTATTTTTGTTGTTCTTGCTGCTGAAAGTCTTCAATACTGTTAAGTGGGAACTTGGCCTTCTCTGTTGAGAGCGGAATTTCTACTAAATGAGAAGCAAAGCAGAACAGAGGAAGGATGGCTTGGTGGCTGAGGCACTGGATTGGTCTCAGGAGATCTGGATTCAGTTCCTAGCTCTGCCACATATTCTCTCTGTGATCCCAGGCAAGCCACTTAATTTCTGTGCCTCAGTTCCTCATCTGTAAAATGGAAATAACAACCCTTGTCTGTCTTGTCCATATAGAATGCAGGCTCCTCAATGTAGGGGGTGACTATGTCTATGAGCAGCACCTAGCACAATAGGGCTGCTGGGTTTTATGGTGATGTATGATTTATTGAGGTTATTATTTACAGCACGTTCATGGACACTCCGTTTCAATACAAAATGAAAACTCAAATGACAGAAACCAAAGACAGCAGTGAACTATGCAGAGTTACATTTGTAAAAGCTTAATTGGCAAAGGTTTAGGGAATTAGGTGCCTGCCCTAAATCCTAATCTTGGGCTCTGCACCCTGGCAGTAATCTGTGAGCTATATCCCGCTTCATTATGTATGAATCTGTAATTTTCCAAAAGCATAAACGTGGCCTCCAAGGGCGCACACATTAATAGCATTTGAATGAACCAATTTGTTTCCTGCCCAATGTGTTTATCTTCCAGCTCTTAGTTCTGCGTGCCAGTGGAAAGGTTAATGATTCACGGCTCCCTGGCAAATGATGCACTAATTTAACCTCTGTGGTGGCTTGATCTTTAATTGTCTTTGGCCTTTAGTGTGTTGAAAGTTAACAGCTGCTTTCTGGATGCTAGCTGATGTGGGAGACGGGTCTCTTTAAATGAGTGCATGCGTCAAGGGTTAAATGAAACCTTCTTGCTCACTACAACTTATTGAGGTGCTGAAGCATGTGTCTAACTTCACAGTCCCATTAGCTTCAGTGGCACATCTCGTGTGCCTACAGTAAGCACTTGCTGAATGAGAGCCTCAATCAGGAGTAACTCTCAAGTCCAATGGAAGTACTCTGGCATAGGTGAGGGGTGGAGGTAGGGAAAAGGCTCTAGATTTCTTTCCCAGCCCTGCTTAGTGCCACATTACAGTCAAGCCACTGGGAAGAGATGATAGCTTTCTTTGCCAGGGTTACTGGCCTAGTGGATAGGGGGAAGCAGTAGACATGATATATCTTTATTTTAGGAAGGCTTTTGACACAGTTCCCCACAACGTTCTCATAAGCAAACTAGGGAAATGTGGTCTAGATGAAATTAGTATAAAATGGGCGCACAACTGTTTGAAAAAAGCAGTTCTCACTGGTTCGCGGTTGAACTTGGGAGGATGGATCCACAATGGTCCTGCATGAGTCTGTCAACCAATATTCTTATTAATGATTTGGATAATGGAGTGGAGAGTATGCTTATAAAATTTGCTGATGATGCCAACCTGGGAGGGGTTGTGAGCACAAAACACCTGTCAGGGATGGTCCAGGTATACTTGCTCTTGCCTCAGCACTCAGGGGTGGTCTAGATGACCTCTCAAGGTCCATTACAGCCCGACATTTCTATGAAGTGTTCTCAAATAACCAAACAACTAGTATCTTGCCTGGTTAAAGGCCATGCTAAAGCTCGCAAACCTGGGCACACTTTTGACCATATTAGGGCAATTCCTGGTTTTGCATAAAAAATCAAGCAAAATATTCTATTTTGCACAATTCTGATATGAAATCAGGTGAAACTTACTTGTTTTCATTGAGATTTTAGGTTGGTTTGAACCAAAAACTCATCACATAAGAATGGTCATACTGGGTCAGACCAGTGGTCCATCTAGCCCAGTATCCTGTCTTCAGACAGTGTCCAGTACCAGATGCTTCTGAGAAAATGAACAGAACAGGGCAATTATTGACTGATCCATCCTCTTTTATCCAGTCCCAGCTTCTGGCAGTCAGTCAGGGCCTGCGGTTGCATCCCTGACCATCTTGGCTGTTAGCCATTCATGGACGTGTCCTATACAAACTTGCCTCGTTCTTTTTTGAACCCAGTTATACTTTTGGCCTTCACAACATCCCCTGGCAACGAGTTCCACAGGTTGACTGTGCTTTGTGTGAAGAAATAGTTCCTTTTGTTTGTTTTAAATCTGCTGCCTATTAATTTCTTTGGGTGACCCCTGGTTCTTGGGTTATGTGAAGGGGTAAATAACACTTCTTTATGCACTTACTCTACACCAGTCATGATTTTATAGACATCTATTAGTTGCCTCCTTAGTTGTCACTTTCCCAAGATGAACAGTCCGGTCTTTTAAATCTTTCCTCATATGGAAGCTGTTCCATACCCCTAATTATTTTTGTTGCCCTTTTCTGTACTTTTTCCAATTCTAATATATCTCTTTTGAGGTGGGGCAACTAGAACTGCACAGCAGTATTGAAGGTGTGGACGGACTATGGATTTATATAGCTGCATTATGGTATTTACTGTCTTATTATCAGTCCGTTCCCTAATAGTTCCTAACATTCACAAGACAGATTAAAGCAAAGAAATGTTTCCCAAGAAAGAAATAAAATAGTCTCTTTGCCCTGAATGTCTGGGGAAGAAACCATCCAAGAGGCAGTGGGAGGGGAATGGATGCTACCATGTCCCCCTTGAAAACACCAATCAGGGATCTGACTGCAAGAGACCTAGAGGTTATATAATTGTCCCCAGTCCTGGCGCAGAGGCAGAGGGGAAAGCTGTCTTGGAGGTTTGTGCTTATTGAATTCAGACCTGCAGGGTGTTGATTTTGCAGCCTACTTCATATAAAATGAACCACAGGATTGCATTTGCACACAGTGTCATGAGCCAAGTACTTCAGATTTGTCTGGTTCTATTTTCACTGTTGACTGTCATTCTGTAACATGCTGAAAATTCAGGACTATCTTTTGGAGGTATGAGGAGCTGAATCCTGGATCACCTTTGCTCAGCCACATGAGAACCTCTGAAAATTGTCTCTCTAAATTAAACTAACTCATCATTCAGCAAATACTTAAGAATAACAAACATTCACATTTGTGAATGTTTTGTAAGCAGGGGGAAAGGTGCTAAATGCAAAATGAATATTATCTCCAATGAATAATGACCAAAATTTTCAAACATGAAGGTCTAAAGCTAGACACTTAAATCCAAATTTAGACACCTCCATTAAGTGCTTCTGATTTTCAGAGTTGTTAAGCAACAGAAAATGTCATAATGCCAATGTATAAATCCACGGTACACCCACACCTTGAATACTGCACTCTGGTCACCACATCTCAAAAAAAGAGATATTAGAATTGGAAAAGGAGCAGGGAAGTGCAACAAAAATTATTAAGGGTATGGAACAGCTTCCATACGAGGAGAGATTAACAACACTGGGACTTTTCAGCTTTGAAAAGAGACTATTAAGGGGGGATATGATAGAGGTCTATAAAATCATGACTGGCATTAAAAAAGTGACCAGGTAAGTGTTATTTACCCCTTCACATAATACAAGAATCGGGGTCACCCAATGAAATTAAGAGGCGGTAGGTTTCAGACAAATATAAGGAAGTACTTCACACAATGCACAGTCAACTTGTGGAACGCATTGCCAGGGGAGGTTGTGAAGGCCAAAAGTATAACGAGGTTCAAAAAAGCGTTAGGTGAATACATGGAGGATAGGTCCATCGATGGCTTTTAGCCAAGATGGTCAGGGATGCAACCCCATGTGCTTTGGTGTCCCTACACCTCTGACTGCCTGAAACCGGGACTGGACAACAGGGGATGGATCACTTAAAATCACCCTGTTATGTTCATTACCTCTGAAGCAACTAGCCCTGGCCACTGACAGAGACAAGATACTGGACTAGCTGGACCATTGGGCTGACCCAGTATGGCCGTTCAAATGTTATCTGAAGCTTGGTCTGAAGTCAGTGCTCAGCATCTCTGAAAATCAAACTACTTAGTTAGGTGCTTAAATGTGGATTAAAGTGTAGGATTTTCAATTAGGAACTTAAGAAAAGAGTGACTCCTTCTAGACACTGTGACAAAGTTCCTCCTTTACCTTGGTGGGTCCTGTGCTTATTGGCGGATTTGTTCACCTCAGTGATCTTCCCCTCTTGTGGAACCCACAGTCTGGGTCAGCTCCTCCTGTGTCTGATCAGGAGTTGGGAGGTTTGGGGAAAACCCAGGCCTGCCCTCTACTCCGGGTTCCAGCGCAGGGCCCTGTGGATCGCAGCTGTCTATAGTGCCTCCTGTAACAGCTGTATGACAGCTACAACTCCCTGGGCTACTTCCCCATGGCCTCCTCCAAACACCTTCTTTATCCTCACCACAGGACCTTCCTCCTGGTGTCTGATAACGCTTGTCCTCCTCAATCCTCCAGCAGTACACTCTCTCACTCTCAGCTCCTTGCCTTCTTGCTCCCAGCTCCTCACACATGCTCCTTCTCCTCTGGCTCCTCTCTGCCTGACTGGAGTGAGCTCCTTTTTAAACCCAGGTGCCCTGATTAGCCTGCCTTGATTGGCTGCAGGTGTTCTAATTAAAGTAGCTATCTCTACTGCCTTCTAGAAAGATCTTAATTGGCTCCAGGTGCCTTGATTAACCTGGAGCAACTGCCATTTGGTTACCAGGGTACTAGGGATTTGTTTAGCCTGGGGCTAACATACCTGTTTCTCAGTACTTTACTGTAGCCATCTGGCCTTGCCCTATCACAACACCCAGTTTTGAAAACTGTAGCCAGTTAGTCCAATTATGGTTGTTGTTTGTTTCCTCTTTATGGCCTGAATAGTTAGCCAAAGTTCAGGATCCTGCAGGTTGTTTCTGTTAGGATCAGAAATTGATGATGGAGTCATGTATCTTTGTTGCAATCCTGTTTGTTCACAAAGACCATACAAAGTCCTGGTTCCCTGAACACAGCAGGAGTCAAACCACAGGAGATAGTTTCTCTGCTCACGGTTCTGAGCCTCTTTCAGCCAGCAGTCAGTCCCCAAAGCTCTGTCTCTCTAGGCTTTACTCAGGCCCATGCTCCCTCCTCATGTTCAGACTAGCTATCTCTGCCTGCTTCACTGGTCTTTCTCTCCCTCCCTCCACCCATAGTCACACACAACTCCACCAAGCAATGCTCCACAAAAAATTGTCACAGCTGCATACATTTCCTGAAGAACGATTGCTCCCTTGTGTTGAGGCTGCTCGTCAGAGCTGAACAAGAGTGGCCATTGTATGTTTCATTAAAGGAGCCCTGGAATAAAACTTCAGGCCTTGTTCAAAGCCACATTTTTAATGAATGAGTAATCTTCTCTTTCTGACTTTTGCCTCCACCGACCTAGTTCTAATTCCTGAGTGGACTCACATGTGCCTATGCTTTGGTTTGAGGCCCATATATGTCTTTACATTTATCCTGAATGCTGTTAGACTCTCCAGCAAGGTTTAACCGTGCCTATAACAGTATCATTATTTGTAGGCCGCCAATCAAGGTTCAGAGTCCTTTTGTGTTCGGTACCGTACACACTCATAATGAACAAATGATTCCTACTCAAAAGAGCTTACTCTCAAAGTATGAGAGATGTCAAGTGAACGTCTCTGAGTGGGATGCACAAGATGATGGTGAGAAGTATTTGGCCAAATCTGTACAGATTCCATGCTTTCTAAATCAACTCTGGAGCTATGGCAGAAGAATAAGCAGCATTAACGAGGCAGGCACAGCAGCCTGGAAGTAAAAAGGAATGATTATTTCTAAGCCTGCGTAACAATTAATTTTGTGAGCCCCACTGGGTTTTACAGGAACTAATCAGGGCCATGAGCTCTGAGGTGCAGGAGCTAAACAAATGGATAAAAAAATAAATATATGTCAAAAAACCTCTGTCTTTTCCCCATTGCCCCCTCGGTGGGTTAATCTTGGATCTGAATGAAAATGTAAGCGTGTCTAAGTGTAGCCTTGCTCCTGATAGAGGGAGTGGTTATGTCATCAATGATCTGTCAAAGTCAATAACATTCCACTGTCAGCCAGGAGCTTTGCCTCAAGATCTAACATTTCTGTCTGAATTACCAGCTAATGCGCTGACAAATTGCCTGTGATTTTTCTTTTTTTCTCCCTGAGTGGATGTGCCTGGTCTGCAGATTAGGTAAACGTCACCTCGCCCGGTGTGTAACGATGGCGGCTGATTTCCAGCGAGACGTTTTCTGTCAGGCTGTGGAAGTAGGAGGGTGTCAAGGTAACAAACAGGCAGCCAATGGGATTACACAGGAAAGGCTGCAGATGTGTTCTGACTTTGGCCTGTAGTGGAACAGTTACAATCCACTCCCTGGAAGCTGCTCCCCAAATAGGACAACGAGAGGTGTGTGTGTGGGGGGGTAGTTCAGAGAGTGATAGGATTTTTGGTAGCAGTACTGTAAACCTTTCCTTTACTCGTGCTGCATTTGGGGGCTCGGGGAAACCACAGTCAAATTATGCTAATATCACTTATTGTACTAAGTTTTATGTAGTGTGAATGTGTAGGTGGCTCAATGCATCGGTTTACTGGCTTTTCATCGGTGAAGAGGTGGACTCAGGTGCTGAGTGAGGAGACACATTTTAGTGAATTTTGAATTCACACTAGGCACTTGTAGACATTTGTCCTTGGCATAAAACCAACATGTGATATTGCAGTCTCTGTTCAAAACTGGCCCAGCAGGGTCGTAAGATGTTCTAGGTCATACTTGCAGGGCCTTTGCCAGAGCCTTGTGATGAAATCTGCCTCCTCTTTGTCTAACTGTTAGTCTCTCTGCTTAATGTACACTTATCTTTTAAAAATAATGGAGGATTACTCCTTTTACCACAGGCACTGCTGGGCATATCTTACAAAGCAATGGTAGCCATTACTGGAAGGCATTCAGAGAACAAATCTCTGTTTCTAGCCACAGCTATAGGACATCAAAAGCACAATCAAACTTCACAATCAAGCTTCACCAGCTCCAACTGCCTGGTCTCTGCCTACTTGAATTTGCAATGGTCTGTTGGTGAGTTTGCTATAGAGGTGATTTTCCATGAAGCATGATTCGTTTCTTGAGCACTGTAGCATCATGTGTCTACAGTTATGATCTTGGAATAGTATCATGAATAAAGAATGGGGAAAATGAAGTCCTCATTCATGTCATCATCATCTTTTCTTACACTGGCTGTTAGTTCCCCATGGACATTTTCTTTCTCTGTGTCTTCTAACTCCTCCATTCAGTCTAGCCACTGTTAGTGTGGCACCTTTTTCCCATCCGGAACAGCCTCATCGCTCCACTACAAATGACTGTCCACCTTGTTTCAAATTTCAGAGGAAAACTTTGGTTTTTGTCCCACCTCTCTTCTTGCAATTTATCATTTAACTCCATTATATTATTCAAACTCTGAAAAATTTTACGATAGAGTTGGTATGAAAGATACTGCACAAAACAAACTTGTCTTGCTTTGGACTGGGAGATTCGTGGTCCCAAACACATTTTAGAGCAATGGGACTTGGGAAGCTAACTCTCTTAGGCTTCTTTTGACAATCCCAGTCCTGTATAACTTTGTAAAGCTGTAAAACAAAGATGAGATGTGTCAGATTATTACACTTCCAGTCTCAGAAGAATGGTTTAAAAAAAAAACACTTGGAAGACAATTACGGACATGCACATCATAAAGACATCTAGATGCTTGACAAATGAGCTGTGGCAGTAGAATATTCTTGCATTATGCTAAGAAACCAAATGACTAAAGGCAGAGGCATTTATAATCTTTCTCCGGCATTTGAATAAACACACCCAGCAACCAATAATAGAAATGCAGTTTTGGAAGCTTTTTGAGCCATTTCAAGATAGGCACATTGATTGTTCTTTTATTACATGTGCAGTGCATAGTGTTTGAAGTGGGTGAGGGGAGAAAAACAATGGGGTGTTGCAATACACAATATCATACTTATAAATAATTATTAATTATAAGTAATTAAAGCAATGGGAGGAGAATGATAAAAGAGGGATTTAGGCGGCTTTGCTATTCACTGTACCAGCTATAAATATTTGGAAATTGATATGCAATGTACATAAATAAACTTATTATGATGGAAATTAGCAGATATCACTGCAACTTATCATTGCTTATAAAAATAATTCGTCACTTTGAATTCCAAGTGGATTTTATGCATTATTTGAAATGCACAAAAGCAAATCCAAAGGTAATCCCTTTTGGTTTTTAAGTAGCATTATATGTGCTGAGGACCAGGAAGATAAAATCTTTAAAGAAGCCGTGGAAGATGGATTGCATTTAGGATAGACTGGAGACCCAATTAATATTAGATATAGCAAAGGCCACAGGAAACAAAGATAGGGAGATGAATGGTAGGATTTTCAAGAGCTGCAGTAGGTGGACATATTTAGCTAAGAATAAGAAGTGGCTGATTGAGGCTGTTCACTCATAAAGATTCTTTCAGTTAGAAAAAGTCAATAAAGAAAGTTAGAAGTAATTATCAGCATGACACAGCCAACACCCTCAGTTGTATTGCTCATGCAGTGTGATGTCAAAGGCTAGTAATAGTTTTAATTATTGATCTAGAACATAAAAGCCACATTAAGAGGGTTGGAGCACAGATGTAAAATATAAGGACTGATTTTACTATCTGTTACGGGACTTAAAGAGAAGAGATACAGTTATATAGACACAAGGTTACGTAGATAGTTAATATAAAGCATATTTTCTGCTGATGTATCAGAATATGCAACACTGTTGGTAAATTGTGGGACCAATAAAGTTGTTGTTGCTGTGCAAGGCAAATGGCATCCAGACTGTACAATTTTTAACATGATCTGCATTCTACGCTGCAGTTTGTAAATGGGCCTGGAGAATGAACCACCCTCTGCAGCTCCCAAATCAGCCCCTCAACCTAGGGTGGAGGCATCTTGGAAAAGCAAGTGGAGGAATCGGTACTGTCGTTGTCTGTACTGTACCCGTCCTGTGGGGAAAGAGAAGATTTGGTGTGTGCAGGACTGTCAACCTGACTTCTTGCACAAGCCCTAAAATTAACTTAAAACTGATTTCTTTACATTCCTCTACTCCTATCCCCACATGGTTTTAATTTTCCTGGAAAACTAAACTTGCAAATTCAGAAATAACACATAACAATAGGCTAATGTTCCCATTACCTCCAGTGTTGCCAAAGCTAACAATGTTCTTGTGAATCGCATAATATTCGTGGTCCCAGCTCCCTGGTAAATGTGATTCCGTGAAAATTTCAGCTTTTATTTTTTTTAAAGTAAGTTTAATGGTTGCAGAGAATAGCTTGAAAATGTGACCCAATTGTACCCTAAAGGCTCAAAAACCAGAAAACAAATAAAAAGCACCCAACATTTATAACTTTAAAAATAATCTCATGCTAGAGTTGCCAACTGTCTAATCATACAAAGCCAAACAGCCTTGCCCCACTTCCTGCCCTGCCCCTTCTCTGAGGCCTTGCCTCCACTCCCTCCATACTCCCTTCCTCCGTTGCTTGCTCTCCCCCACCCTCACTCACTTTCATTGGTCTGGAGCAAGGGGTTGGAATGCAGGAGGGGATGCAGGCTCTGGGTTGGGGGCTGGGACTGAGGGGTTACAAGTATGGGAGGGGGCTCCAGGCTGAGCCTTGGGCAGCTGATTGGGGTGCAGAAGGGGGTGCAGGGTGTGGGTGCTGGGAGGGAGTTTGTGTGCAGAAGGGGGCTTGGATGTGGGAGGGGGCTCAGGGCTGGGGCAGGGGGTTGGGGTGTGGGCTCTGGGAGAGTGCAGGGGGTCTCAAGGCTGGGGCAGGGGGTGGAGGCTCTGGGAGGGAATGGGGGTGCAGGAGGGGGCTCAGACAGGGAGATGGGGTTTGTGTAGGAGGGGGTGTGGCCTCAGGCCAGGCAGCACTTATCTCGGGTGATTACTGGGGAGCAGCCAGCACGTCCAGCTCCTAGGCTCAGAAGTGGACAAGTGATTCCATGGTCTGCCCCTATCTGAAGGCAGAACCCCCACAGTTCCCATTGGCTGGGGTTTCCGAACAATGGGAGCTATGGAGCCAGCACTCGGGGGTGGGGGCAGTGCACAGACTCCCTCTGCCCCCACCCCTCAGGGGCCACAGGGATGTGCTGACTGCTTCCGGGAGCAGTGCAGGGCCAGGGCAGGTAGGGAGCCTGCCTTGGCCCTGATGTGCCGCCAGACTTTTAGTAGTCTAAAATCTCCCAATTTGGCTTAAGTAGCTTCTGGGAGATCAAGTCTGATTCCAGGAGACTCCTGGCCAAACGGTGGGAAGGGGGATTGGCAACCCTATCTCATACCAGTCTCATGATTTTGGGGGGAGGAGGGGCAGTCATAATTTTTCAGCATCTGGGGTAGGCAATTGTCTACTTTCTATTCCTATTTGGGCCAAAATATCCATTCTCAAAATACTTTGGTATTTCTGCTTCCAGTAACAACTAGGAAGTAGAGAAGTGAGAAAAAAAATAAAGGGGACAATTACCTGAACTTTTTCAATCATCAGTAAAAGTTTTAGGGGGTGTTTTGCTAGAGAAGGATGGCCTTGTGGTTACAGCGCTGAACTGTGCTTTAGGGGATGTGGGTTCAATTCCTAGTCCTGCCATAAACCTGCAGTCTTGGTCAAATTGCTTAATCTCTCTGTGCCTTAGTTCCCTGTTTGTAAAACCAGGATGTGAATGCAGCCATTCTTCTACCCTGGATTGAAAGTAATTTTCAGCAATGACTAGCTAAGCAACAGGTGCTACTGCAATACAAATAACAACAATGATAATGAAGATTTGAATCACTTATTACTTTCTTTAAACGGGTGCCCTGTCCCTTTAAGAGCAGGCTTGGGTCAGTCCATCCCAGCTCCAAGGTCTGGCCCTTTATGGACAGGCATTGTGGGACCTGTAGAGCCCTGTAAGGATCATGTGACTGGAAGCTAGCTGCAAACCTTGCTGGGAGATTGGGGCAGGTTTATACAAGGAAGCCCTGTGCTAAATCTGAAGAGACCATTGTTGAGGCAGGACTTGATGTGAGATTCTGAGTTGAGGGAATTAGAAGGAGAACTGCAGCAGCTGTTGGGAATCTCTTCATGTGAGGGGCCCAGCAACCAAGGCTGGCTTTCGGAAGTGCGGGGCCCAATTCAAACAGTTTCGACGGGGCCCTGGCAGGGATGACTGAAAAAACAAACAAACCACATATGTACAAAAGCACCTGGGGCTTATACTCAGCAGGCAGTGCTCCGAGTCTTCAGCGGCACTTCAGCGGCGGGTCCTTCACTCGCTCCAGGTCTTCGGTGGCACTGAAGGATCCGCTGCCGAAGACCCAGAGCAAGCGAAGGACCTGCCACCGAAGTGCTGCTGAAGACCTGAAGCACTGCCAGGTGAGTAAAAATTAAAAAGGCGCCTCTAGCCAGGTAAGGGTTTCTCACTGGGTGCAGGGCCCTCTTAGGCTCGGGGTCCGATTCAGGGGAATTGGTGGAATAGGCCTAAAGCCGGCCCTGCCAGCAACGGTTCGTTTAAGCCCAGGGAAGATGCCTGAGGTGGGCTGTGCTAACGCATTGCGGAGTGCCTGAAAAAGAGACTGGTGATACTGGAAGTGGTGCTAGAAGCTGTAAAGTGGAGAGTGTAACTTGTAGGTAAAGGGCAGCCAGCTCTTTCATGGCTTTTAGTCCTGGAGCCGGGCCCTCCTACAATTCCACCTAGAAGAGGTGGTGTGGAAACACCTGTGGCCCAAGGTGAAGGAACTTTTGTGAGCCCTGCACCAACGGGCAAAGCGTTATTGTACTGTTTAGCCTGGGGAAGGTGAATCTTGATTGGCAGTCTTCTGCACTGAGGAGTGAAGGCTGTGGCTCAGAGCAAGCTAGAGACAAACGTATCTTGTTAAGGAGTTCTGCTGACCCTGGAAGATCAGAACTTCATTGCTTTCCCCAGAGGGCCCAACCACCCAAGATCAAGGGGAAACTGAGGCACCACGCTGGAGTGGAAACTGAGGCAGCAGAAACATCCTGATGCTGGAGCAGGTAAGCAGTGCTTGTACACACCCATTTCTAACAGCTAGGGATGCTTGCTGGGTTCTGTGAAGGGGTAGGGGGAAGGATCCCTTAAAAAAGCTACAGCATGAATCCATATAAACCCTTTCATGTTATCTGTCTAAGCTACCACAATGAGATTTTCATGATGAGCCTGTGTAGGTAGGAATGTCTTCAAAAAGTTGCCAAGTACAGTGCATGAATGCTGTTTCTCTTGCCATTAAAATTTCATGTAAAAGTACCATAGACTGCTCCTGAGTCCTGTTAATAGATATCTATCTTACTGCCTTCAACAACATTATTGAGATCTTTTGCTACAGAAAGCTAGCCTGAAAATGAGTCGCCCTGGTAAATAAAACATGCACTTGCTTTTTCTACCATACTTAGCTCCACAGAGAACTATACAGAGTATGTATTTTTCATATATTTGTGTCAATGCATTATTATGTATGCCTACATCCATAGTATGCCAATTGTGTTCATAGCACTGACTTGTCAGGACTGTGCTGGGGGTGGGGAGGAGTAACAGACTCCTGATCTCACAGCCCAGAGAGGCTGTGCAGGGCTTCAGGAAGGCTGCGTTGAAGTCCCTGTGTCCCTTCACTGTTTAAGGGCCCTTATCGCTCTCACAGTATCACTGTTGTATTTCCCTGCTTCAAGGATTCAACCTACAGTAAAAGGACTTAAAATGCTTGCTAACTATTTTGTTAATCAAGGTTTTCTGCTCCATATTATTAACGAGGTAAATTAAAGCAAGAGTCTGTGGTGCCCAGAAAACATCTGCCCGACAAAAATGAAATGCCGAACAAACGGAATTCCCTCTGTGGCTCATTTTCATCCAGCTGTGCTCGACTGTCCAGGAATGATGGGCGACAGTTACTCTTTTTCTTTAAATTGAGGAGGAGTTTGGTGGGTAACCTCTAGGCCTCTGCTAACCAGACCCTAGTGAGACAGGTCTTGTGCTAGATTCCTACCCAGTGAGCCACGAGTTTGTACACATGTGCAACCCTGCTGAGGCCAAGAGAGCGTGCGCCCCGGAGATTGTAAAGGGACTGCCGGTGCAATCATACACTGACCTTATGGGCACGCTTCTTGATCTTGATTTCTCCCCCCCTCCCCACCCACCTCTTCAAGGCCATCGCAAAGACTGGCATTTGCATCTCCTGTGAGAACAAACGAGTGCTGGACACCGCGAGAGCAATACACCACTTTCTGTTTCGTTTTTTTTTTTAAGTCATTCATCTCTGTAGTTTAATTATTGGGGTATTTTAAAAAATGGAGGCAGCATGGTCTAGTGGTCTGACCTTCAGCAAGTCAGTTTCCCTTTGTACCTTAGTTTCCTATCTCACCTCTGTTTATCTTGTCTGTTTAGGCTGTAAGCTCTTTGGTGCAGGCACTATCTCTCACTGTGTTTTGGTACAGCACCCAGCACATCAGCCTGTTGATCTCAGTTGGGGTCTCTGGGTGCTTCTGAAATCCCACTGCTGTTGCCTCATAATAAGAGTGGAGCTTGGCATTCCTGTGTGTGGATGCAGCTAGTACCCCAAAACTTACACCCCCTTTATCTGCAAATGAATCAAAGGTGCAAACCTGAATACTTAATACTGTAATTAGAGATGTAATTAATTAGAGTTCCACATCAAATTTGGGGGGGAGGGAGGGAAAAAAGAGAAGGGGATCACACAAAAGAGAGGCCATCGTTTTGAAAACTTTGCCCACGTCTCCAAGTCCATGCTGCTGTTTATCCTGTGAATAGGTCTGAAGCAAAAGCCCAATAATGGCATCCCCAGCTGATTAATACAAAAGAACAACAGTCGAGTTTCCTTTCTCAAGAAGCATCTGGTGTTCCCAAGGCTGTGACTGCCAAATGTTTATGGAAAATGCTATGTAGGACTGGGTGCAGCAGTTCAGATAAAATAAAGAACTGGCTTAGTTTGGAGATATTTATTTACACACGCAAACTACATTGAAAGAACATTATTAGGGTTGCAAAGTCAAGCACTCAAAAGTTAGGAAATCCAGGTGCTCCTACAAAGCTGTTTGAACAGATTATTGTCCCCCTGGACAGATTGCCGTACTGCAATATTGTTAACAAACATCACTCACAGTAGACTGATACAAAAACTTAAAAATCCAAACAACACAATCCTCTTGCAGTTTGTGGGGCTCATTCTTTGCATGGAAGATGCTTCTATAGAGGTGCAATCAAGACCACAATGGAGAACATTTTTCAGCCCTTTGTAGGGGAAATTACAGTACATGTACAAATCCAAGTAATAACAGTGATTACATATCAGCCTATTTCCCCGTGTATTCGGTAGAAAATTCATCCCCAATTGTGTGCACAAATGTGCCTTCAGTTAAAACCTGTGCCTATAAAAGGGCAGTGTTGCATCAGCTTGTCCTTTGATGTCTGAGTTAAGTGTCATGGCTGCCTTTGGTGCATTCTACCAACAACAGTTTTTGAGACTTTCCATTGTTTATAATGTGCTGTTGGTAGCTCTGGAGACTATTGAACTAATCTCACTTACACAAGTTTATGCTGCTGGCTTCCTCTCGTGTTATCCCTGATTATCAGTTGTAAGGGGGAAATCTGCTCCTATGCCTGGAGAACTTAGAGGGGTGGGCAGATGTGGGAGTATGACCAGATATGCCTAAAATTTTAAATTATACATGGCAGACACATTTGGGAACATGGAAAAGTATTGAGGAAAGGAAAAACTGTTCATCCATTTGCATCCTCACCCTTGTAGATAGGCAGCGATCCAGGTCTAAGGGAAGATTGTTTTGAGAAGTTCAGGCTAGCTCACTGCTCTGATGCCTTTATCTCCCAGCATTATAAACACAGATTGGGCCAGATTCTCAAGTGGTATAAAACAGGGACCTTCCTTTGATGTCAATTGAACTCCTCCGACATCCGCTACCTACAGACCTCGTCTGTTGTTTTTATATTTGCTCATCCAAAAACCCCCGTAAATGGAATTTCCAGCATTTACAACTACTCTGCACCTGGACAGAAATGTCCTCCCTTAAAATACAGTAGAGTGAAAAACCCAGCTGCTGGGGATTAAAGCTTCTACTGCCTTGTGTGAACTTAGACACAGATTAATCATCTTTTTGCTCGGCTGTAAAGACACACATGAATTATATTGCGAGCTAAATGCATAGGCTAGCCCCATTTACTTCAAAGCTACAGGATTAATAATACTCTGTAGTCTCAGTTACAGGTTGAGCAAGTTATTTCCAGTGGTGTCTCATAAAGAGCAGAGACAAATAAGAAACAGACAGAAGAGCAGTAGGTAGACTTGTCTCACTCTGATGAAGGCTGCGTCCACATTGGCACTTTCATCTGAGCCTGTAACCAGATGCTGGTGTAACTGGATCTCTTAAGAGACCGCGTGGGCAGGGCTAATGATTGGGAGGCAGGGAAGTTGCCTTGTGTTCCAGTTCTGACTTTCTGTGTGGCCTGGGTTATGACACATGGTCTTTCTGTGCCTCTTGTTTCCCCTCCCACTCTTTGCCTGTCTGATCTGTTTCGCGTGTGAGCTCCTTGGGGCACAGACTGTCTCTTGCTATGTGTTTGTACACTGCCTGGCACAATGGGGCACTGATCTCGGAGCCTTAAGCCATGACACAGTTGTTTGCCTGTAATTAGGTGCTTCCGCCCCCATGTGGAAAAGACACCATAAGCATGTGTCACTGATTTGGCCAATCTTCCTAGCTCACTAGGGACATCACAGAATACTTTGCCCCACATGCTGCTCATCATATATGCCCTCTGGGGACTCTGTCCCACTAGCTGTCCTTATTTTCTCCCAAGGCACCGATAGAGAAGATGTGACATGGCATGATAAGCACAGTCACAAATGTAGCTGTGATACCAAAAATCTCTGCTGGGGGAGTTGTTATGTGTAACTGGTTCAGGTGACCATGCCTCTATCCTAAGTTAAACAATCACAAGTCCAAGTTGTGGCACAGACAGAGTTAAGACCTCTCCAGCTTGTGGGCATCCAGCAGTGGAATTGGAAAGTAGATGCACACAGGGACACTCTCAGCTGTGTGCTCCTAATGTCTGCAAAGCTGGTCTGTCCTGTACCTCACTGACTATCCACCAGCCAATGTGTTGTAGGAATGAAAACATGCTAGCTTTTTTACCCTTTTTTCCCCACAAAACTGAAGAGTGGGACACATCCGTGATCAATGTTCAAAAATCAGTTCTTCTCTCAATGCTCAGGAGAGGTGTCAATCTCTTTCTGAGAGGTGTTAGTAAGTGGTAGAAAGAAACCTCTTGTGCAGATCTCTACTTCCCCACAGATTTTGTTATTGGATGCCATGCTATAAAGAAGAGAGAGAATGAGATACAGATTTTTTCCTCATGGTTTTTTGTTGTTAAAAGGCAAGCGGAACAGGAGAGGAAGGCTAGTGCAGTGGTTAAGGTGCTCGCCTGTAACTCAGGAGAACTGGGTTCAGTTCCCTTCTGTGTCACAGACTTCCTGTGAGACCTTGGGCCAGGCACTTAGGGTCTGTCTACACAGCAAAGAAAAACCCATGGCTGGCCTGTGCCAGCCAACTCAGGCTCGCAGAGATCAGGCTGCGGGACTGTTTCATTGCTGTGTAGACTTCCAGGCTTGGTTTGGAGCCTGAGCTCTGGGACTCTCTGACCTCCACGGATCCTAGAGTCGGGGCTCCAGTCTAAGCCAGGAAGTCTACATAGCAATGAAGCAGCCAATGAGCCTGAGTCAGCTGGCATGGGCCAGCCGCAGGTGTGTAATTGCTGGATAGACAGACCTTTAGTCTCCTTGTGCCTCAGTTCCCTAGCTGTAAAATGGAGCTAATAGCATTGCCCAGCTGCACAGCAGCGGTGTGATGATAAACACATAAAGATTGTAAGAGACTTGGGTACTACACTAACGGGGGCCATAGATGGTGGAAATAAATAGCCCCTGAATTAAACCCTTGACTATTCCTCAGTACAGCAAGGCATGCCGCTGCTTATAAAAACTGTTTCTATTCAGCTAAATATGAAGGACCTTCATTTTCTGCCATCATCCTAGAGTGCCTGGTGTCCCCAACCCTCAATCCACCCCACCAGTGCTTGAAAAAGACTGCATTGATTTGACACTTATTGATGAAGCTATTTTCCAAGCACTATTCTTTACAGGCAGTACGTTGTGTTGTGCAAAGGGTTCTATTGCTTGGGACTTTTTTGACTCCATCTCCAAGGTGTGCTTTGGACTCCAGTGCAGACCCATCTACTTCACTAGTCTCAGGGAATGTGCTCTGGTCCTAGTGTTCTGCTGACATTGAGAGCTATTGAGTTAGGTTCAGTGCACCTTTTTGAAACACCAGCTGAAAACCAAGCCTAGTTAAGTTAACAGCTGAAGATAATTAAATTCACTACTTCATCCTTCCTTATCCCCACCCTAATGCAAAGGAATTTTTTTTCATTATTTACCTTAAGTTTTATACCTTATTTCAGATCCATTCCTTCTCTAGGAATCCTGTGTGTTTAACTGGTCCAACTTAACCTGCTTTGTGGAGAATTGCCAGTTTCAGCGCTGCCTTGTAAACAAGTAGCCTTGTGGTTCTTTAAACACAACAGGATGGTCCCGTTTCTGTGAACTGACTCCCATACATTGGTGCAGTCGGGGCATCAGTGTCCAAATGAAATGCATGGAAGTACGGAAGAATCTTCCTATGATTAGCGTATCCTATATGCTGTGAAACCTCCCTTTGCCATGTACTGCGTGGCTGCATGTTCCCTCCCTGCTGGGTGGCTGGGGAATAGGTGGACCTTGATTCTACCATGCAACTTATTGGTCAGTGCAGTGTCACCAGCAGCATGTGTTATCTTTTCCTGGAAGCCGGGGAGTAATTATGATTGGGAGGTGTGTCTGAATCACAGGGCTTCCTCGGGCTACACAGCTGTTCTAAGGGCATAAACCAGCCCTCTGTGCATCTGTTCCAGGCCCATTCTGCCTATATGGAATAAAACACACTACACATGCATGTCAGCTTTATTTAACATACAGCTGTGATCCTGCATTAGTGAATTATATCACACTTTTGCATTTGTAACCAAGAGAGGAAAACAGGAGACTCAAGTGATATTGCCGTGTTTAGAGTACAGGTCTGCTGCTTCCAAAAGGTTAAGGCACTTAACGAGGGCAAGTGGAATGGGGTGAGAGCCAAGGCGAAATCTGCCTCTTGTAATTGTTGGAGCACCGATACCATGGGAAGTGCAATATAAAAGTTCCAGCCATTAAAGTTAAAAAAAATAAATAAAGCCCTGATCATTTACAGCATCTAATCCAAATAACCTCGTCAAGTGAGTGCTCAGAGGACTTATACATTGACTGTAACAGAGTGTCACCCTGCTGAGCTTCTGTGGAGCCAGAGAGGAGCCTGAGATGAGATTTACAGCTCTGAATTAGAATCTGAATCCAAACATCACCAATATGGGAGATGAAAGGGTGGGTTGGTCTGGGGTGGGTTGGTCTGAGTCTCTCTCACACTGAAAGGGATCTGGGCTTGAGGAAACATTTTTTATGGACCTGACCTAAAGCCCATCGAAGTCTATGCAAAGACTGTAGTTGACTTTAAATGAGCTTTGGAGTAAACCTAACTGGAAATTCACCATCCTAAGGGATAATGGCTAGGTACTGATACTTGAAAAAATGGATTCTGGGGAATGAGAATCTTCTCATAGACTTTAAGGTCAGAAGGGACCATTATGATCATCTAGTCTGACCTCCTGCAAAGTACAGGCCACAGAATCTCACCCACCCACTCCTGTAACAAACCCCTAACCTATGAGTTATTGAAGTCCTCAAATCGTGCTTTGAAGACCTCAAGGTGCAGAGAATCCTCCAGCAAGTGATCTGTGCCCCATATTGCAGAGGAAGGTGAAAAACCTCCAGGACCTCTGCCAATCTGCCCTGGAGGAAAATTCCTTCCCGACCCCAAATATGGCCATCAGCGAAACCCTGAGCATGTGGGCAAGACTCACCAGCTGGCACCCAGGAAAGAATTCTCTGCAGTAACTCAGATCCCATCCCATCTAACATCCCATCACAGACCACTGGTCGTACTTACCTGCTGATAATCAAAGATCAATTGCCAAATTAATTGCCAAAATTAGGCTATCCCATCATACCATCCCCTCCATAAACTTATGAAGCTTAGTCTTAAAGCCAGATATGTCTTTTGCCCCCACTACTCTCCTTGGAAGGCTGTTCCAGAACTTCACTCTTCTGATGGTTAGAAACCTTTGTCTAATTTCAAGTCTAAACTTCCTAGTGTCCAGTTTATGTCCATTTGTTCTTGTGTCCACATTGGTACTGAGTTTAAATAATTCCTCTCCCTCCCTGGTATTTATTCTGGCAATCATATCTCCCCTCAGCCTTCTTTTGGTTAGGCTAAACAAGCCAAGCTCTTTGAGTCTCCTTTCATATGACAGGTTTTCCATTCCTCAGATCATCCTAGTAGCCCGTCTCTGAACCTGTTCCAGTTTGAATTCATCCTTCTTAAACATGAGAGACCTTATATGTTCCTGCTGCAAACCTGGGAGTCTTCCATCCCTCTAACACTCTGCGTGTGTACACCACATGTTCTGGCTGACCTCGAATGAATTGGACTCCTTTTGAGAGCCTGTCAGTGTTGCTCTACATGGGGTCCCTGCTCAGGAATCCTGCAAGATGCTTCCTTCTTGCGTTGCCTACGTGCACTTCCTCCAAAGCATCCCAGTTCCTGAAGATCACAGAGAGAACAGAAATCCAGCCTCTGTCTCTTGCATGCCAATTCAGACAAGTACTCGTCAAACACATGCTGTTAACAAGCTAACGAGTATTGCCAACAACATACTTCATTTCCTTTAGGATCTGAAAGAGAAAAAGTTAATGTATAACTACACGCACAAAAAAAGTTACCAAGAGCCTTGGCCGGTGTTTATACATTTAGATGCTGTGATTAAATTACATACATAATGCATAGTGTTTGTAATACATTAATAATAATAATGCTGTCTTGTATTATTCAGATATAAGAAGCATGCTCCCAGTGATGGTTCATTGGTCTGTTCACACACAATTTTCGTACATCTCTAAAGATTACCATTTTAACAGCTTTCTGTATGGATACTGCCAGGCAGTTACATTTAACAGTGCATAAATCTAATTCCCTCTGCACTCAATTTTCTCAGGCAGCAGAATCAATTTGAATCTGTCAGGATTTTATTCTAAAGTCTATTAATGCCTCCTGCCTTTTCCTGCCTTCTCTCTCTCAACAATCTCATTCTTTCATGAATTCACTCAGCTGCGGAAAAAGATGGCCTTCTGCTACAAACAGTCTTTTTATCTCTTTACAATGAAACCTAATTAGGCATGAAGGGGACACAGAGGGTCACAATTAGCCATCCAGCAATAAAGGTTAACAGTTGTGAAATCCTATAATAATGCTGTTGAACTTTGTTATTATCAATAATGATGGACTTTGACAAGGTCAATTTCATTATTCTTAAGAGCCAAACTCCTCTAAAGCACTGAGCATAGCTATCACATTAACACATCTTCCCAGCCTTCCTCCATATCCTGGGTTTTAACACTGTAATTGCAAATACCCCATTGGGCGGCACAGCCCATTGGGGAGAATATAAATAGGCTTGGAAGGATTCGGTTTTTATCTATAAGTGTCGATAAACTCATATTTCACTGTACACAGACTAATTGATGAAAAATATTTCCACTGATAACAGAAATTTACGGATGGGACAAATCAGAAAAATGCTGCTTGAGAAATGATTAGAGTTTGACCTAAGGCTATTTACTTTGTAGATGTTGACAATTTGTGTTTTTAACAGTTAAAAGCTTTAACCTTTTTAATCTCAGCATCTAGCGTCATTAAATAGTGACACACACCCCATAATTTCCCCCAACTGTGAGAATGTAAATCAACAGAAATCTTTAAAAAATGCTTAAAACTAAACATTACTTTTATCCATCATAATAAAATAAAAATACTTGAATCTGGTAATGCGTAAATATAAGGCATGCTCTATTTCTCTTCCTCACACCCACTTGGGTTTGCTTCCTCTAGTTGCTACTTGTTTCTTTGTTGCAGATAATTATCAGCAAGTATAATTTCTTTTCTCTGTTTGAATTAAATGTTTGTGCCCGATAAACATTTAGATGGGATGGTACCAGGAAAATAACACCAAGGTATGTTGGTAAAATATTCTTAAGGGTAGACTGGAAATAGAGGCATTCACTGCTGTTAAAGGCAAATTTATTGACAACTGGTAATGGGATTTGTGACATTTTCTAGGAATTTATGGGGAAAAAATGTCCCACCTAATTTAATATGGACCAAAGCAATCAGGTTCTTTTGAAATTGCTCTTAAAAATCTATAGAATTTAATGGATTCTTTCCAAAAAATGTTCGAACCGCCCTATAGAATGGTGCGGTCAACCTGCTGAAGAGTACTGTAGGTTAATGCAAGAGCAAATAATATAATTTAATAGGTCCCTTCCAGAAGCCTGCAACACAGCACTCTGCTTTACTCCATGTGAAGATATTGTCCTATGGACACGTTCCAATGTGCTGCTTCTTTTCTGGCCTGTCTGGGCCGGCATACTCCTGCCATAACCTTCCAGCTCAGGTCTGCATTGCATCGCGCACACACTTTGCATACGTAGCTCTCTTAATGTGATGTGAATGGAAAGCCTGCACCTGGGAAGAGGGCAGAGGATACAGTAGAGATCAGTGCTGCTGCCTGGAAAAGTGAATCCTGCCTTCTATCTTGTTGGATGTGGTGTTCTTCCAGGGGATGGGAGCAAGCTGGACATTTGCAAGCTTTCCCCTGTTGCCCCACGTGTTTCTCTGGGTTTGTTGTTCATCACCATACCCATTTGGTATCGCTGTTAAGCAGCAAAATGTTGACTAAAAAGATTCTGATAAAGAGGCTGGCCACTGAAGTTGTACCTGCCCAGATGGAGAGAAACTAGGCTGAGTTTCTGCCCTTCGAGAGAGTTTCAATTGAGGGGGATTATCTTTTTAAACTATCCTTTTTGGTTTCTCACCAAGCTGCGCTGAACCTTATACAACTCCCGTAGGACGACTGAGACAGTATGCATAATCTAACTAGCTCCTACAGGACTAGATAGCAGCTGAACAGATAATTCATGAGTCTGTTTATACCCTCTAGATGCTTGCTTAGATAGGAGCACTGCACAGTTGCTTGCATGAGTAAAAACAAACCAACCACCCCACATCGGCTTTTATGCTGTCCAAACTCCACGACTGAGGCAGTGTTTGACAAGAGGCAATATGTGCTGCAAGCATTGCTTAATTCATGGTCCAAGGGTGAAATTCAAAATGCGTTTTCAGGGAGCATGGATATAGATCATAGGATGCCCTAAAAATGTTCTTCCAAGAATCCTGCTTCGTTGCCTCCCTGCTTCCATGTGCTTGCTAAGGACATCTCAACAGTCAGAAACAGATCTGCAGTTGGTGCAAATCAGCACAGCGCCACCAATGTCAATAGAGTTGGATGGATTTACACCAGCTCAGGATCCGGCACAATGAGTCTGCATAAGATTGGATGAAAATATCTGAGCGCACAAGGTGGAAAAAGGGTAACAGCAGATAAACTCTGGAGACCAAAGTTGCCAAGATGGATGCCCGTATCCTCCCCCTTATTTAGCTAAAAAAGAATAAACAAGATGCCAGAAAAATCCATTTAAAATTCAATCTATCAGTTTAAAATCCAATTAGACATGTTGCTGGCATGTAAAATTTGGTAACACCTTTAACTTCCAGGTCTGGATAACAGAAGATTGCTTTCCCAAATACTGAGAATAATGAAACCGCCTTATAATCAACTTTAATAAGGTGGAATCCTCCTATCTGTGAAATTGATCATAAATCCCTGTCAAATGAATCTTCCATATAATTATACCCCTCCCACTCACAGAGCACACAATATGTAAAATCCTCCTAAAAGGACATTTTCCTGCAGAATTGTGACCTTTATGCATAAAGTGATTTAACGAGGTAAAGTAAAAGCAAGCTGTTTATCCTCCCAGTTTTTCTTGGTGCAGTCAGTGGGCATCTGTCTTACTAATGTTACTGTATCACCATTTATATCCAGTTGGCAGGAGCCTTTATTTGCACATGGCAGCAGATTTATCATTTTTTAAAGATAGGGACATGTCCTTGTACCTCAGCAAAACATTTTGCAGTATGATTGACAGTTAATGTCTGTGCTATCAAAATATTGATTGAAAAGGTTATTACGCTTCCTTTGTATCACACAGATATATCTAATCTAGGCTCTATCCAGTCAGTGCAATATGTTGCTTGCCAGACAAGAAAATGATACATTAGCTGTCTGGGCAAGGGGCCCAACCCTGGGCAAGATTAGTGCTTCAATTAGCTGTTGATGGCATTCCATTAGAATATTGGTTTCAAAGAGCACTAAACAAGAATGTTGTGCTTTGATTTTTCAGATTTAATTACTTCCATCAGGGCTATAAATGAGCTCATTAGTTGCTCTGAAGCCTAGAGACAATAGACATTATTGCTATTGTTATGGTTTGTGCAAACATTACTCTCAAAATGCTATTAGTGATGGCCATCAACCTTTTCTCTCCTTGTAAAGCAGCCAGCTGCACTGACCCCATGATGGCTTTGGCGTAAATATGGTATAGATTTCATTATTTGTGGGCCGAGTTTATTGGGATTGAGAGTATGGAGATCAAATACTGGTTAGTACAGAATGATTTTTTGTTTTAAATTACATTGCGTAAAAAAAAAAAGTTGATAATTTAAATATTCATGATGTTTGGTCTTTTCTCTGTTCTAAGGGAGCATGTGTTTTAATATACAACTTGGATATATTGCATTAAGGGTTGCTAGTGCTTTTGGGTTTCTTGAAACTTTCTCCCTCCCTCTCCCCCACACGTTCCCTGGGTTTCATTAAACTTTTTTTCAGTTTTGCAAAAAAAGCATCTTTTTCTTCCTTAATTTAAACCACACTTTTTTCAGGAAGACTTAGTGTAAAATAATTTTTTCTAGCAAGTGGAATACTATGCTATGCAAACAGCAATGGTGCAAACAGTTCTTTGCAAGTGGGTCTTGCCCTGTTTCTAGTCTGACAAGGAGAAAATAAAATGGAGGGGGGGAAATGCAGCCCCCCAGATTCTAGCATTCTGAGAGCTAAATGGAACTGGAAGCTCCGAGTTATGAGCTTCAAAAGCCATACGTTTTGAGTGGATTCTTACTGTGTGACATTGGCCAGGGATGAAAAGCCACTCACATCTGGGTTCTTCCTGCTGGTTCCTCTCAAATACTGAAATAACTACATGTATTGTAGGCCAAACCAGAGTCCCCATTGGGAACATTCACAGGTCACAACTAGAGAGCAGTTGTCCCTGTTGAGTGATATGACAGCATGGAAGTACTTTTTTGGGGGTTGTACTTCTGAGTGGTGCTAAACAAAGTAGTACCAGCCTTGGGTTCAGCAGTAGTTTAAATAGTTGTTAGAGCCTTAAATCCTGCATGGCTTGTTCTGCTCTGTAAGGGGAGTTCCACAGGCTAACAATCTCCTTTGTGCACGGATTTCGTTCTCCTGCATTTGATAGATGCGATGTACAAATGAAGAATACTGTGCTATGTACCACTACCATTTATTATATTAAAGCTGTAATGAGTACTGTATGTCTTAAACTGTAATATTACTGTGGCATCCTGTTTGAAGCCTCACACATGCTTTATATTAGCATCTTCATTTTTTCACACTGTCATTCATTTTGATGAATCCATAACTCAGTGCTAATTATTTTTAGCTTCCAAGTCTGTATAAATCCCAGAATATGATGCTGGAAAGTTGCTTTGAGATGTTAAATAAAGCTGTGTTAAGTTTTGCCAGAGACTTGGGATGAAATCCTAGATCCATTGAAGTCAATGGCAAAACTCCCATTAACTTAAGTAGGCCCCGGATTTCACCTTTGAATGCCAATGAACAAGCCCCCTTATGCACAGAAGAATAATGGCTCAGATCCTTTCAATGGAAGTTACTTAGGAGCCTAAATACCAATGTGGATCAGGCTCAGTGTGACTCTGTCCTCTGACACCCCTATTAGGCAGAGGTCTAGCATGTTTTACCTTGGCCACACAGTAGTTCTGACATTGCAGCTAGCCTAGGATTCCATTCTCATGTAAATCCCTCCTGCAAGTAGCTTACGGTCCAGATAGAAAAGGGCAACAGAGCTCATAGCGCCGTATTGCATGTAGAGAGGTAAACTGATGCACAACAGGCTTAGTGATAGGTCTAGGAAGAGAACCCAGCTCTTTGGGCTCGTAGGCTAGTACACGGTGCACTAGCCCATGCTGTCGCTTCAGCTGAGCAGAAGTTTGAATTGAAGTAAATGGGAGCAAGGTCACACATCCCTGTGATAAGGGAGAAAGAAGAACCATTTGCATGCCCTGGAAGAATGCAAGGCCTGCAGCTGAGCTGGTTAAAGTTTGGATGAGCATTCAAACTATTCTGTCTTTATCTAAGTACTTGCAGAGCCCTGATCTGTGTAATACAGGAGCTGCTCTCAAGTAGTTAAAAAGAGAAATAATCTCTTTCTTACTCATCTTTAGGAGAAATCGTATGCCCAGCCTATAGCAGGATTTGTTTTCCTATGGTTGGTAAATTGAAGAAAAGGGCCACATGAAAGGGCTGAGGCCCATGGTCATTGTGTCTAGTGGAGGTGAATTCGATGGACCATGTCCAGCTCTGGTGAAAGCTGAGATACTCCTCCATTTCCAGTCTATGGATGGAATGTAGTTGAAATCGTGCAGATTACGCATACACTGATCCTAGAGCTGCTCCCCGCTCAAGAGGGAGGACCATTAGTTTTGACATTTGGCACATAAGTCTAATCCTAGTTCTCCTCTTCCAAGTGTGTCCTGCCCTCACAAGCCTCCCACTATTCTGCCACGCTTTGATTGGTCCCATAGAACAACACAGCTGTGGTGGGAGACCACAAAGCCAGCACACTCAGCAGAGGCTCTTGCTTAAAGTGGCAGGGGAGGTGTTTGATGCAACACCCCACCACAGACACAGTGAGTGTGTGAGTGGAGATGCTCATACAGCAGCTGCCAGCACTAAGCCTATCTCTGCACAGTGCTGTCAATCTGTGACTTTTTTTTTTCACAAGTGATAAAATTCACCACCCAAAGAAATTTAGAAACAAAGCCAAAGTTTAATACTCTGTAAGGCCAATCAGGGCTGAGTCATGCACCATTCAAACCTTGTTTCCTCTCCATAAGTCCCTAATGCTGTAAGTAGAGACTGAAGAATAAGAGGCAAGGGCTTCTTAAACAATCATTGGCCACAAACAGGTGCAACATTGTTCTACTCACTAGCAATCAGTGCAGGCTGCATCACAGCCCTGTTAGGGTTTTGAGCCATCTCGTGGGAAATCAGGCAAGAGCTTCTGTTTCATAAGGCCTGAATCTGCTACAGCAAGAGCTATTTGAAGGCAGAGCCAAGCCAGCATCAAAGCCAAGTTGATTTGGCTTGGCAGTGGAGGCTGGTGTGTGAGCCGAGCAACTAGCGCTGACAGCACATGCCTTTAAAGTAAAAAGACTGTACGTTTATGGTGTAATGTCCCTCTGAGTGCCTGCATGCAGTCTCAGTGTTCGCATCAGTCCACCCTGGGTCTTTCCCAATTCATGAACCCAGAGCCAAGCCCCAGACTAAGGTGCCTGAGTGCTAATCACAAGAGGTAAACCCTTGTGAATTGTTACCCTTTGCTATCACTTACATTTATATTGTTGCCCGTGGAAGACTCCTGCTGGGTCAGGTCATGCTTTCGTGTGGTCAAAGGTTTTCCGCCTTGCAGAAGAAGCAGTCGGGGCTGGATGCTCAGATCCTAGGGAGTTCCACTGGAAGGCAGGGACATGTGCAGCAACTCCCTCCCTCTAGCTACGCCTGGGGCCTTGGCAACATGCCTCCATGGGAGCTATGGTATTGGGGTTTCTTCCACTAATGCCAGCTTCAGAACCAGGTTTTCTGCAGTGGAAGGGGCCATGAAAACAGTAGTGTCTGGCTGCATGACTTGTTGAATTCCTGCTGGATGTTTGGAGAAAGGTGGCGCGGGTGCTGAGAGCTATTGAATCAAACTGTAAACCTTGTATATAATGGAAACCGCTTCAAGTCAGGGGGTGCTGCAGCACCCCCCCCACGCCCCTAGCTCCAGCACCTATGGTGGCTCAATGCACCCCCATTTCCCAGCCCTGCTACCTTCCACCTTCATTCCCCACTGGAGAGCAAAATCTGCACTTTTGACCGTCCCTTCATCAGCATATGAATCTCCATTAAACAACCCCCCGCCCCCTGAAAAGAATAATAGAATATCAGGGTTGGAAGGGACCTCAGGAAGTCGTCTAGTCCAACCCTCTGCTCAAAGCAGGACCAATCTCCAACTAAATCTTCCCAGCCAGGGCTTTGTCACGCCTGTCCATAAAAACCTCTAAGGAAGGAGATTCAACCACCTTCCTAGGTAACCCATTCCAGCGCTTCACCACCCTCCTAGTGAAAAAGTTTTTTCCTAATATCCAACCTAAACCTTCACCACTGCAACTTGAGACCATTACTTCTTGTTCTGTCGTCTGGTACCACTGAGAACAGTCTATATCCATCCTCTTTGAAACTCCCTTTCAGGTAGTTGAAAGCAGCTATCAAATCCCCCCTCATTCTTCTCTTCTGCAGACTAAATAATCACAGTTCCCTCAGCCTCTCCTCATAAATCATGTGCTCCAGCCCCCTAATCATTCTTGCTGCCCTCCGCTGGACTCCTTCCAATGTTTCCACATCCTTCTTGTAGTGTGGGGCCCAAAACTGAACACAGTACTCAGGTTGAGGCCTCACCAATGCTGAATAGAGGGGGATGATTGCGTCCCTCTATCTGCTGACAATACTCCTACTTATACAGCCCAAAATGCCGTTAGCCTTCTTGGCAACAAGGGCACACTGTTAGCTCCTATCCAGCTTCTCGTCCACCGTAACCCCTAGATCCTTTTCTGTAGAACTGCGGCCTAGCCATTTGGTCCCTAGTCTGTAGCAGTGCATGGGATTGTTCTGTCCTAAGTGCAGGACTCTGCACTTGTCCTTGTTGAACCTCATCAGATTTCTTTTGGCCCAATCCTCCCTCTGTATCCTGTCCCTACCCTCCAGCGTATCTACCCCCTTTGTTCCAGGTCTGATACACTTGCAAAACAAGAAGAGGGGGACCAAAATACCAGTCAAAGGGCTGCTTCCATCCTGGACTAGGATTGAGCCCACTGCTTTGGGTAAAACAAGATCAAACTCCCCTATTTTTCAGTTGCATGGACCTTTGGGTTAAGGCCTGGACTGAGATACTGAGGGGAAGGCTGTTCTGACAGTATTTCCATCCCAGACAGATTCAGGACCTTCTGTATGTCTCTCAAGAAGCCTGATCTCTTGAAAAGTGAAACCAAGTGTTGTGGACTCAAGAGGCTTAGATCAGAAGTTATGAGTCTAAATGCTAATTCCTAATCTTTTCAGGCTCATCCATCACTAATTTGACTCCCAAGCAGTGTACTAAGCTACTTTCCTGGGGCTAGAAAGCACCTATCTGATGAGTCAGAAAGAGAGGCATTTGGACCCTTCTCCCTTTGTATCCAGAGATGCCACAAGCATTTGTACAGACCATGAGAGCAAGAGGAAAACTTACCAGATCGCAAGATATTACAAACACTAGGCACATTTTTTTCCTTGTCTAATTAACCATTTAACCCATGATATTAAATTCACATGAGCTCATAACACAGTAAATGAGAAATTTGGAAACCCATTTTCAAAGCACATTCCGTTATGCGAGTAGCAGGAGATGTACCGTAGCTTTTCAATAAATTGTTTGGTAAGTGGTTTTCTCTCTCATTTTTACTGCTAGAACAAAACCATATTAGCTATGTCTGCTCTTTTTCTGGCTTTGTTTGCTTGCGTGTCCTCCCAGCTAGTGCCTTGATTCAAAGCAATCACTCAGACAAACATGTTTTCAACTTGAAGTGCGCAAATGAAGGGTAAGACTTGTTTACTGAAGTATCTTGGAGTAATTCCAGTGAGTCAGTGACCTATCAGCTCCATTGGTCATTCGCGTCATCTTCCTTCAATACAAATGATATCCCCCCCTCACTTTAAGCAAAAATAATCTAGATAAGAAATCAGCAATCAGCTAGTTCTTGTCCCAGCATGCTCTTCCTGACTCTGAAATTACAAACACCTGTAGTTACAGCTAATACTTCCATGTGCCCCATGTCCAATTTACCTGTGAGATCAACAGCCTTCAAAATGAGAAACCGGAGCTTTCTGTAATATGCTTAAGGCCTGTGTTCAAAGTGTTTAAAAAGAGGTGATGCCACTGAGTCAGCTCCTTAGCTGGTGTGAATGGACTTCAATGGAATTTTTGCAGATTTGCTCCAGCTGAGAAGCAGAGCCATTGTACTGACGATGGTACCAGTTCTCTAATTTCCATTAAACCTAGTAGCTGCCCATTTATATTTCTGATGGCATTAAAATAAATGACTTACTATTGACTGTGTTAAGGGCTGAAGTATGTCTCTTAGAGCCATAAGAGCACAGGGGACAGGTGGAATAGGAGAGGAAAGGGTAGTGGCTGAAGAAATTATGTCTGCATAGGGCAGAAACATAATAGATATGACTCTAATCTCACTGACTTCGGGTTTACATATTGTTGTTTAAATAATGAGGTTTCTCCTGATTTTACCTTATGGAAATGAGATCAGAATCTGGCCCAGTGGCTGGAGGAGAGAAGTAGTAACTCTGCAGTACTTGCTACACCTTTGAAAAGGTGCATTGTGTTATCCAAGCGCTGGCTCCTGAGGAGTAGCTGGCATACAGGAGAGGTGTTTGTGTGGTGGCCATGTCCTCGATACACTAGTCGAGGGATATTACTGCACTACAGGATGGCCCTGCCAGCCCCAACTTATACCCAGGAAACACTGCCTGCAGCGCCATGGCAGCTTGGTGAACACGTGCACTTGGGCAGAGAGGTGAAGAGGTTCCCTCCTCTAGAGCACTTAACACATGGGCAACCAGACTGTGCCTGTGGATGTCATAAAAGTAGATGTCAATACCGAAAGAAACAAATTATTGCCAAGGGCTGGTGGTCTGGGAATGGGATAAACTGATGATGATCAGTTGGGGCAGGTTCTTCAAGTCTCATGTCCTCCAAATGCAAGATTTCACAAGGAGTCAAAGGAATGAGTATAAGCTAATATTTTCACTAGCAATAACTTCTTATAGCCATAACGTTGTGGGGTAACATACATTCAGTTAGCTTCTCTGGTGCTAGCACCATGCCCGTCTTCAGTGGAATATCTATTTGTAATGACACAGGAAGTGATGTTGCATAATTACATTGTAACAACATGTTACACTCGGAAGCTCATCGGGAGCATGAGTGCTTATAGCTTGAGATCTCATGATGAGGACTATACGGTTGAATTCAGTCATTTCATCTGGAGTAGCAGAGCCATTTGAGTGACTTTCAGCCCTGGGTATGTCTACACTACAATTAAAAACCCGGGGCTGGCCCATGTCTGCTAACTCAGGCTAGTGGGGCTTGGGATAAGGGGCTGTTTAACTGCAGTGTGCATGTTCAGGCTCAGGTTGCAGCCTCATCCCAAAGGTCTATGCTACAATTAAGGAGCCCCTTAGCCCAAGCCCCACAAACAAGAGTCATCTGGCATGGGTCAGTCATGGGTGTCTAATTGCAGTGTAGACATACCGTTAGACCTCGGGGAGCGCTTGCTATGCTGGGTTCCATGGTGTACTGAGGTGGTATGTATTACAGTAGGCGCTTGCATTCCACGTAGGTGAAAAGCGCAGAGAAGAACTGGAGTGGATTTCAAAGGCATGTGTGGTGGGGGAGAATACTTGGCATTCTCTCAAGTAGGCATCTTAAAACTCCCACATCACCTACTAAAAGGAGAGAGCTAGAGCCGAAGCAGTTGGTGGCAGGCCTTTTGCCTATCAGTCCTAGTGGAATCATAGTCTAAAAGTGATTTCATTGGAAGAGCAGTGTGAGTGAATGTGTTTTCACCCTTAACTCTACTGTACCGGCTGACCAAATATACAACCAAGGATTTCTGCTCCTGGGAATGGTGGTTCCTTAATGTTGATATAAGCCATTATTGACCAGTGAGAAATCTATATAATGTACATAGTCACTACTATCTATTTTATCAACTGTAACAGAAGTAATACAGGGAACTAATGTACTATTTCAGTCTTAATTAGCAGCTAATAGACAGACCCAGGTGAGGCTTAACTGTATGGGCAGTGTAATTTATCTAAAACTTCCTAATAATACAGTTACAGCACTCCTGGAGGGGCTAACTTAATGATTTTCACGCACTTAAGGTTTGGCACCAACTATCTCCTGTGCATTTGTTGCTTAGGAAACAGAATTAAACAGAGCATAAGGCATGAATGTCTACCTTTTATTACTTGCATAGACAATTATCTCACCGTAATATTTTTCTCTATTAAATCCTAAACTCTGGGTGCATATATAAGAATGGGGGTGGGAGGGAAAGAAACAGGAATGGCTCTGAGAGGCAAATTAGGGACCTGTGATAGAGCAGCTGAGCTTTACACAGTGCATGTGTTCCAACTTCCAAGCTGGCAGTGTCAAATGAGTCCTTCAAGCAGTTGAGGGATAGTTTTACTGGCATTTACCTCTTCCTCTGTGTAATTCAACACTGCGCCATCAATTTCGTAGACTTCATATGGACTGGCTTGCCCAATATTTGTTTAAGATGAACTGCACAAACTTGTTATTAGTATTCTGCCAGTGTAAGGGAGATAACAATGTTTGCACTAAGTGTCACAGGACACATCAACCAGGGCAAGGTGCACAAGCTCCAGATGACTTGCCTGCCCTTTTATGCTCTTTGATCCTGATCCTGTTGAAGTCAATAGAAAAATTCCCATTGGCTTAAATAGGAGCAGGAATGAATCCTAGTTTGTTGTACAGACTAGACAGAGAGTTGGTCATAATACTGTTATGGTATTAGGGTTAAGGATGCTTTGGGGAGAAGCTCCCACATTACCCTTCGTTTAGCTCCACTGTGCAGAGGAACTGCAGAAGAGGTGTCTGTGATAGTGGACCGAGTACAGGCTTGTGAGGCAGGAGGTTGGGCATCTGACTCTGCTCTCACAGCAGTCTTACATCTGTGTAACTGTACAGGCTCCATGGGAGCTTATTCCAGTTTTTCACTGGCTTAAGTGAGATCCGATGGAGGCCCTTAGATTCCATTCCCATGTCAGTCGCTGATTTGCAGCATGACCCTGAACAAATCACTCCGCTGCTCTGTGCCTCCATTATCCCCTGTGTACAGTGGGGATAATAATGCAGAACTGCGATCGTGTGATCTATGACAGATTGCATCATGCAGCCAATTGCTTCTTTAGCCAAATGTCATTCTGTGGGCTCCCTTTTTTGCTAATTGACTATAATATATATTTAAGTGGCTAGTTCACTTGGAGTGATTGGCATTAGGTCGGAGTTCTCTGCACTATGGGCTAGTGGAGTAACGGCCCCATTTGGAGATACTGAAACCTTTCCAAAATGGTACAGCTCATCTTTATTGCTCAGTTCACAGTATGTTGGTACTTATTGATCAAAGAAAGAAACTGAAGTCCTTGAATAGCCTGTGCAAAGCAGCTGGCAGATTTTTCTCTTTAACGTGAATTCCTCAGAGGGCAGGGGCACTGACTTACAAGTGCAGCTTTAGACACACAGGAAGCAAACAGTCTGAGGAGAACAGATTTATTTTGCTTTTTTTCTTTCTTTTCCCTTCATTAAGCCTATTGCAGGGACTTATAGGATGGAATCCAAAGGTGCACACTGCCCCCTTCAGTTACCGAGTGGGAAAGGCACTTAGCATCTTCAGTGATGGTGAAGGGAAATGCCAGATTTTTTTGCTCATTTCTAAAGATGTTGTTTTTTGGTTCACTGGCAGTTCTAAAAAATTCTATTTGGGTCACATAAAAATTCAAATGTGTCTGAATTTTTGCTGAATTGAAAAAGTTAGAAATATGTTTGTTTGGGTCAAGCAAAATGTTTTTTGACTTGAGATGAAACATTTTTGTTCTGAGTATTTTTAACCTTTTTTTTGAAAAAAAGGCAAAGGAAAATGAAGGGCTAGATTCACAAAATGGAGGAGGAGGAAGTGGTGCTGGTGCCCCCCATATGCCTTCTAGTGGGCAGGGCACAGAGGTGTGAGACCAGATTTGAATCCTGATTCTGGAGTAGGAACTAGAAACCAGGAGTCTAACCCTAACCCACTCCTAAGTGAGGGCTCTGGATTGTCACTGGGCCAGTGAGAGAGAGGGTAAGGGAGAATATCCCAAGCACCAGCCTACAGAGTCATTCACCTGCGAGTGGGCACCTGGATTCAATTCCCTGTTCCAGAGTGTGGATTCAAACCAGGGCCCCACATCCCAGCTGAGGGCCCTAACCACAGGGGTATAAGGGGATGACCAATGGCTGAAAGTTGAAGCTAGACCAATTCAGACTGGAAATAAGACACATTTTTAATGGATGAGAGTAATTACCCATGGGAACAGTTTCCCAATGATTATGATGGATTCTCCATCACTGACAATTTTTAAATCAAGCTTGGATGTTTTTCTAAAGGATTATGCTCTGCAAATTATTTGCAGGGAAGTTCTCTGGCTTGTGTTATGCAGGAGGTCAGACTAGATGATCATGATGGTCCTTTCTGGCCTTAAGTGTCTGAGTCTGTGACCCGTTGGCAAATAATGCCTAAATTCCCCGGTGAATCTAGCCTACAAAAAAAAAAATCAAAATGTTTGACATTTCTGGAATGTTTTCTTTTTGTGTTTCAACTGAAATGCTTTGTCAAAATTGACACAAATTTGTGAAATATTTCAGTTGACATGAATCTGCACATTTTGGGGGGGGGAAACAAAAAACTTTTAGCTGAAAAGTTTTGCCCAGCTTCTGTGTATGTGTCAGTTTCCCTCTTGCAAATAAGCAATGCTGAGCCAGCTAGTAAAACAGTCTATCTAGGTATTGGAAGGGATCAGGTTCTTTCTCCATACACCTTCTTAGAAGCCACCCTGATCTTGAATCAGGCGGCCTCTTTACTACCAAATATTGACATTTATTCTCTCATAAATGTCCACTTGGTTTAATCTCTCAGGATGTACCAAGTCATCTTGGTGACTTCTGAGATTGTCCCTGGTGTACAGGCAAAATCAAAGGGGCCAATTGCTGCATGTACAGAGATGACTTTTGTGTTGCCACATTATGGTACCAAAAGTGTCCTCCTGTGCTGGGATGTTGCCATGTTACAATAAAGAATAGTCAGGACTCTTGGAGCCTGAGGCTTAGAGTTTCCAAACCTCACCCTCGGTTATTTGTAGGGGTGGGAAGGGGTGAAGGCAGAAAGGGGGACCCAGAGTTAAAATTGTGTTTTTTCCCATAGGGGAATCAATCAAAAATTATTTTTTTAGATTAAAGGAAGCTTGTGATACAAATAGGGATGGAAAACCCTGCAATAGCGAAGATGGCAAAAGTTGATGTAAACACTGTTCTCAGTTTTTCACTGGGATTTTCTCTTCCCTTCTCTGCCACCCCCCATATCTTTATATTGATTTTTTTTTCATGCTGCCTGTTTATAAAGCATTTAGGGAGCCTAGGGAAAACAGTATGTCAAGTACTTAGGGCACTAATAACTTAGGCCAGAGTCCAATATCTTATTGATGCTGAGTAGTACGTTACCCTATGAATAGTCCCATTGAAGTCAGTGGGACCACTCTTGGAGTACGGTACTACATAGTGTGAGTAAGGTTAGCAAAATGTAGCCATTAGGTGCCTCCACAGTGCCTATATCAATGCAGCAGGTATGCATGGTAAGTGCACTTGTTTGGATATATCTGGTTTGTCCTCATACCCTAATCAATTTGATTTGAGGCTTTTGCAGAGGTGCTTTAGAACCAAAACCCTACGTCCTATCATATGTTGGACTTTGACAGAGGGAGGAGGATTCAGAATCAAAACCTGCCTTCAGATCTGAATTGGAAAGACCACTCGCTATTTCTGCAATGAGATGAAGCAAAACTGCAGGCGCGGATACCAAATTTTAACAGGGCGAAGGATCTGAACTTGGATCACAATTTTGCAGTTCTAGTTTTGAGCAAAATCTCTCAGCCAGGCAAAATAATAGTAGATTAAATAAAAGGGATCCATTTAAAAAAGGAACCTCATCAACAAGCGAGAGGCAATTGGTTGTGATTGAATGTTTACCATTCGTTTTACATAATTAACTTTAGTTTCACAAAAAGGGAGTGTTTCATGAAACTCTAAGTGATCTCCCACCCCCTGCCTCTTGAGATCCATCCTGAGGAGTAGCGGTGCAGTGGAGAATGTTACCAAGCAGGTACATGATGCTCAGGAGCAACATGCTGCCCCTTTCAATCGCCTCTTTATAGAAGTGAAACTGACAAGCAATGGTCCCTATGGTCAAGATGCAGAATTCAAGCATATGGTGCCGTTGATCTCTCTGATACCTGGTGTTTTTCTCCACCCATCCACCAAAAGCCTATATTTACTTTTAACTGGCATTTCTCTTTCCCTATACTTATGTAGCCTTTCCACACTCCAGCCTGGTATCCATCAGTTTCAGGTCAGACAGAAACATATACACCAGGGACCTGAGTCTGAGTGTGAAGTGTGTATAAAATGAAACTGAATCTGAAGGGTAGAGTTTACACTTACTTTGCGCAGGTGTAAATGGCAACACAAAATATAAAGCAGTGGAGGGTCAGGGTCCGGGGCTCTTTTGGGATAGCATGAATTTCAGTAAAGTGCTTTTGTCCTTATGCCTTTATTTAAGATGGAAAAATCTCTACTACTCGGGGGGGCGGATTATTTTTTTAATCATTGGGCGTTCATTGAAATATCTCCAGGCCTGACCAATCTTCTGCTCCCTTCCCGCTTCTCATAGCTTCATCAAATTCCTCCTACCGCCTGACAGCCAATTAGGAGATTCGCTGCCTTTCACTCTCACTGAATTCTGTTGCTGTACAGTGCTGACTCAACACACAATTATCTGGGCCCTTCTGATTATAGAATTCAATGGAGCAGACATCAGAAAAGCAGCTGGAAAGCCAGGCTAACACTGGAGTGGATTACAGGAGGCAGGTGTTCCTGCTCTCCGGACAGTAAGAACCCAAGTCCCTCGCGTCCTTTCAAAATGCATCTCATTGCAAGAGATTCCCAACATCACCATAGACTGGGCAAGAAGAAATGTAATAAGAAATATACCATGTCCAGGCTCACCAGAATCAGAGGGCAATTTAATATTTTAAAGAGGAGCTTGCACAATGTGAGGAAGATAGAAATAAAGGGAGCCCAAAGCAATTTCCTTCACTTGCTGCATGTTGAATTCTAATTCCTATTATAGAGGATTTAATTTTGTCAAAGAGCTCTCTCCAGCAAGCTTCCATTGTTCCCTCTGCTCGAATAATAGGAAGTTATAGATACCGCGTAGCCAGACTGAGTTGGATATAAATATGTAGCTATATGAGAGAAGACTAGATTCACCACTACGCTCTAGCTGGTTTGCACTGCTCGGGTGATACAAGCCTGACAAAACAGGGGCAGAGGCAGCCATTTTAGGAAACGCTGAATGCAAGGTAAATCCATACACTGTAACTGCAGTGCTTCTGAGACTGCTGGGGAGGCTGGCCACACGTCATGCGCACCACAGTCAGACTGTGTGTGAGGGGTACTGGGGGACCTGTGCTCTGGATCCCGTTTCAGTGCCTCTGACATGCATCCCTCAGGTCACAGGCTTGGCTTCCTGCCCCTTTCTCAAGGATGGAACCCATGGTCCTACTGCTGGATCTCTGGACTGCAGCCTCCCCCATTTACTCTTTGTGTTAACCAACAGGCCCAGCTGTGATTGGCATTGGTATGCCCTCTTCGTCCAGGAGCCTTTGACTGCAGCTGATTAAAGCAACTCAAAAACAGCTGCTTTAAAACAAAGTGTTTTAAAAGGGCGTTCACCCAGAGGTCCATGGCATGCAGAGCAAAGGGGTAAAACAAACAGGCCCATCAGCTCGGTCTTACCTATAGCGTAATTTTTCCTTGCAAACATCAGTGACTTCCATTCAGTCTAATTACCTCCACCTTTGGGGCAGGCAGAATGTTACGGATTTGAGCAAAATCTAGGTCAGAGGCCCTGGAGTCCACCAGCACCCTCAGCTCGACTTCAGACATGGCTGGATGTTGTAGCCAAATGGGAGTTGGAGGGTAGTGGCTGACTGGCCAACCGTGGCCAGGGTACTGATTGACGAAAGGGGGTTTCCTGGATGGGCCAGGATACAGATCTTACTGGGGCATCCCTGGATGAAGTGCCCAGATTCCCAGCAATATAAGCATAAGCCTAAGGCTTGTTGCTGTCTCCCTTCCTCACCCCCATATCAGCAAGGCAGGGTTCAATCTGTCCGACTTGTGAGGGTGAAAACCGGAGTCCCCTTCTACTCAGCATTCAGCCAGGTGATTACTGATGCTGATGCTCAGCCTGATCAGACCATTTAGTTTGGATGGTGGCTCTGCCCATGCTCATAGCTCGTAATGTAGACCGGGCTAAGGCATATATTCCATTGGGGACCCCTCCAAAGCCTGGTAGCCGAGCCTGATCTTCAGTCCTGCTCCTTTCTGAGCTTCACAAACTGTCAGGATCACGACTGGGATGTGAGCAATCAGAACTAGTAGTCACAGCCATGGTGGTGACCAGGTCTCGAAAGTAGAGCAGAGAGACAAGCTGGAGTCAAAGATCAGGGCCATGGGATGCCTAGCGGTATGATTTGAGAGTAGAACTGAGGGTCAGAGCCAGGGATCAGAAGCCAAATGCCAGAGCCAATGGGTGAACTGGAGATGTGGTCAGGAAGCAGACCTGGGGGTAAAAGCCAGGGTTGTCGAGGATGGAGGAGGGCAGATGTGGAAAGCATTAAGCAGCAAGCAAGCACTGGTTGCTGCTGGGTCAAGTAGGAGGTTTGCTCTGGCCTTCCACCAGTCAGGAAGTGCAGGCAATAAGGATGTCCTGGCAGGATCAACTATGTGCAGTGTGTTGCTTGGACACTGACCCTGCTGCAGCTGACCGGCTACCCTCCCTGACAGGGTATTCCCCAACTGGTAGCATCCCCTTTGTTTCATCAAGTATCCTTGGCATTTTCTTGGACTGTCCCTTTCCTCCTCCTCTTCCCCCATTGTTCTATTTCCTGTTGGTTTCCCCCAACAGCCTCCTTTTGATTTAACTCTATACAGCCAGGCAGAATAATCCCAGCTAGGTAAATTGATGTGCGTAGGCTATCATATATTGTTTTTAAATAACATAACTTTCATTCTCCACATATCTGCCTTCCTAAAGACTTCAAGTCACTGAGAGACGTTCTGGCCCGTGCCTCTTGGATGGAGAATTTATGATCACCTCTTTCAGTTTCAAACTTCGTACATTCATACTGCAGTCATTCCCCATAACTAAACCAATATACAGTTTTCAGTAGTGCCTAGAAACTCTGATCATTGTGCTGTGCACAGAGAGTCAGAGACAGTCCCTGCCCCAGACAGCTTATATTCTAAATAGATTAGACAGACAAAAATATATTGGGTGGGGGAATGGGCAGAGGCACAGAGAGGGGAAATGACCCACCCAAGCTCATATAAAAGGTCAGTGGTTGAACCAGGTATTTTAGAACCCAACTGTCCTGTCTCCCAGTCCAGTGCATTAGCCACTTGCTCATGCTGAGCTGGCCCACAAAGTATCACCACTTTGGGGGGGTCCCCATTGGAATATATGCCTTAGCCCTGGTCTGCACTACAGTTTAGGTCGAATTTAGCAACGTTAGGTTGATTTACCCCTGCATCCGTCCACACGACTTAAAGGGCTCTTAAAATTGATTTCTGTACTCCTCCCTGGCAAAGGGTTTAGCACTAAAATCGACCTCGCTGAGTCAAATTTGGGGTGGTTGAAGCAAGGGAATGTCCATATTCTTGGTGGCTGGGCTCCAGCAGCACCAGAGTGAAAGGACCAAGTGAAGTGCGCTCCCAGAATATTTTATCAGGACACCAGCATATTGCGGCACAGGTAGATCATTTAGGGCTTATAAACCTACCTTTGCAGTGGGTTGCTATCATAACTGTTAATGCTCAAAATGCACAATGTATTTTAGGGCCCACCTGGTTTCTTAGACTTTCAGCTCGTTGCAGTATTTTGATGAACCTGAAATGAAACTCGGCATTATTGTGGTTTAAAAAAGCTGAGGCTCGAAAAGGGCTAGATTCTCTGACTCTAAAACAAAGTAGTCTCCTTGGTCCACTGGCAAGGCTTGGCAAACAGATACACAGACAACATCTCTGCTCATATTAAACTGATTTGGCCATTTTTATTCTCTAAAGGATGCTGGTTATGAGATTTAAAAAGACCCATATATCATGCTGCCTCATTAATTTTCCATTTGGGCTCAGCTGTCAGAAGGATGCCATATTAAACTGCTGCCTGGAGTAGTGCACGGTGGCTGAGAAATGATGTTTGATACCCTCTGCATTTCACACAGTCCATATAAAAGGTCTCATTGATTTGCCGTCCCTATTATTTTCTGTTGGAGAACCCTACACGGCCTAATAGCACCTCTCCAAAACCTTCAAGGCCTATTTGTGGTTTCCATGGTTACAAAATGACCCATAATATTCTCTGCCTACTTCACTAAATGAAGGACACAACTGGGCCTTTGAAGAATAATAGAATCTTTCATTTTTTAAAAAGAAAAGATACACTTGTGAGCTTAAAAAGAAAAGAGGGATGAAAAAAGATATTACAGAGCAGAGATTTGGCTTGTAGCTCAAAGGGCTTTGTGTCAGCAAGTGCAGGAGGCAGCACTTGTTGAAAAACAGACCTTGAGCCATCTGGTACCACAACAGACCTCCAGCCCTGTGGGTTCAAGTGCTGGAAGGAAACATTTTAACCACTAACTGTTAAAACTCTGGTCTGGGCTATCTAGGAAGAAGGATGGATAGTCCCAGCAGAGTTGGGGCTATGTGTTTCAGCAAGTTGTTTTCTTCCCTTCATGAAGGAACTGGGTCTCTGGATTTTTTATTAGGGTATTGTGAATGTACCTGTTGGGTGGGCTATTTTAGAAAGAGGCTGAGCAAACTGTATGTCATTTGGAGCTGTAATTCGCGTACTTTCTCCCACCCTTTGTCTGCCTTGTCTATTTAGACTCTAAGCTCTTCAGGGCCAGGACTATTGATTACTATGTGCATGTACAATAAGGCCCTGATCTCAGTTGGAGCCTCTAGGCATGACTGTAATAGAGATGAGAATAATGATTATACCATGATCTTTTTCATCTTGAAAGGCACCCTATAGTGCTCACAGCACTTCTAGAAGGCAAAGGCTTAGGTTAAACCCCATTTTACAGAGGAGGACACTGAGACACAAAGCAGTTGTTAAATAATTTGGCCAAAACAACACATGATATTAGTGGTTGAGCTGGGATTAGCACTTTTGTGTTTTGATTCATCCTTGTCTTCCAGGAGTTCTTAGTCCCATTCCTATGTTAATTCCACAGGACCATGCTATTTCCCTTTTCTTCAGAACTTGTTCCAACCACAGGTAATAGTGTACATGTGACAGTAAGGTGCTGGCTTAGCTGTGCATCAGACTAGACCTAGAGAGAGAATTGTCAAAATTTTTGACTGGACAAGGAACAATAATAATAGTAATAACCCCCCCCCCCCCGACAAATGTGGACTTCCTGAGTTAGTAGCAGTAATGGTTCTGTTTGATTTGGTTAGTTAATCATCCAAACTTCTGAATTATCCAACCATTGAGGGTCTGCACAATCAAGCTGGAAAATTCGCGAGACCAGACATTCTCATGAGGTTTCCAGAATTTCCTGCTTCTAGTCAGGCCAAGCCAGATGCACCAACACAAGCTTTCTTTTGGTGGATTTCAGTACTTCGACTTCCAATCCTGGATGAAGCAAAGCACAGAAGTGCATAGAAAAAGTGAGTTTAATGCCAGAGACTCTCAACAGTTCACACACAGCCCTGAAATGTCTTTTACAGTTGTTACCTTGGATTGTCCCAGTCCTGTCAGAAGGAACTGAGGTCTGGTGCAACTGGTTATTCACCACTTACTCTTCATGCTGGTGTTCACGCCTCTTTCAGCCTGACAACAAATTAACTATCTAGTCTTGTTGGTAAAAGCCATTTGCCTGACTGGCACCTTGGTTAATACTTGTACTGGGTCCATTGAGACTAGGGTGACCAGATGTCCTGATTTTATAGGGACAGTCCCAATTTTTGGGTCTTTTTCTTATATAGGCTCCTATTACCCCTCATCCCCGTCCTGATTTTTCACACTTGCTATCTGGTCACCCTGACTGAGACAACACTAATCTGATAGGCAGCATAAAGGAATGAAGAAGGAACTGCACCAACTTCAGCCCATAACCGCTTCCTCTAAAATAAGCCATTGCTATCAGAACAGCAAACTCCTGCATGGTTCCTCTTGTCTTGCACGTGAATACCTTTGCCAGAGATGATTAAAGTCTCTGTTGCTTCCTCTTTTATATGAACAAAGCCCTTTAGAGCCATATTCTAGCTTCCTTTTAGTACAGCATTTGACTTCCTTTGGGACTGACCTTTTACTGCCCATGGCCCACTTACATCCTGTTAGAATGCCTACAGAGAGTTGCTAAGTTAAAAGTCGTAAATCCCAGCGATAAATGATTACACAGGGCTTTTCACTAACTGTCTTCTGTGGGGATATCAGGCTTGACAGAAGCATAAATCATCTAAAGAAATCTGCCTAATGAGGAGTAACCTGGTACGACTTCTCTGAGCCTATGTGGACCAGGAAAAATTGTATCTTGAGCAACTGAAATATTTCAGCTAGGGCCTCACTGCCTTGCTGTACTGTTAGGAACTTGTGACCTTTCCCAAGTTCCCTAACGTGAGGGCATTCCACTGTGCCTACAGCAATTTTTCTCAACCTTTTTGATATCAGGGATTGGCTTGCTGCCTTCTTCAAGTGTGTCAGGGAGATCTCCGGGACCAACGTCGTGCAACGGACCAGGCGTTTAGAAACACTGTGCTCGTGGGTGGCATGTGAACCCCCCGTTCAGGGAGGCTAGTCCCTGTGCTTCCCCTTTTGCCCAAGGCCCTGCCCTCTTCCTCCCCCTTCTGCCCTCCCCCACCTGCTGGAGCCAGAGGAGTCCTGAGCCCCTACTTTGGCCAGAGGAGCCCAGCTGAGCTGCCCTGAACCCAGCCTGCCTGAGCCCATGCACCCCAGCAGCCCCAAGTCCAAGGCCACTGGCACTGGATTGAAAGATAAGTGAAAGCTGCTGCATCAACAAGAGCCTGGCTCAGGAAAGAGAGCAAGGTGGAAAGCTAGCTTTGCTGTGCTGGGGAGTTTGAAGGAAGGAACCAGGGGGTGGAACACTGTTAGCCACCGACATCCCAGTAATGGCAGATGAGGAATGCCACTTACATAGTACTGTGGTAATGAGGGCCCTAGAACTCCCTATAAGTGTAAACAAATTAAAATACAAGCAAGGGACAAGTCTGCAATAATAAGGGACCTATGAGCCTTGAATTAGGCCTGAGGATCCCCCCCACCTCCATTCTGTCCCTTATTATCAACTGCACATCTTAAATATCTCTCACTGAGAGTCTGTGTTCTCCTTTGTCCTAAGCTATGGCTGTCTCTGGCTTTGGTTCAAGGAATGGGAATGATGGCTTACACTGAAAACCTGCTGCTGCTCAGGGACTGGAAGGATCAGTTGATTGGTAATGGACATGGAGCTTTTCACCCTAAAGTTACTGGTACAAATGGAGGCCAGGATAGGAATAAACAAACAACAAACAGCAATGCCCTTTGGTAGCTATGGCTTACTATCAAAGAATTGGTGGGCTCAATTCAGTTCCTGGGGACAAGTCACCATGTCACAGCTGATCCTTGCTAATGGGTTCTGCAGAGGAGTGGGGAACTGGAACAGGAGCAGCACTCTTCGAGCAAAGAGGTGCTTATGAGATCTTAGGAAGCCTTCCAGCAATTCATCATTCATCTCTGTAAATAAAGAGTTATTCAAAGTGTGGCATGCTTGTCACCTTTCTGGCGAGGTTGCTGCTGCATGTTACTTTTCCCAGTGACCTACAGAGATGACTCATGGGCTCTTTGATGGACTGCTGTGATTAGGAGGTCAATAATAGTTCAGTCCTTTCCTTGTGGTGTTAAGGATGAAGTCAACAGGAAGTAGATATTATTGACTGCTTTTTTTTCAGTAAAAAAAAAATCAAGATCCACTGAGCTGAATCTGAGGTCGATATAAGCCCTCAGGAGGGAGGTGGCCAATAAATCATGACACTGAATAAAACAATATTTGTATCGCAGTTGAGTTTAGTTATTGGATCTTGTTTGCTCTAGACTAAATAACAAAGATGTGATGTTAACAAGACTGGTGGGTTTGCCAGGTAGGTCATTGTACCATGTTAAATAGTAATGTAGTGAAGTGAGTGACTATGAGGAAATGTCATTTTTCAGACATCGTCTTCCAAATCCTTACACATTATGGGGCTTGAGCTTGGTCCCATTGAAGCCCATAGGACTTTTGAGACTAACTTCAATGAAAGCAGGATATTACTAGTCTAGAAGTAGTAGCATCAGTCATGGACCAAGACCCTGTTGTGCTAGGCATTGTACAAACACAGAATAAAAAGATGGCCCCCGCCTCAAAGAGTTCGCAACCTGCAAAGGAGCCTTAGTTCACATGAAGCTATGGAAGTATTTGTGTGAGCAAAGGTTTAGGATTGGCTTTTTACTGCACAGAGCTGATTTATAGACTCATAGATTTTAAGGTCACAAGGGACCATTATGATCATCTAGTCTGACCTCCTACACAATGCAGACCACAGAATCTCACCCGTCCACTCCTGTAACAAACCCCTAACCTATGTCTAAATTACTGAAGTACTCAAATCGTGGTTTGAAGACCTCAAGTTGCAGAGAATCCTCCAGCAAGTGACCCGTGCCCCATGCTGCAGAGGAAGGCGAAAAACCTTCAGGACCTCTGCCAATCTGCCCTGGAGGAAAATTCCTTCCCGACCCCAAATATGGCGATCAGTTAAACTCAGAGCATGTGGGCAAAACTCACCAGCCAGCACCCAGGAAAGAATTCTCTATAGTAACTCAGATCCCACCCCATCTAACATCCCATCACAGACCACTGGGCATACTTACCTGCTGATAATCAAAGATCAGTTGCCAAATTAATTGCCAAAATTAGGCTATCCCATCATACCATCCCCTCCATAAACTTATGAAGCTTAGTCTTAAAGCCAGATATGTCTTTTGCCCCCATTACTCCCTTTGGAAGGCTGTTCCAGAACTTCACTCCTCTAATGGTTAGAAACCTTCATCTAATTTCAAGTCTAAACTTCCTAGTGTCCAGTTTCAAGGCATTGTCTTGTTAGTTTAATTTGCAACACTGTTAGTACTACAGAGACACAATAAAATGATGAGGAGGAGGATTATATAGCCCTTCTCTGCTTCTGTCTTTGAAAATGTAGAGCTGCATGCTTATTGTGTATCCTAAATCATCAACAAAATATGTTACTGAGTGTGGAGTCCAGATTTTTTATACTTAGTGATAGCATAGCACTTGCAAAAACACAGATTAACATTCAGGTAGATTCAGGAGCATTCAATCCCAATACTTAGGATAACAGCAGTGTGAATTTTGAAAAGTAGCTGGCAATTTTGGGTGCCATTTTTAAGTGCCCTGCTTAAGACACCTTGAAAAGCTCTGATTTTCAGAAAATACTGGGTACCTACCTTCTGAAAATAAAATCCCTTTAACAGGTCTCAAGTTGCACACCCAAAAATCAATGCACCCTAAATGCATATGAAAATTGAGGCCACTGTCTTTACTTGTAGGCCAGTCTTAATGTGATATCCAACCAGTTGAGGGAGACTAAATAGGACACATCTGGCAGGAGACAAAGACAGGCTTTCATGAGTGGGAGCAAATATGGAAAATTATTGCTCGAAGCAGGCTACTTGGCAGGTATGAGTCATAGCTCAAGAAATGCGGCTTTAACCTACAATTTAATGAGGCACTGTAAATTAGGTTGTAAGATCTTTGGTAATTAGATTGTGAATTCTTTGGGACAGAGACTCTCTCCCTTTTTTTATTTTATACATGTGCGTACAACACCTAGTGCAACGTACCCTTGATCTGATTGGGACCTGCAGGCACTATCTCAACGGTAATAATTGAAGTAATCGGGCCAGCTCCTCGGCTGGTGCACACTGGCATTGCTTCATTGAAATGATTGGAGACAGGCTCATTTACACCAGCTGAGGACCTGACCCATCATTTTTAATGAGTTACTTCTCTGACTCTAGCTACACTTTTAAAAAGAAGTTTAAGAGGTGGGATTTTTGAAAGCATTCAGCCTTGGTGTAACTTTGATCATGTTGAACTCAGTGGGTGTTTTACCCCGTGACTCCACACAGACATAGAGCCAGAAGGCTTGGATTTAATTAAATGCCTGCTTTAATACTGAGGGTCCGTTCCTCAGCTGGAGTAAATCCATCCCGCTCCACTAATGTCAGTGGAGCAACGCTGAGCATCTGGTCCAGGGTGCGCATGTTGCTGTAGTCAGGAAGAAAACACGTCACAGAAGTGTCACTTCCACTTTTGAGGCAACATCTTAATTCCAAAAAAGACCCAGCACCCTGGTTTTTGTCAGTTTTATTGCCTGATGCCAGCTTCTGAAGGAATTAGTACTATGGGGCTAGAAGACGCTCACAGGTTCTCAGCTACCCTTTGATGTTTCATGGTTGTGTTAGAGCGAACGTCTAACTCCAGCAGCCTAGTGTTCATGGTTGGATGTAGTACAGAGAATTTAAATATAGCATATGCCCAAGGAGTGACAACCCTGTGTCTCTAGAGTTATTCTGTCTGCAGCAAGGGAACACTATTACTGATCCTGTTTTCTTTATAAGTTCATTTAGTGAAGCTCCAGGCATGTTACTAATAGTCACTGAAGGCAGGATGACGAAAGAGAGAAGAACTCTGCCTGATTGCATGATTAGTAGCTTGCCCCCTAGGGATGTAGGAGAGTGGAGTCCAGGAAGGGGATGAATGTGAGTAAAGAAGAGGACAAATCCTCAGTAGATGTCAATCAGTGTAAGTTCACTGACTTCAGTGAGTAGTGCGAGAGAGCCTTTTCCCAGTCCGTGGTGGTCTGCTTGGATAGCCAGACACTCTCAGTTTAGAGTAACAGACAGGGTCAGTTTAAGGCAGGGGCTGCAGCCCAGGGCCCCAGCACAAGGGGGCCCCCGCAAAAATAAATCATAGGCAGTGATCTTTGGCCTGCTAAAAGGGGCGTTTAGGCAGGCTGCATGCATGCTGTGGCCCCACGCTGCTCTTGGAAGCAACTGGCTGCTGGCACTCTCTGTGGTCCCTGCTGGGGGTGGGGAGGTGGCTCCACACGCTGCCCCCACCCACAGCACTGTCCCCGCAGCTTCTTCCCAATGGGAGCTATGGGGGCAATGCTTGTGGGCATGGGCAGTGCACGGAGACCCACTCTCCCCTTCCCACCAGGGGTTGCCGAGACGTGCTAGCAGACAGCCGCTTCTGCAAGCAGCATGGGGCTGTGACAGGCAGCCTGAGCCCTGGTGCACTGCCGGCTGGGAGCCACCTGTAATAAGCGCTTCCCGGCCGGAGACTGCATCTCGCAAACCCTCCTCCACCCCTGCCCCAGGTCAGAATCCCCATTCTGCCCCCAAACTCCCTTCCAGACCCCACACACCCTCCTGTACCCCAACTCCCTGTCTCAGCCCCCTCCTGCACCAAACTCCCTCCCAGACCCCACACACCCTCCTGTACCCCAACCCCCTGTCTCAGCCCCCTCCTGCACCAACTCCTCTCAGCCCCACACCTCCTGTACCCACCCCTGTCCCAGCCCCTGCCTGCCACCAACTCCTCCAGACCCCACACGCCATCCTGTGCCCCAACCCCTGCCTAGGTCAGATCCCCCTCCTGCACCCAACTCCCTTCCAGACCCCACACACCCTCCTGTACCCACCCTCTGTCCCAGCCCCCTCCTGCACCAAACTCCCTCCCAGACCCACACACCGTCGTGCCCCAACCCCCTGCCTAGGTCAGAATCCCCCGCTGCACCAAACTCCCTCCAGACCCACACACCCTCCGGTATCTCCAGGGGTGGCTCTAGGTATTTTGCCCGCCCCAATCACAGCAGGCTGCTGCCTTCGGTGGCTTGCCTGCAGGAGGTCCTGGTCCCACAATCAGCGGCACCTGGTGGAGGGTCCGCCAAAGCACGGGACCAGCGGACTCTCCGCAGGCATGCGCAAAGGCAGTCCTGCCCGCCCTCATGGCAACTGGCAGAGCGCCCCCCCATGGCTTGCCGCCCCAGGCACGACGCTTGGCGTGCTGGTGCCTGGCGCCCGGGGTACCCCAACCCCTGTCCAGCCCCTGCTGCACCCAACTCCCTCCCAGACCGCACACACCCTCCAGTATCCCAACCCCTGTCCAGCCCCGCCTGCACCCAAGTCCTTCCCAGATCCCACACAGCCTCTGGTACCCCAAACCCTGTCCCAGCCTCTGCCTGCACCAAACTCCCTCCCAGACCGCACACACCCTCCAGTATCCCAACCCCCTGTCCCAGCCCCCGCCTGCACCCAAAGTCCTTCCCAGATCCCACACACCCTCTGGTACCCCAAACCCCTGTCTAGCCCTCGCCTGCACCAAACTCCCTCCCAGACTCCACACACCCTCCAGTACCCCAACCCCCTGTTCCAGCCCTCGCCTGCACCAAACTCCCTCCCAGACTCCACACACCCTCCCGTACTCCAACCTCCTGTCCCAGCCCCCGCCTGCACCAAACTCCCTCCCAGGAAAAAGACTTGTAAACAGAGGACCCCCAAAATCTAATAGCCCCAGGTCCACAGGAGAGTTAATCTGGCCCTGGTAACAGAGAGAATAGGAAGATTGTGGGCATTAGGAAAAGGGTGAATATTGGGGTGGAGGAGTGAAGGGAACAGAGTGAGCCCTGAAATTAGAGACATAGTGAGGACCCCTTTCCCCTCCATGTCCCCCAGTCTCTCCTCCTTCCTTCATTTTGGGAGCGTGCACTGGACCATTGGGAAGTCAAGGGAAAAGTTGGGCCCCAGCTACATAATCTGGATTCTGATTCTGAGCCTGCCACCTCCCCCCGGCCCCAAACGTTGGGGTCGTAGCCTGTTGCTTTGGCCTATTTCAGACGTTCTGGTTTCCTACCAGCTGCTGCATTCATCATTACAGGAAAACAGGCCAGTTAGGTTTATGCCACTGACTTGTGTAATATATAATATATGGAAAATATCCATTTTTCCCTTTACTGAACACTCCCCAGGGCCTGACTTTCCTGGGACACTGCCAGTACACCAGTATAGTGGTTATCTGTGTTGCAGTCACTCTCTGAGTTTTGGACTTCCGAGTTCTCCTCCACTCTGGGGGATGTGAAGAAGTAGAACTTATGTCAGATCCCAGTGTAGGAGACTGAGAAATAATTTCTGCAACACTCCTGACGTTCATAGTAACTGACGTGCTGTATCAATCAAAGGTGACCAAGCCCCTCAGCTTCCTCTTGCAGCTGCCTGGCTCCCCCTTTGCCCTATTGCATGTAGGTCAAAGATGATGATTAAAAAAAAAAGGCACCTTCCCCCAGATGCTTCTGTTTTTGAAATAAATCTCCCATCATCTTCCTAGTTCTGAAAGCCTAGATGACTTAAGCCAAATTGCATTTGGAGCAGTTATCCTCCCACTTCTCTTTTATTTACGCTGTCGTGTCTTGCACTAACACTTTGTGAAATATTTATTTGCTCCTGTTCTCTTGCCGCTCGGCTCGGGATTCATTAGGCCCCCATGTTACATCTTAATTCCAGGCAGCTGCATTATATCAAGAAAGGAGAAAATGAAGACTCCAATCTGTGTTTTACATTATTACAATATACTTCATATTACTGTTGCAAATACCGTTTGGTAGACATTTGGTTTGTGTCTATCAGTCTCTTCTCTGGGCACGTTACAATAATTGAATACGCAAACAATAAATTAAACATATCACATAGATGTTAGAAACTAACAGTTCTTTTAAAATGCCTTCCCAACTGCAGCATCAGCCCTATCCTTCCAAGCTAACCCACCTCAAAGAACCTCGGGAACACAGGCAGCTTGCAGCATGTCCCAAAAAACACCTTACTGCTGATCTGGCAGGCTGGGGAGGAAGGGAATTCCAAATCTGAGTGCCCCTCTTTTAAAATGCCATCTTCAGCCAAGTGCGGTCTCCATTCTCTACCTAGAGGTAGCTGGAGATCTGAGGGCTCCAAGCATTACTGAAGTTGCTTCCCCAAAACTGTCTCAATAATCTTTCCCAAATTTGGGAGATTGGAGACAGGTTAGCAACTGGAGGGACTGTACATCAAAAAAAGCCTAATTGAGCAAGGGTGTAAAATAGCTTCCTTTAGAGAAGTTGGCACCCCTTTGAACAGGTCAGCAATGTCAGCGTCAGCTTCCCTTTAACCCTTGTCAGCCATGAGGAACGTAGATCTAACACGCACACATAGTAGCCTATACCCCACCCCCGCAATCTTCCATCACCCAGCCCACAAATCCCCCATTGCCTTCGCTCCATTTGTGTGAACCAAAATCCAAGCAGGAGTGCAGACTGCATTTGTTACCCTGAGGCTCACTTACTGGGTTGTTTTTTTTTTTAACTAAGGTATATAGGTAAGGATCAGGGAGCAGAAGGATTGACAGGAAGAAACTCTGCTTCTCGTTAGCAGTCCCCATTCAAATCTGACCAGGCATGCAGTGACTGACAATTATTACAACTGGGATGGGCTTTGGTGGCTGGCGTGGAATGAGTCAGTGAAACTCAGTCCAGTTCCTGATGGGCAAGTTTGTCTAAATGATGAAAAATACAAACAGAGCTGGCTCCCATGTCAGAGCAAAGAGGTCAAGGATAAGCATAATGGTTGTGAGTAAACTGTCCATGCTCTTAGTAGTAGGCTCTGTATGGCTGGGGTGCGGTATGCTGGCTGGGCTGTCAACACAACACCTTTCAGAGGCTATATCCATTTAAAAATAATGTAGGCAGACACATATCTGCTAGGCGTTGCTTGCCATTTGCTGCTGAATACCACCAGCAAGCTGCCTTTGGCATTAGCTTTCCAGCAGCATTTACTGTGCAAATGACACTGACATTTTGGATGAGATTCTGGCTTCTGCAGAGGCTTGCTAATTCCTGCTGGGGCTCCGGGGGTGTGCAGCTGTTGCAGGAGGTGCACCCTTCCACACAACCCCACACCAGTGCTGCTGTCCAGGGTAGAGCGGGAGAGGCCATAACTTTACACTTAGCTTGCCTCTTCCCACTCTCTTTCAGGTGACTAGCACCCTGGGTGATACTGCCAGGAGGTAGTTAGTGTCTGTGTCTCCCCTGCCACTCTCAGGGCCATGAGGGGAAAGGATGAGGCTCTTTGCTCTATCACCAGCCATGTGCACCCACAACGCAGCCCTTATATTGTAAATACCTTGGGCCAAGCACCATGCTGTTGTGTTCTATTCTAGTGCTGAATGCTGACAGCACACTGCTCCCTAAAGGCCCACTGAATCAGCTGTTCCTCCAGAATCTTCTGGAGGATTAAAACCTGCATCTCCAGACTCCCCCACCACCACAAGTTTTTTTGACTCGTGGAGCAGCACCACAACACAAAAGGGAGCTAGCTGCCCATTGACTTCCAATGAGAGCTGCCCGCTGTGCCTTTCGAAATCTCCCCTTAGTCTGCATAATCTCTTTCCAACCTCCTTTTAATTAGCTTGTCATCCTTGAAGGAGAGACCAAGAAATCAAATAGTTCAACATGTTCAAAGACCGTTGGTCTATCAAACAGCTGGCAGGACAGACGAGTTAATTCTAGAATTGGGTCTGAGCTGCTACTGTGACAGATTTGGCAATTTCCTGCAATATCCTTGAAAACCCTTATTGGATGGAGTTTGTTTCTCTGGAGTCCATTGTATTAAATGCAAAGGGTGTGCGTTGTTGTGAGCCCTGGGAAGTGTTATGAACTTCAGAGGATGGTATTGACCAAAAGGCCAGACAAAAATGGAGTTTTGAATAAACAGTGGCAAGAGGTTTGCCTGGGGAATCTCCAGGGAGCAGTGAATCACACCTCCAGTTACGCACAAACCCAAGCTTTGAAGCTACGCTCTGAAGAAGGAACCGTTGTCTACAGACAATGTGTTCCCAGCATCAGATGATCAAAGGCCCCAGCTGTATAAAGAAAAGACTAACATATGCACGTGGGTGCCTGTTCTGAGCAAAAGCTGTTACGAATTTATAACCACAGAAAAAACTCTCACTGGGGGTTGGAGGATGGACTCCTACCCAACCCCCTGCTGGAGTTGCAGGAGTGATCTCTGATAAGCTTATTAGCAAGTCTGTAGGTTTTTATTGTTTTTAATGAGTTTTCTTTGTGATGCTTTGTACTTTAAGAATAAATATACTTGCTTAGGAAAGGCTGTGTGGTAATTTATAACTGTGGGCAATTATAGCCTCTGAAAAGAGAGCAAAGTGCAGACAATGGCCCAATTAGGCAGTCTGGCTTGCTGGAAATATCACAATTTAAGCAGGGAACTGGAAAAACCCTGGTCCCGAGGGAGAGAGACATAGTCTCCGCCTAAGAAAACTGACAGCTCTGAGCCAGAAGCCTAAAAATAGGTGCTCTTGCTGAACCATGGAGAGGGAATACAGATGCATTTGTCCTGAACTGTGACAGGTACCAGTTGGACACATATCCAAGATATCCCAGTCCGAAGTGAATCCCTAAGTATATTGGCAGAACTAAAATATTGAGGGAAAAGTGGAGTATCCAGTGAGTTAGGGAAAACTGATGTAACGTTGCATGATGTGTACCCAGCATGAGATAATTAACTTACCCTTAACCTCCCAGTGTCTCCCTTGGTGTACTGTACTGGAGCAAGGTGTGCTCATTTCAGACAGTGTATCTGCAGTCTTGAAGCCTTACAATTTCAAGTACTCTGTAGAAAGGCAGTGCTTTTTGAGTATTCTTCAGTGGAATTCAGCCTGCCAGAAGGATGGAGTTTTAAAACTTCAGGACTTCCCACTAAAGCCAGGAGAACTGTTTGGCCCAAAAGAAGTGTGGCCAAATGAAATTTGAATATCATGGTTTGCAGCCTGGCAGGCTTGAACTCTGGGAAAAAGGTGGCATGACATTGTCATGCCATGATATTGTTCTAGGAAAGCCTATGGTCTGGGAAACCATCAACAGAGTGTAGCAGGCAGGTGAAAGCTGGCTGTGGAGAGGGGCTGATGGTTTACTGCCAGCCACTAAGAGCCTTCAACCTTAGATGGTGGCCTTCCAGTTCTCTGTATGGCTGGCCCTTGTCTTGAATGGTGGGCAGCATGACTTGATGGTGTTTGTAGCTAAGCCGAGTTTTCATCCATCCTGAGATGGACATCCCACGGCAGGCTCTGATTCAGCAAGGTACCTAACTACCTGCCTAACTTTGAGCATATGAGTAATCCCACTGAAGCGTTTAATACCTTACTGAATCAGGGCCATAGTTAAGATCTATTGAACATGGTAGTCATCTGCTGAAGCTGCCCAGAAAGTCATTCCAGCTTTCTAAGTGACACATATTATACAACACTTCCTTGTCCTTAACATCGTATCTAGCAGAGGCATTCATTCATGCTCCCTCTTGGCATCACTCCAGTGTCACCAGAGAAGTGATATCAGACACGAATGTGGCAGAAGAGGCCAAATTCTGCAGTGACCTGCACTGTGTGCAACCATACTGCAGTCTGTAATGGGGCACATTAGAGCAGGATCTGGCTCAATGCCTCTTCCTATAACAAACCTATTGCTCAGGGGTGGGGTTGGGCTTAATTCATCAATGTCTGCAAAGCACTGTAAGAATCTGGGCTGCAAGGCACCAGAGAAGTGCAACATATTAATAAACAACTAGAGGGTGTTTTTATTCTTTTAACATCGAAAAATAAAGATGACTCATAACGGCTAGCATCAGCCTGCGGCCCACACCCTGCAGGACTGGCCTGGCCACCAGAGAAGAAATCCTCACTTGTATCCTTTATTTCAGCCAGTCTATAGCTTATCCTATGCACACTAGCTGAAAAATCAGCTGCCTTCTCTACTCCTTCTCTGCCTGATGAGGTTAATAATAACTTTGAATGCATATGTACAGCATTAGCTTTCATGGTAATATGCATAATTCAAATCCCCCAAAGAACAGTACAGCTTTGAGGAAGCAAACTTCCTTAATGTACTGGGCAAGAATCCAGCTTTTACCAGCTGTTGAGGGTTGATGTACAATTTTTGGTTAAGTGAATAATTTATCATGGGTATTATCTGTATTGTATCACATCCCAACAGTTTGTAGGCCTGTACATATGGCTCTTGAGATGCCAGAACACTGCCATATGCTTCATGGCCCATTACCACTTCAAACTCCCCTAAGATTCCTCCCCCCCATGTTAAGCAAGTTAGAAACTTGGTGTTTAGTGGGAAGGACATTTTTAGAGGACTTGCTATTAAATGGGGGCCAGCCCCATGCCTGGTGTTGTTTATTGATTGCCCTTTTAAAATCAGCTGTAGGATTACCCCAGGATACAAATTTGGACTATAAATCCTGAAGCGCACCTGCCCAACACTCGTTCCCCAAATGCCTCTCATTACGCAGGATTATCCTGTTGTGGACCCAGTTATTGCAGCTACAATTTACTGTTGACACAAATCAAAACTCCTGTAATCAGTCTGTCATACTGCCAGTGTGCCAGCCATGTATATTACCAGGGCAGAGGAGCAGGAGTAGAACTGGGACACTTTAACAACCTTATGAAATGTGTGTAACATAGTGTCCTGAATTCCAGGGAGGGATTGTTTTATTTCTTATGTAGAAAAGTTGTCGGAGACTTTGCACTTATTGGCTAAATATTTTATTTGAACACAACAGGTGTCTCTTGGGTCTTTTCGTTCTTCAGATGCGAGGTCTGTGTTGCAATGGTACACTCCCAGGGGCCTGACTTTTCTGCCTCAGGAAATCTTGCCTTATTCCAAGCAGAGTACATGACTCTTTTGCACAATAAATCTCGATAAAGGTGGCTCCTCTCTCTTTTGGACACATACCAGCATAGCCGAGACCAAGTACTCCATCTGAATATACATTGCTCTCAAGTCTGGAGCAGACAACTTAGTCCTAACCTGGATCATGCTGAAGCATAAGAATTTCTGTATTTGTTGCTTAGCCACTGCAGTAAAAGAAAGAACAATCTTATTATTTGTTTGAAAAGATCCATGATTGTGTAAGGAGCAGTTGAATATATAAGACATGGTTGAATGAAGATTACCAACAGTGACTTCTTAGTGAGCCATATTTACAGCAACACATAATTTCGCAAGAGAATGGAGTGTTCTGGACACAGTCTAACTGTGGTAATAACATTCTCCTGTGTTAAATTAATGTCCTTCTTTACCTTCTGTCCTAAGCTGTTGTATAGTGCTGCTGTTAATACCCACCATGCTCCATAGCTATGGTGGCTGCAATTTAACAGTGAATGGAGCAATTCCTTCATATATAAAAGTTTTTAAAGTGCTTTGAGATGCATCAGGATGAAAGGTGTTTATAGAAATAGATTTTATCAGTATAGCTGGGTGAATAACTAATAAATGTCACCCTTTGTGTTCTGTTTCAATATTTGTGAAAAGATTGTGGTTTTCTCAAATGTCTGTGTTATTCCCCATATTTCTAGGAAGATTTCTTGGCTGTAGCTTGTTCCTTGAAAGTATTTGGTAGCCAGGCTTTTGTGATAGGATGCATGGATCATGCAGTGTGGTATGTTTCTGTCTCCTGACTGGATGAGTGTAACTCTTAGAATCAAGCAAAAAGAACGAGGAGTACTTGTGGGATCATAGAGACTAACAAATTTATTTGAGCATAAGCTTTTGTGGGCTAAAACCCACTTCATGAATTCCCTTGTTTGCAAACCCCCAATATTTCCTCAGGCATAGTCCCTTTGAAAAAACATCACGGCTACCACAAACTTTCCAGCTGTAAACCTAAAGCTGCATGACTACAGCTCATATTCAGATGAAAATCCATGGAACAAGTATGTATGTGTTTACTTGTAGTAGATGTCTACCTCATTCTTCTTCTACAGTAAGAGTACTCTCTCCTAGGCGTTTCATGAGGAGAAGAAGATGATGGCATGTCTCACGCATGGCAGCTGTCACCATCACTTGATACTTATGTGGAGAGAAACAGTGAAGGCTTCACTTTGGCCTGGATTGTCACAGGTCTTACTTGGCTATGCGAGGGGCTGGGGGGAACAAGCCCCTGACTTCCTCTTACTCCCCAGCTAGAGAGGAGAGGCTCTCAATTTAAGGGCTCCTCTGAATTGCCTATACAGAGAAATAAATGAGTCAGTGCTCCAATTTTTGTGGATTTTTAAATAGGCTTTGTGTGGCCCTGAGGTGAGAATAATGTTATCTGCTCTGATAGATGTTTATGGTGTCACAATCTGGGCTAAACCCAGTTTTCCAAGACAACCTTGTGTTATTACTGCATTTGTTGTGGACCTAAATATACATCCTCCTATGGATTCACACACTGGAACTGGCCATCTGAAAAATACCCATATTCAAAGGTTCTCCCGCCAAAATGTTCCTTGATATTTTCTCTTCTCACACATTCCTCTTTCTGGTTCTACCCCTGATAGCTAACTTGCCTTACGATGCTTTCTCCATCCTCACAGGTTCCATGTCCTGATGGTCAGCTCCCTGGCATGCCCAGAATTACATTGCACCTTCTGAGTCCACTTCCTTTTTTCCTCTTCATAGGTGAAATGATCCCTGTTGTTCCTTTAATCCATTATGGCCCTCTGCTTTTTCACTTCCCCCACGCTCTGCTCTCTGATGTATCCCATTGCCAGCTCACGCTTTTGTCGTTTCACTCACCAGAGAAGGCTTCCTGCTATCTATCTGCTTGAATGAATGGCCAGCATGACAGACAAATCAGGCTTTGCTGATCTTCAAAGCATATTGCATATTAGCATTCAGGAGAGTTCAGTGAATGTTTCTCTCCATGTCCATGTTAGTGGAAACCAGGAACTTTGACATTTTAGGTGGGAAGGGATGAGAACTTACATCTGACCTGACATGTGCAAGTGTTACTTTCAAATCCCGCCAAAGAGATAGGAGAATATGAAGTGCTTGCAGTTCTGCTAAGATTTAGTTATCTGGAGTGAGATGTCCCCCTCTGGGATTACAGCAAAAGCATTTTATATCTATCTACTTATATGGTTCCCATTACCACAGCAGAGTGCCTCCCAAGTATTTAATCTCACAACAAGAACTAGTTGAATAGTTTTTGATGACCCTGTACCATGATAGCCAATAGCCTGGTGGTTGGGGTAGTTACCTGGGATGTAGGTTCAAATCCTTCTCCTCAGCTTGGTGAGTGCTTTAACCACCAGCCTACAGAGTCAATGTAGAATACAGAGAGTAAGTGATTTGACCAAGACCATACTGCACATTAGTGGCAGAGCTAGGAATTGGACCCAAACCTCCTGGTTCGCAATTGCAGTGTCCTTTCCACAAAAACAACCATACTCCCAAGAGACAGATCGCCTGAAATTTTTTAAAGGATGGATGAAGGAGAGTGTTTGAAATGTAAACTTTGCAGTTGGCCCCCAGAACCATACCTTAACCTAAGACCCAAACCAATTCACACACTAGGGGTCAAGATCTGCATCCATGGTTTGTGGTTTTATCCCATCTCTAGCAGGTCGTGAAGAAATCCACTCCTGGTGATGAAGGATTTTTCAGTGTGTTTCAAGTAGACATTTACAATGTCCCTTATGAACTTCCTAAAAAACCTATCTCACTCAAATGGTCTTAGCCCAACAACCTTGTGTTTGGCCAATGGAGAAAGACAAAAAAGATTAGTAATCAGCTTCTAGCTTCTCCGGAAGCATTTAACAATGCAGCTTATAAAATCAATATTTAAACAAAAACTTCTTGACATTGTTCCTTTTAAGAAGATAAAATACTCAGCCGAATTGTGAGCAGAATGGTTCCCATTCATATAGTGAGAGAGGTTGTTTTGCATTTTCCCTCAAAACATCACACCCATGACATTCATGCAGAACTGCACTGTTAAACTAAGATACTGGACTTCAGTTAAAACGAGGGCTTTAGTTTTTCATTCTCTACAGCAACTGACACAACAGATAAAAAATAAACTCAAATGAAAGACCAAGTCTGACATCTAGTGGTTTCAAGAAAGACAATCAGGAGGCTCTCTCCTGAGAACCTTTTAGAAAAGGGGTTCTAAACCTTTTACATAGTATAAGAGTCAGGACCCCAACTCTTGTGAGGGTCAGGGTACTTCCCATCTAGCAAGAGAGGATGGACAGTCATGGTCCCAGGTTCAGAACCTATAGTTTAGAGTTTGATCTCATCTTGTTAATTGTTAGTGTTGGTGACAGGGCAAATCTGAGCAACTTCAGTGTGGTTTCAGTAAGTTTCACAGATGTTTGGAACCAACTTTCAGGCTGTAAATTAATGAACATCAATTCTTGAAGTAACATAAGCCCAGACTAAGGTCTGGGCTTTCTTTAAGATTGTCTCTCTTTTTTTTTTTTAAAGGAGTGGACAAGTGGCTATCTTGAGTCAACATATTTTTCAGCACTGATTTCTTCAGTTGAAGCCACATAAGGAAGGAGACAAAAGACATGTGATCAGTTGGTGAGAATATCCTATTTGTACTCAGGGGGCCTGACTTTCCATTGCTCTGTTTCTTGTGTAGTCATTTACAAATCAGAAAGGTAGACCTGTACCCCCACTTTGTGCTAATGTTAATGACTACGCGAAGTTGCCAGGGCAATGGAGGATCAGGCCCAGGGTATGCTGATCAAGAATAATCAGTCATTTGGTATCAGGTGGAATTCCAGATGCTTCGCTATGTGGTTGAAGTGAAAGATTCTATTTATCTGAGGTGTCTCATGACCCACTTAAACTGGACAGAGAAGTTCTCCTTCTCTCCAGCCATCGTGTCAGTCAGGAGATGTTTGTCCCAGAGGCAATAATCTAAATGTCTGACCATTATGCAGCCTTTAGCTTTTCTTAGTGCTTGTCTAGCCAGGCTTGCTGTGCAATAACTTCCCATGTAGACAGGCCCTTGTAGACTGTAGGCACCAGTTATATTTCCTGACTTTTAATTTGCATCTGCAATAAGGAGACAATACTGTGGGTGTAGCAATGCAGAGAGAAGTTCCCTTTGATAGAGAAGGTGTCTTCACAACGAAGCCAGGCTAGCCAGGAAGTTTGAAAGGTGCTAGTTTGCAGGAACTGGGAGTTTGGTAGGTAGCTGTGAACAGTGGCAGTGAGAGTCTGGTGAGAATGAAAGCACTAACAGATTCATCCCAGCTAAGAGGCTGGGATATTTTAGAGGTGGATGGATTCTTCAAGGGAAAGCATTTTTGTGAGTAGTTTCTACTGAGACTTGATAGGCACCTGAAATAGCCTGTGTTCAGGGGGGTTGCAATATCCACCTCTGCTCCATCTGAAGGATCCTAGAATCTAATAAAAGCAGCAGAGAATCCTGTGGCACCTTATAGACTAATAGACTTTTTGGAGCATTCATTCACCCGCACGTCCACCAATGTAATATACGCCATCATGTGCCAGCAATGCCCCTCTGCTATGTACATCGGCCAAACTGTACAGTCTCTACGGAAAAGGATAAATGGGCACAAATCAGATATTAGGAATGGCAATATACAAAAACCTGTAGGAGAGCACTTCAACCTCCCTGGCCACACTATAGCAGACCTTAAGGTGGCCATCCTGCAGCAAAAAAACTTCAGGACCAGACTTCAAAGAGAAACTGCTGAGCTTCAGTTCATCTGCAAATTTGACACCATCAGCTCTGGACTAAACAAAGACTGTGAATGGCTTGCCAACTACAGAACCAGTTTCTCCTCCCTTGGTTTTCACACCTCAACTGCTAGAACAGGGCCTCATCCTCCCTGATTGAACTAACCTCGTTATCTCTAGCTTGCTTGCTAGCATATATATACCTGCCCCTGGAAATTTCCACTACATGCGTCTGACGAAGTGGGTATTCACCCACGAAAGCTCATGCTCCAAAACGTCTGTTAGTCTATAAGGTGCCACAGGATTCTCTGCTGCTTTTACAGATCCAGACTAACACGGCTACCTCTCTGATACTAGAATCTAATACAATGCTATTGTGCCTGGATATGGCTCTACATGTCTTTCTTTAGGAACACAAGTTTGAAAATTTTGCACCTATCTGACTTGTCCAGAGTCATGCAGTGAGTGAGTGGGACAGCTGGGACCAGAACCTCAGGAGTTCATATCCCTCTTTCAGACAAGGAAAGCGCTTGGCATCATAGCAACCTACAAGAAGGAGTACAGGTTGCAAGAGGGAAGAGTTTGGAGAAGGCACTGGGAAGTCAGTCTGTGTGCACATGGCTAGAATGCTAGCTGCAGTTGCATAGTGTCTCTATAAATAGTTCTCTTCATAAAAAGCCAGTTTAATTTTACACGCTTGGAGTCCCTTCATGTTATTGCCCAGCATGCAGTGCATGAAACAAGGGTAAAATCTTCAGAAAGATGAGCTTAGTTATGAAGTGATTTTAATCACAGTTCAGGCAGGTCCTAACCAATGTGTAGCACCCAAAGGATAAAACAGTCTATACAGATGACAGTAAACAAATGCCAAGTGGCACAATGCAGAATCCCAGGCAGCAGGGAATGTACGGAACAGGGCAATTATCGAGTTATCCATCACTTCCAGCTTCTGGCAGTTAGGGGCTTTAGGACACCCAGCACGAGGTGCATCCCTGACCATCTTGACTAATAGCTATTGATGAACTGATCCTCCATGAGCGTTTCTAATTGCTGTGGTTTTTTTAACAACAATTGTACTTTTGGCCTTCACAACATCCCCTAACTATAAGTTCCACAGGTTGACTGTGCGTTGTGCGAAGGAGTATTTCCTTTTTCTTTGTTTGAAATCTGCTTCCTATTAATTTCATTGGGTGACCCTTGGTTCTTGTGTTATATGAAGGGGTAAACAACATTTTCTTATTCACTTTCTCCACACCATTCATGATTTTATAGACCTCTATCATCTCCCCATTTAGTCGTCTCTTTTCCCAGTCTTTTTAATCTCTCCTTGTGTGAAAGCTGTTCCATACCCCTGATCATTTTTGTTGCCCTTCTCTGTACTTTTTCCAATTCTGATATATAGTTTTTGAGATGGGGCCACCTAAGCTGGATGCAGTATTCAAGGCGTGGACATACCATGGTTTAAACGATGGCATTGTGATATTTTCTTTGTTATTATCTGCCTCTTTCCTGATGATTCCAAACATTCTGTTCGTTTTTTATACTGCTGCTGCACATTGAGCAGATGTTTTCAGAGAACTGTCCACGATGACTCCAAGATCTTTTTCTTTAGTGGCAACAGCTAATTTAGACCCCATCAATATTGTAGGTATCACCGAGAGTGTGTTTTCCAAGGTGCATCACTTTGCATATATCAACAATGAATTTCATCCGCCATTTTGTTGCCCAGTCACCCAGTTTTGTGACATCCCTTTGTTAGAGATGAGTCCAAGTCATGCAGTTAAATCTGGATTCCAGACTGAGACTCAGCCTTCCACTAGTTCAGGCGGGTATTTCGATTTAGGGTTCTGGTTGGGACCCTGTCCCAAGAGTGAGGTCCTCATAGTTTTAAATGCCAGGAAGGATGAGGCATTCACCTCTTCTCTTGGGAAATGACTACACAGTGAAATGCTCCAACCATTAGGAAATGTTCCTTTATAGGCCTCCCTTAGGAAGCTTGTTCTTGAAGAGGACAAAAAGGGAAATCCAAGATTACTTAGGGCCTGTCTACATGGTGGGGCAATGAGCTATACGGGGGTGTGATTTCTGAAGTGCAAAAATGTGTTGCACATTAATTGGTCTGTGTAGAGTCTGCTGCTTCACTTTAATGTCGTATGGTTTGAAACAGTGCGACATTAAAGAGCACTAGAGGCAGGACCGGCTCCAGTTTTTTGCCGTCCCAAGCGGCGAAGTGAAAAAACAAAACAAAACAAAAAAGATAAAGCTGCAATCGGTGGCACTTCGGTGGCAGCTCTACTGAACTGCTTCATTCTTTGGTGGTAATTCAGTGGTGGGTCCTTCCCTCTGAAAGGGAGTGAGGGACCCGCTGCCGAAGACCCAGACGTGCCACCCCTTTCCATTGGCCTCCCCAAGCACCTCCTGCCTTTGCTGGTGCCTGGAGCCGGCCCTGACTTTTAGTGCACACCAGCGGGGTCTATGCAGACCTATTGACGTGTGACACATTAGTGCGCTTTAGAAACCACCCCCCCATACAGCGCAATACCCCACTGTGTAGACTAGTCCTTAAAAATCTTTTTTTAATTAAACAAATGCTGTATCTAGGACTACGGATTCCTGGGATTCTCTACCAGGTCCTTTAATTTCAAGTGGTGTCTCCGTGCACCACCCTTATTCTGCAGAACCGTTGTTGCTGGCTGGTGGAAAGAGACACTTTGAGACCCAGGCCAACAAGGACTGGAGGGTGTGGGAGAAGAGGTGGTCTGGAGGAGTCGCCCTGTGTCTGGCAGTGTGGTCACATATAGTCCATGGATCTCCAGAATACCACAAAATGAATTGTTTTGAATACCAAGCAGTAGTGGATGGAGAGGGGAGTTGGTTCAGCACAAGATCTCTCCTATGAAGTTGTCTGCAGAATAAAAATGTTAGAAACACATTGTTTATGGCTCTTTACTTCTTGAGTGTGTGTACAACCTACTAACAAGAGTACTCAGGTCAAGGTGAGCTATTTGGTGTGACATGAAAGGACTCTGATCAAATGACCCTTTGATACACATTCCTCGACTTGTTAGAATTGCAGAGATTAACCAGTCAGATCCCACTTTCACCTAGGATTTCTCATGAGCAGATCACACCAGTGCTCCAGCTAATCCATAGCCACAGCAAAGAAGCCAAGACATTTAAACAAAATGTGCAGTTGCTGCATCTGTCCACTAGATGTTGGTGCTGTCACACAGACATTCATAGCCTGCATCACAGTAGTTGTGGTTTGAAATTGTGAGTCTTTCCTATTAAACCCATAGAACCAAATTCAGTCCTGGTATTGGAGTACATTAAATTCCTTTTGAAATAATTTGTATATATAACTTATTTTCCTTCCCAGCTTTTCAGATTCCTGCTCTATATTTTCTTCTCTGCCTCTGCAAACAGCAACAGTTTTCATGGTAGATATTAAACTGGAGACTGCTGATTTTTAATTATTCATCCTACATTTAATTGGAAGGGATCAATCTTTCCCGGTTTCTAAAGAGATGTAAGGTTAAATGCCTGCACCCCAGATCCTATAGGTAGCTAACTAGTGGTTTGCAGACCAGGTCTGAGACTATACATGCATAGGCAATGCACAGGCTTTGTTCTGTTCTCCTGCACAGGGATGAATTTCATCCAGGGCATTTTGAATTGTGAACATTTTTCACTTTGTGAATTTAAAATTGGTCCCACTTTTCCACTAGGCCGAAACCAGTAGGAAATCTTTCGAAAAAACCTTCTGCAATGTTTTGAGAAGTCTAATAATCAACTAGCTTCTCCTCTGCTGCCTCTGCAGAGCTGAGTGGCCAGTGTGGTGGGTTTGATGAGTATGGTTTCTCAAAGAATTATGGCATTTTGTGGCCCTGTGTCTGCCCTGCTATGCTTTTGTACTTTGGTACACTTGAAAGGTAGGATGTGTTGGGCATTCTACAAGGAGAGGAATAGAGCTGAGATTAATACTCTCCTTTATGCTTTGCATTATGTCAACGGGCCGTAACATGAACGTAAATGTAGTTTATGCTCACTCTGAGGCACTGCCTCAATGCCAGAGCACTGTGAAGCATCCTTTGTGTAGATGAGAATCAAAACCTTAGTTTCTAGAGATCCCTGTGCAGAAATTGGCAGGCTTTGCTGAATAGATTTTTAGTATTGATTAGCAGGCAAGTACTGAGATTCAAGGCTGAATGTTTTCTCTATATGGTACTTTTGCCACCAGTCTAAATAACATCCTGATTAGTGTGGAATGATGAAATGCAAGCACAGGCACAGGGGTGCTTCCAAGTTATCTGCTCAAAGGATTTCCTTTTAGCATTGGCCAGATAGACTTACTGGATATCACAGCTCAGACTCGTAGTCAAACTGTACTTTATCTGGCTTAAAGATAAATTTCACTGTCCAGAAACATAATAACCTGCTCCGATTTCACTCTATATAATCCATCTCTCTCTCTCACTCACACACACTGAGTCAGTTATTCTTTCATTTATTCATAAACAGAAAAAGGTTGCTAGAAAACTGGGCTTTTCCTGCACCTTCTGCTCTCCCTTTCATGCTTCCCTGTTGCCTGCAGGTAGAGAATGCTGACACTTGGAAATAGCATCATCTAAGCAGGAAGTTGGAGTTCAAACCAGTCCACTGTTCTCTTTCTTATTTGAGTGCCTTACTTTAGAGGCGTGACCCAGTGTAAGCGAGGATGTGCAAACCCTATTCCGGTCAAAGGTTTTCCAAAACTCTCTAATTTGACTTTTGCAAAACTAGTTTGCGATCCTGTTTTTCCTGGTCTTGTAAACCCATATATTGTCTTGAGATGATTCAGTTCGAACAAAACAAATATGTTTTCAATCTAAACATGCTGCCCCAGACTTGGAAACAGCCAGACTGCACTGAGTGCACGATTGGAAGAAACAGTAGAAAGGAAAGCAATGTCTTTATCTGGGATTGTTTCATCTCTCTGTGCTACTTAGAAGGGCTTCTATAGGAACCAGGGATTGCAAGGATACAAAGGTGCTTTTCAGTTACATACCCATTTTTTTCCCTGGGTTGTTAGACCCACTGCACCTGTTCTATACCAGCCAGGGATTCTGTGTACACAAGAAGAAACTCCAGGTAGTGCATTAACCTGGCTTTCCAGCTCCTTGTATCACCAGAGCTGGGTAAAGGGACATTAGCAGAGCCGAGTCTGGTCCATTATGTATATTTTCCTAGACTACAATGTGCCATATTAGGGGATGTCTACACTGCAGTCGGGCGGTGTGATTGAGGCATGTGTAGTTGGGTGACCAGACAGCAAGTTGGAAAAATCGGGACAGGGGGTGGGGGGTAATAGGAGCCTATATAAGAAAATGACCCAAAATCAGGATTGTCCCTATAAAATCGGGACATCTGGTCACCCTAATGTGTAGACACACCCAAACTAACTTTGATTGAGCTCGATGAGTAACAACAGCAATGAAGTCTCATCCCTATTCCTTTGTTTCACAGACTTGTTTTTCACTCTGTTCAATTATTTTTCTTTTTTCTGTTCAATATTTCTCCCTCTTTGGGCTTCTGTAGTTTTCCCCACAGTTTCTCCCACAAGTGGAATGTAAACCCAGTAACACTGAAGTTCATGTCAAACTATCAAGCCCACGTTGTTGGAGTAGGTTCAAAATTATGCAGAATGACTCACGCCTATTTATATTGGTGTCAAATATCAGAGGGGGAGCTGTGTTAGTCTGGGTCTGTAAAAGCAGCACAGGACTCTTTGCTATTTATATTGGGTATTTCTATGTCTTAATTACCTGGCCAGCACACGCTATTGGACATAGCTGGCTGAACAGCGTAAGGTTAAAAATATTTGTTATTTTATATTTAAACAACAGTTTTTGGAAGGAAAAAAACCAATCTTCTTTTGTGACCTGAGAATCATGTTTGTTCCCCAGTATACATCAAACCACATCAGTAGTGCCCTGGTCTGGCACGACATACGGTAATAAAATGCCAAACAAATCATTTAGGAGCGACTTTTTAATTAAAGCAGGCATCGCTGACAAGGCTGATAGGCAAAAATTGGACTTACAGTGCTAGCTAAAGTCTGGACTGTGAATATGTGTACACAGCAAGCTGCTTATGGATTCACTAGCACACCTTCCTGCCACACCTACTACCTACTTGTCAGCCCATCTGCTTTGCGTTGGGGACAGGTGGCATAATGAAAATTACAGGACTTCAGCTCTTTTCAAGCCTGGCCTTGCTCTCACTGAAGTCAAAGGGAGTTTTGCCACTGATTTCAATGGATGCATGATCATGGCCTTTGTTAGGATCCCTGTAAATTCCGATATGCTGCCTGCTCAGAAAGGCACAGTAAATGTTTCTGTTTCTCTGCCTCTGCCATTCTTTTTCTGCTTTGCTTTCCCTGATTCTTTATCACACTGCATTACTCTCTCAACATCTCTCACCCAATTTTCTTTCTCTTCTTGGCACAGTCTTCCCTTTCTGTACCTGCCCAGCTCAGCTCCCTTTTACCTTCCGTCAAGCAGCAAGGCACTATTTTGGGGGGTTCAACAGCTGCCACACCACCCCAATATCCAGAGACAAAATATCTGGATTTGGGGGAATAGGCTTATCTCACTGCAGGAGGTTTCTACACTTGTGGTCCAAAGCACATTCGTTACTAGTGTAGCTCCACCGATTTCAGCAGAGTTCTGCCAACAGCTCATTTTATCCTGTGGGTCTAATCCTGAAGTCCTTGCTACTATTTCATTCAGATAAACTCCCTTGCAAGGTCCTGAGTGACTGAGAAAAGAGGACCTCGGGGTTTGGGTCTGTGACAATACCAGATGCTTATCCTCTTTGCAGCTTTTTCACATCTGTTGTCATGGCCACAGGTGGCATCTTAAAGTTGGTGGAGATACCTAGATACCGCCAACTACTGAGGCATTGCTAAGGCATCACTCACCATGGCTTCTGTCCATTGATGACAGGTGTGTAGGGGCACACGGTTATATTGTGAATATTATCCCCATTTTAGAGCTGTGGATCCTTGAAACACACACAATAGCTGATAGCAGGAGTCATTGGCAGTGCCAGGATCAGAATCAGGAGCCCATCCCTTGCCACGCTGGGCTCAGAGTACTAACTGAGCAGCCATTCTTCTGATAACAATATTGTGAGGTGCAGGGTGTTGTATTCCGGGGTGGTGGTCCAACAACCTATTCCAGCAAGCACATTTCCTTCAGATACTTTGATTTGCCATGTGTGCAGACGGATGTTAGCAATCCTTTGACACCTTATAGCTCTGAAATAAATGGGATGATCTATTTGCTCCTTTGGCTTGCCATCCTAAGGCACCCAACCTCACACAAGTGGCCCCTTTGGCATGCATTTAAAAACACGATCGTACGAGTCATCCAAAGCAGCAGCACTTCCCCTGCCCTGCCACACTTATCTAATCAGCAGTTAAAATTCTCATATCGCATCCTTCACTGCCTTAGGCCTCGGCCAATGCCCACCTAAAAAGAGGGGCTATGACATGTCTGGAGAATCATGGGCTGTTAAGGACTGAGAATGAGGGAAGAACATTCCAAAGAAGAGGGACTCTGGGGGAGTATGCCCTGCTGCAGCCATCTCTCTTTTTATACTGGGGTATCAATACTTGAGTATCCCTGCTGAGCTCAGCAGCAGCATTATGGCCTGAACGAAGAGAGAGGGTACGTCTACACTACAGGATTATTCCGATTTTACATAAACCAGTTTTGTAAAACAGATTGTATAAAGTCGAGTGCACGCGGCCACACAAAGCACAATAATTCGGTGGTGTGCGTCCATGTACAGGCTGCGTCATTTTGAGCGTTTATTGTGTAACTATCCTGAGTTTCCATAGTGTCCATAGCCCCCGCCCATTGGAATTCTTGGGTTGAGATTCCCAATGCATGATGGTGCAAAAACAGTGTCGCAAGTGATTCTGGGTAAATGTCGTCACTCATGCTCCTCCGTGAAGCAACGGCGACAATCATTTGCGCCCTTTTTCCCTGGATTGCCTGGCAGACGCCATAGCATGGCAACCATGGAGCCCATTTTGCTTTGTTACTGGTCGCCTATGTGTATGGATGCCGCTGAACAGAGGCGGTACTGCAGTGCTACACAGCAGCATTTATTTGCCATTGCAAGGTAGCAGAGACGGTTACCAGTGTTCTGTGTTGCTGTGCATTGTAAAGTTGGCATGAGGATGACGGTTATCAGTCGTTTGTAATGGCTGCTCTGTCATGGTGCTCCTGGCTGGTGTTCTGGAGGTGGGTGGTGGGCACAAAGACAAATGGAAGACCGCGGGTCATTCCTCTTTTATGTTGTATTAAGTAGTCAGTCTAGCCTAGATATGAGCAAGTGTACTAGAGAACCAGTGTACAGAGAGCACAGCGCTCCGTGTCAGATCCCACAGAAATGATAAGCTGCACCCCCGTTGCTTCCTCCTCCCCCCTTTGGGCTACTCTCTGCAGGGTCCCCCCATTTGTGTGATGAAGTAATAAAGAATGCAGGAATAAGAAACACTGACTTTTTCGTGAGATAAAATGAGGGGGAGGCAGCCTCCAGCTGCTATGATAGTCCAGGCAGGACATTAGAAGGGGGTGGTGGGGAGAGGAGCAGAGTCCGCACTGCTAAATGATAGTCCAGGCTAGTAAGTAATCTTTCTTTAGAACATGAAGGGTGGGGTTTGATGGAGTTTCAGCCCCAGTTGCGATGCATGGGACGGTTACCTAAGCCGTTCTTGTACATCTGCCGGGAATAACAGCAGTCATTCTTTTTACCCAGCGCCCCTGGCGACTACCTGAGGACAAGGCAGGAGCAGCTATGGATGGGACTGAGGACGGTTACCGTCTTATGCACTGTACGTTGCACCGGAAGGAAGGTAGAGGAGGACTGTGTGTTCAGTGCCCTCAGACCAGGTCTACAGCAGCATGAAGTTAGACACATGTGACATTGTGAAAAAGGAGAACAGTTTTTTCCTCTTTCTTCACGGGCGGTGGCGAGGTGAGAGTATTTGATGAGATATCCTGACCACCCCGCATGTGTTTAACCCTAAGACATTGGGAGTAAGCAAGGAATGCAAATGTTTTTCGGAGACTGCGGGACTTGGGATGCTGCATCTCTCGTTCCCTTTTTCCTACGATTAGTCCGAAATTTTGATCTTTGCTTGTCACAACAAGGCCTGTCTGGGACTCTGTTATAGCCTGGAGATATTTTTTTCAATGCTTTGCATTTGTTTCTGTAATGGAGCTTGTATAGAACAGATTTGATTCCCATTAACATCAGATCCAGTATCTCCTCGCGTACTGTGAGCTTGCTTTTCGGATTTGGGACTGCATCGCACTGTGACTGATCAAGCTCACGCTGGACAAAAGAAATGAAATTCAAAAGTTCACGGGGCTTTTCCTGTCTACCTGGCCAGTGCATCCGAGTTCAGATTGCTTTCCAGAGCGGTCACAATAGTGCACTGTGGGATACCACCCGGAGGCCAATACCGTCGATTTGCGGCCACACTAACTCTAATCCGATATGGTAATACCGATTTCAGCGCTACTCCTCTCTTCGGGGAGGATTACAGAAACCGGTTTAAAGATCCCTTTATATTGATATAAAGGGCCTCGTAGTGTGGACAGGTGCAGCGTTAAATCAGTTTAACGCTGGTAAAATCGGTATAAAAGCGTAGTGTAGACCAGGCCAGAGTCTCAAAGGTTTCTGGGGTATTTAGGGATTTGCAATTCAAAACCAAGACCTTGAACTCTACCTGGGGTATAGATCAGTCATGTGAGTTCTGAGGTGCCAGATGGGAGAGGGAGGGGGCACAGCATGCCTATAGACTACACAAGCACTCTGCTCAGATTGACACTGCTCGAGCTTCTGCAACCAGCGAGGGCTTGAGTTTTCTCTCACTCCTTTTTCTTTTACCCTTGAGTAACTCCATGGATTTCCGTGGTGGTGCTCCTGATTTACACCCATGTGAGTGAGAGGAGAATTGGGCCCAAAAGTTTAGTAGAGCTGGCTGGAAATTTTCACTGAAACATGCTATTTTTGACAAAATAGTCTTCAGATAAAAAACCTAAATCAAGTGTTTACTAATATTGACATCTTCTGTTTTGACACTTTGTGGAATAGAATATTTTGATTTTTTATTTTCAAACAACTTTTTGGAAAGAAATTAATTTGTTTTAATAATTTTTTGGACGTTTAAAAATAGTCAAAATCAGAACAAAATTTTAAGTTTTGACTAGTCAAAACTGGAAACTTTTTTTTATCAAAATGAACCATTTAAATTGATCCACATATAGGAAAAAAAATTAAATTAAAGAAAGTTAGAATTTCATTTTGTGGGAAATTTCAAAATTTCGTGGTTGTGTTCCATTTCAGAATGTTAAAAATTATGCAAGATTGCAGAATATCCTATGAAATGAAAAACCTGGTATCCACTGAGTCCACCGGAATTAATAGTCACTCCCAGGTTAGCATTATATTACACCATGTCATCTACCCAGTCGCTCCCAGACCAATAGCAAGGGACTTGTCTTTACAATACCCTAACAGAACATGTCATGGTTTTGTGTGTGTGTGTTTTACATATTTCTACTAAAGTGCAAAGGAAACAAAATATTTCAGTTCAAGGTTTAACATAAATAAAACATTACATTTCCTGCATTAGCCATCATGCTGAGACATACAAATGTAAGAAGAAAAAAACCTCCCATACAGCACTCAGCGGGCTTCCATCTTGTTACTTATACATAAACTGAGGATTGATTACCTCTCTATTCACATTACGAGGTGATTAGCATGTTGTTTGATATTAATTATGCATGTCTCATGTTTAGGGAACTGTTAAATTATGCAAACTGTAGTCTTTTTAGATTTCTTTATTTAATTTGTTAAAGGGGGAAAAAAAGTCCCTCCATCTTCCCTTCTCCTTTCCCTCTCCCTTTTTCCTCAGGTGTGTCCTGGCTTTTACATTCAGGATGATGTCACTAAATGAATTGCTCCCTTGATCATGCTTTTCCTGTCAGCTCTGCTCTTCCGACTGCATCCAGACAGCCTTCTCTGACCTGCAGGGAACATCACGGCCTAGCTGATAGGATTACACATGAGCAGACTGTCACCGACAGTCACCTGGGCTCAGCAGCACCAGACGGGTGTCGTCTGGAGGAGCAGAGCATGAGGCGACTCAGCTGAGAGGAGCAGATGTAAGAAGTGGATTTTTTCCTTCCAGTTCTCTTTTCCTCGGGTCTCCTTGCAGTGACAGTTCTTTACCAAACTATTAGTGAGTATGAAAAGGTCCAAAGGTGCCTTGATTTCCTGTGATTCAGACCGATACGTGATTGTCCTACAGGCAGCCTGGCTCACTTACGCTATGGGCCAGTCCAGTGTAGTATGTGTGAGCACAGAGGATCTGAGCCCAAACGAACGCTCAGCCCCTTGAGTAGCATGCCTAGGTACAGAAGTAAAAGATCTTTAAGAAACATTCTTCTCGGAAGCAGTGTTAGGGTGCAGCCTACGTTGTTTATTAGCACTAACGTCAGTGTTGCTCAAATCTTCGTGTCACCAAAGTGGGGCTAGGAACTCTGGCCTGTTCTGGAGAGCGCGGATTCTGTTGTGTCACTGTGCCTCTTTGTTCTCAAATATGGGTGGCACTTATCAGTGTTTGTGAGCAACCTCTGATTTGTTTGGTTCCAGACCTCACACTGAGAGGATCCCTGTTTTCAGACATCTGCCTGAACAGGAGTCCTCTCACTTCTAGAAAAGATTCTCATTATCACCATCTCCAAACCCTCAGCAAAAGGCAGGCAGGGGACAGCCTCATGAGCATGGGGTCAGCCAGGAGTCAGGTTTGTCAAGGTCCGAGAGCACTACCTTGAGCAGAAAACATCTGGTGGCTGAACTCCCTAACTAACCCTATTGTGCCAAGGCACTAAAAGGGTCTAAGAATAGCCCATATTCTCCCACTCCGTATATTGGTTATATCAGCACACACAGCTTGTTAGACTTCTGTCTATTTAAATTCAAATGATGTGGTCATGCCTGTGGTGAGCAGGATCATGGCTTCCGAACTCCAGGCTTTGGCTACAGCCAGCTGCAAGGACACTGCAGACTAGCGGTAATGAGAGAGTAGATGGCTTTTTGTTATTTAGTGATCTCAGCGGGGCTTGTTTTGCCCCCAGCCAAAATCAAATTAGGATTCACCTTTGGTGTATTGATATTTAACTGTGCAAGGTGTGTCTTCCTCATGCACTAAAGTTAATCAGGAGGGTTAGATAGCAGGTTGAGAGCCCCCATTCAGCAATATTCAGATGCAAAGAGCACTATAGTTACATGTCACTGGCAAACAGATGACAAGGAATGTGATGCTAATAGTCTACTTTACTATTAACATAAAAAACCAGAATAGTAATGGGCCCAAGACGGAGTCCTAACGCACACAAAGAGCTCATAACCCAAAACAGTCTGTGTAAAGCCCCAGAGCGAGAGACATATTGCTGGCTGTGATTCAATAATGGGAAGCCAAGCCATCAATATAATTCATCATGGTCATAAATATTAAATGCATCCATAATACTGAGCCGGCTCAACAGTGAAGGAGATTCAGAATTGTATTTTACTACATTGTCACAGCACATCTTGGCATGCTGCATCTAGGTGCTGTGGAGAAGATGAACATAGACCCATACGCACATTTCTCTCTCTCTCCTGAGTACAGATTTATACAGCTACAACATTCATACCCAGAGCTCAGAAACAGATGGGAAGGCTTGTAAAATAAGTTTATGGAAAGTCAAGATTTAGCTGGAGAGGCAACAAAATGCTCCATGAACTTAAATAAGAAATACATGTTGGCACTGGGACAGTGCTAAGAAAGAACAGAGACCAGTTATTGTTTAGCTGCATTGGAGGTTATGGATCATGTAACAAGGACATTTAGAATATGTCCCAAGAATAGTATCATCATTTCAAAGGGCTGTGGTGACATCAGTAAGACTGCGAGTTACGGTTCCCAGTGATATATCACCAGCTGTCATATCATGAGTCTACTGAGTAAAATTGGGATAGCTCAGAATAGAGCATAGAATTATTTTGCCAAGCTAACTGTGAGATATCTTAGATCAGTGGTTCTCAGACTAGGGTCGCCGCTTGTTTAGGGAAAGCCCCTGGTGGGCTGAGCTGGTTTGTTTACCTGCCGCGTCCTCAGGTTTGGCCGATCGCTGCTCTCACTGGCCATGGTTCTCTGCTCCAAGCCAATGGGGGCTGCAGGAAGGGCGACCAGCATGTCCCTCTGCCTGCCCTGCTTCCAGCAGCTCCCATTGGCCTGGAGCAGTGAACCGCAGCCAGTGGGAGCTGCAATTGGCCAAACCTGCAGACGTGGCAAGTAAACAAACCAGCCCAGCCTGCCAGGGCTTTCCCTGAGCAAGCGGCAGCCCTAGTTTGAGAACCACTGGCTTATAGGATCTGATGATATAGGACAAGGTAACCTAGCAGTTCAGCAATATCTCCTGCACCGCTTGGCCACTTTAAATCTAAAGCAGCTTTTTCATTAAAGTATTCTGCTCAAGTTCTGCATCCGCTCTGACCACTTGTCATGCGGTGTATTCCCTATGCTGGTTCAGCAGCCAAAGGGTTAACAAAGTACCTGCCTGCCTGCTCAGCCAGAGCTGATGGGCAGCCCCACAGCAGCTGTGAGAATACAAGGGCTGCAAGGGAGGAGGGTGGAGTGGGTGCCACAGGGGATCTCTCCCGCAGACTGGTGAGAAGTTGCTGGACAAACTGGCACTCCAAAGAGGGAGAAGCAAGACAAGAGGCTGGGGGAAGCCTACAGAGGAGAAGAGGTAGGCGGTAGCTCGGGAGGGGCAGCCTCTGGCAGCTCCAAATGAGGGCCCTGAGCTGGAACCCAGAGGACTGGGTGGGTCTGGGTTCCCTACCTACTCTAGCCAGGTGCTCTTAGAGAAGGCCTTAAACCCAGGAGACCTAAGACTGATTAGCTCCTCCTAATGCCCTGGAATGTCTGACTCCCCACCATCCTCAAGGGGACAGAGATCACTGAGGAGATGGTCAGGGAACTTGAGTCATTATAAGGACTTGACAAATGATGAGTTGGGTGTGGTGACACAAGTGGGGTCGGGGGGACAGGGCCAGGTTGGTGTAACTCCCCATCTTGCCACAAGGGGCACTAACAAAGGCCCCATATTACATACCTATAAGGCTTGGGCCAATTAATAAGGACTTTGTTGGACTGAGCAGTCATTGGCTTTAGCTGGAGTTTATAAAAGAAAAGAGAATTCAAATGATTCAGACCCATCAAGTGGTGCACACAGCTACTATGCAACTGCATGATCCTATGGCTGTGGTTCCCTTGGTGTCCCTTTCCCAGGCCTCTTCCCACTTAGTGTTTGTTACCACTTGGTTGAAATTAGACTGAGAGTTGTCTGGGGCAGGAATCTTCTCTGCCTATCTCTCTGCACCGTGCCCAGCTCAAGGGATCCGTTGGGCTCTACACCACAGTAAAATTAATAATCACCCTCACGACAGAGAACGTTGCACACCTACAATATATAGGAGACTGCATGTGCAAACTTCCCTGGTACAGCACCAAAAGCACATGATAAACATTCCAACTGCTTCAAGAAATGCATTTCTTACACCTGAGTAGAGCCTTTGTGAAGAAATGAAGCTGAAGAAGAGCATTCTGTAGACAGCAGCATTCCTAAATATTCCTCAGCATGCTGATTGCTCAAACTATCTCTATTAGGACCTTTTTAATAAGCAGCTCAGCAAATGTTAGAAGCAGTACAATCACTGTTCAATATTAATGGTGGCTGAACCTCAGCACGGTGGCTTGGGTTTGTTTCCCTGCTTGCTTTTACTTCTTTCTAATTTTACATGTAGAACACTCCTTCCTTCCAGCCCCTTTGCTTCCCAGCTCCTACACATCAGTGACAAGGTCCCTCCACCATCTCATTCCAATCTCACTCACACAAAGTCAATACACCTCAGTACCATGCCACCAGACATGAAGTCCCGTTTGACACATGGAATTGTTGCTGCCCTGTTGGCAGGACAGTTTTTGCCAGGTAATAATTTAGGTGCCAATCTACTCGTATTCTAATGGATCAGGCCATGGGAAATCTGAGCAGTTCCTAATGGAGAAGGAAGCAGGACTTCACTTGGCTTCGAACATATCTCTAGTCTAGCCGGGTTGGAGGAAAGTCTGCTTGAAGGCAAAGTTCTGTCTGATACCGGTTACAAATTAAGATGACACTATTAAAGTGGCTAATCCCTCTTCTGCCCTTGACATTCATTGTACCTGTGAATAATTATGAACTAACTAGTAATAATGTGGATGCCATATGAAACTGCATAGAAATCTTCACATTTCAAGTCCACATCTTTCAATGCATTGCCTTATGCAATATATCATTAATTTTATTTGTTGCCTATTCCAGACTTTAAGCAGAGACTTCTAGTTCTCAACTTCAACCAAAGCTATTTCTTTTTCTTCTGAAAAGCTCTGTCTTCTCCCATTCCCCTGGCACATTCAGGGCAGTGGATTTTTCTTGCTTTAAAAATACCATGATGCAGTCTCCCCTCTCCACCTCCCAATTTTGCAGTCCCAAGGAAACAAAGAGGAAAAGCAAATCTCACAGGTATAAGGGATGCCAAGAAAGACAAAATAAAATCTGGAAGATTATAGATTCTCATCTGCCTCGTTTGACTTCTTTTAAAGTCCTAAGTCTTGCTTGCCCTAGGGAGGAAGATGAGCCTTGTGGCTAAGGCATGAGGTCAACATTCAATTCCTTGCTCTGATACAGACTCCCTGCGTGACCTTGTGCCAGCATTGACTTTCAGCATAAGAAAGAAAGGGAAACGTGTCCAAATCTCTCTCCTGAGTCAATCTGCTTCAGACTTTCACTCCTTGTCAACTTCACACACAGGAGTGCTGGAAAACTGAAAAATAATAATCCAGTTCCAAACAGTTAAAGTAAAAGAGTTCCAGAAAGTCCAGTCCCAATGAGATGTCCAAAGGCAACTGACATTTTCATTTCTTTAAATGTTGAAAAGCTGAAGTGTTAGACATGGTGTTCCTTTAGCGGGGATATTATGCTGTATTTGGATTGCTAGCCTGTCACCCAAAATCATGAGATTGGCTCCATCTGAAAAGGCTCCTGTAATATAATACAGAAAAAATATTTGCAATATTATTCCTAGAGAGGGGCTCAAGCCAGAGTATTTGGACCCAACATTTGAAAGACCCAAATTCTGAGATTTGGGGTATTTGGATCCAAGATTTTGATTGAGCCAGTTATAAAGGTGGAAATAAGAAGTTTATGCCCAAATTAATCTGTTAGTCTTTAAGGTGCCACTGGACTCCTTGTTGTTTTTGTGGTTACAGACTAACAAGGCTACCCCTTGATACTTATAAAGATATAGGCAAGCTGTGAAATTCTGAATTAATTCCGGGTGCAGAATTTGAACATCCAGAAATTTTGTGGTTAAGATCAGGGATTTGGGCAGGGCCCCCTCTAAATTTATTTGATATTAATTAGAATGGATGAAAATCAGCCTTATATCACATACGTGTGTTCATTTGTGTGTGTGTGTGTGTGTGTGTATATGTGTTCTATATAGGTTCTTATACTACCATCAACACCATAGTAACAGAGCACCTTCCGGTAGTGCCTTACACTACATGACTAACATCTGTTGTGTGGTTTGCTCTCTCTCTCATCCTATTCTGTGTTCACTCGATTATATTTCCATGGCTCAGCTCAGCCAGAATAAAACATTCTCTTGCTACAGCCTCCTTTCAGATTTGACCCCAGCTGATTCCATTTTTGACCTGGATTTGACCCAAGTCTGATCCAAAGCAACACTCCTGTGAGTGAAGTATCCTGATTGAGTGAAAAGTTAATAAGATGCAGGAGAGCGAGAGCTAACCTGAAGGCAAAGGACATTTCATGACAACAAATAATGCGTGATTCGGCAGTGTGTGCATGTCTGTGACATTCATCAAATGTCCTTGCTGCTCAACACCAGACATTCTAATTTGTCTTTATCTAATCTATAATCTTTGATTACCGGATGGGGAGCTGCTCAAAGGCTTTTTCAATAAGCACAGGGGGAGCTCAAGGGGAAACTGAAGCACCGCACAGAAGGAAGGAGAGAATTGATGGATTGAACAAAAGGTGTCAATGACACCTAGAACAGATGACTGAGATTCATGCCAAGGGATGGTCGCGACTGAACAGTAAAGATTCCCTAGTCTTATTTTCAAACTAAAATGTAGCTTGATTTGGAGCACTTTGGACAGTGATATTTTGTGTTCTGGAATTATTAGGTTGGCTGCATTTATACAGTATGCAATCTGAATGTAGAAAATAAGACCACCATAACAGAGAGATTATAATGCAGATACTTGTTTGCATCTTACCACTAACTAATTTAATATAAAGTGCCTTTATATTGCTGATCAAACCTATTTAACCTTTCCCATCCATCACTCATTGTTTCAAATTAGGAACAGTATAATAGACTAGTAAAATACTCTCTAGCCTAAAGAAGTGCCAAGATCCCTCTAAGGTCTCGTCTACACTAGGAAAATTGCTACTCGTCTTCAGTTTTGGTGCAGCTCTGCCAGTGCTACTGACACTGCAAGGTCTAGTGTAAACATCTGTCATCTCACCCAACTTGTAGTTAAAGATGCTTGGGCTCTGTTCGCACTGGAGGTTATGCTGAAAAACGTATAGCTGCTCCTCAGGTGTAACACATTAAGGCTCAGGATAGAAACATACCCGCTTAGCTCTGTCTCAGCTGAAGTTGGTATTTAGGTCAGAGGATATAACAGTGGTAGTACAGGAAAGCGTCAGCTGCTGCTGCCAGAGTCCAGGCAATCAATGCATCCGGCTGAGTTTGGATGGCAGAGAATTGCTGCTCTTTGCCCATTCCTGGTAATTTCCCACAGTCCTATAAGCCCATATGTTCCGCTGCTAGGCAAAAGGATTGACTGGGGGCACTGTGGGCATGGCTCTCAAGAGCAGCACAGGTCAGGGATTCAGCCCCCAACCCCTCCCCCCGTCTTGTTGACCCTGAAAAGCTGGGTGAAGGAATTCCTTATTATGCATTTTCCATAGGGCTGGCTGCTTAGCAGTGCCCAATACCCAGCTGTTGTGGGCTGCATCTTTGTGGAAGATAATTCAGGAAGCGTTTACTGTCTATAACGAGGGTAGGCAACCTATGGCACACATGCCAAAGGCGGCACACAAGCTGATTTTCAGTGGCACTCACATTGCCCAGGTCCTGGCCACCGGTCTGGGGAGCTCTGCATTTTAACTTAATTTTAAATGAAGCTTCTTAAACCTTTTAAAAACCTTATTTACTTTACATACAACAATAGTTTAGTTATATATTATAGACTTCTAGAAAGAGATCTTCTAAAAACATTAAAATGTATGACTGGCCTGTAAAACCTTAGAGTGAATAAATGAAGACTGGGCACAGCACTTCTGAAAGGTTGCCGACCCCAGTCTCTAACTTCCCCTGTGGGTCATCTGTGTAGGGGAGGGACCTGCTGGGGCTCCTCCCCCCCTCCACTTATATCTTCCACGGGGCATGTTTTGTGCAGAGGTAAAGGTTGCTGCTGGGAAGGCAGATGACACTGTGCATAGCCTCTTACCTCTCTGTAGGGACCCTGTGAGGCAGTGGAGAAACAAGTGCCATTTCTTCATTGTGGAACGAAACACCAAAATGCCTTTCTTACAACACAGGGATTAAATTCGACCAACACAATTTAATATTAAGCAGTAGGTCTTTTACTATAGGGTAAAAGTACACACCAGACCAGATTTTACCATCTGTCATGTGTTTTTCATGGCCATGGATTTGGTAGGGCCCTACAGATAGTCACTGGGACTGATTTCATCCTTTTGTTCCTAGGTATGATTCTTACTATCAAGCTCTGCCTTGAATGTTGTGTAATTTACATGTACTTTGTGCTCAGTTGCACAAACGAGTGTGCAAGGTGCCAATCAGCGCAGAATCACTCCTGTTGTTCATCACTGCTTTGGTCCAGTTTTACTCTGATGTAACTCTATTGGACTACACAGGGGTAAAGCTGGGCTAGCACAGTGGTGAATCAAGCCCCTGTCATCAATGGCTTGGGGAGGCGGCAGCTGTGAAATTATACTGGACGGCTGTAGGTAACTCCTTAATCATCAGAACCTTTCTCTCTATCCTGTAACCTTTCCCTGGGGAGAAAAATCTGAATCTAATTTGAAAAATGAATCCTATGGAAGAAACAAACAAACCACCTGCTTTGGTATTAGACTCATCAATCTTGGTCAGTCATTACTGCCAGAGGAGAACTGGGTTGGAGAAACGTGCGTGTCGGTATTCATTACCTCCATTAGATATTACTTGGCATTGAGATGTATCCAGTGAAGGAGAGTCTGAGAGGTTGACCTTCCACCTCCTCACAATGGCACATCCCACACTACTGTAGCAGGGTGAAAATGTTTTCACCAGCTCATGTAGGTATTTATCTGTAGCAAGGCAGTCTGCCTGCTGGGGATATTGACATTGGCTGCTTTATTGCTGGGCATATGTGATCCAGTCCCATGCTCGGAAATGTGCAGTCAATGACCCTTAACTTTTAAAGGGTTCAGCTTTAGATGGGCACGAATGGGGGAACAGAGCTAGGAATGGACTGGGCACTTGCGTCGTGACACCAACCAGGAAACAATGCCCAATCCTAGGATACTGATTTCAGTGGAGTGGAGGGAGCCCTGCAGCTTGAAGGAGGGAGTCATGACTTTACGTAGGGATTGATAGTGATACGATCACATAGGGATTGATCCTGCACTGCTGGCATCAGTGGCAGTTTTGCCATTGGCTTCAGTGAGAGCAGGTTCTGGCCAATGTATAGGTAGTAGGAAGGAAGTTAAGCCACTGAGCCTGATTCTCTCCTGCTTTGTCTATTTTGTTATTTCTCTCAGTGCAAGTCTGCATGGCCACACTTTGCACAGGTGTAAACAATGACACAGTGTAAGACAGGAGAAGTTAGACCCATTATTTTCTCTCTCAAGGCATCAGAAGTAACCCAAAGGGTCCAATTTCTGTGAGAAATGGTACACATGAAACTCTCTGCATCAAGGCTAATTATGCATTTCCCCACGCTAAAAGCCAAATGTCTCCAGCATTCATCTGTCATGCAGTGTTGGAGGATATAATAAAGGCAGTTGATCTGTTGCCTTTAAAGACACCCTTAAACTGGCTAAAAAGTAAGTAGCAATAATTTAAAAGACTTCTGTTGTTTCCTTCATGCTGCCGCTGGCTGTTAGTTAAAGCCATGGCTAGGGACTAGAGCTGGTCTGAATTTTTTTCCCCCTCTACAGAAAACTTTGAGTTTTCCTCAAAAAAACCCCAAACATTTTTGGCCAAAACCCTAAAGTTTCCATTGGGTCAACTCAACTGGACCCAAAACTATTTCACTTCCATTTTCCCAAGTAGAAATGTTTCATTTTGAGGCAGCTTGGCTTCAAATTATGTCTGCCTGAGCTTCCATAGTGCTACATGGGAGTTGTAGTTTAGGTGCCTCATGCTCCTATTCTCCCCTATGGGAGGCTCCCTGGCCAGAGTACCTCTTAGCCCAACCAATGGACAAAATAAGTAAAGTTTTAGAGTTGGAATGGAACTGTTTTATTCGTTCCTAATTTGTTCTCCTGTCAGCTCAATAAAGAGGCATTTAATCAAAATGTTTCCCTACAAAATTGTATTACATTCTGGGTTTTGTATTATTATTTTATCTACTGATCAATTATGACCTCTTTTTGTGACCTTGGGTCGGTAACTCAATCTCTCTGCCACTGTATTTCCTCATCTGTAAAGTCAGGGTAACAAAACTTCCTTTCTCACACTTGGCCTTCTTAGATTGTAAGCTCTTTGGGGCAGGGACTGTCTCTTACTGGACATGTACAGTACCTAGCATGATAGCCTCTGTGTGCTGCTATAATGTAAATAATACATAGTAATGCATTGTACAGCAAGCATGACGCTAGTGTGCAGGCTATAGTTGCATTAGACAAACCCTACTATGTTGCTCCCTGAACTCCTGCAGACTGTACTCCCCAAATTTTATTTTACCCTTAAAAGGCAGACTCTCCTAGCCCTGCAGTGTCTGTGCTCTTCTGTTTAGGTTTTATTTATTCTAGATAATACACCATTGAAAATAACTCCCTGCACTTCACAAACCTCCAATCTGTGCTGTTCTTCATTCATTTTCATAGTCTATGGAATATTAGGATTCATTTGCCAAGGCCTAAAATGTACATACATCAGATGATAAAGCTGATACTTAATGACACTATTGTCTTTCTAACGTTCATGCTGGCCAGCATTAGCATCAGCGCTGCCATGAATCATGCATCCTACGTTTTGATTAGTATAGCTCTTCACCTAAAGTAATATTTTATCATGAAAAAGCCATTCTTTCATGTAGCACATTTTTCCTCACTTCAATCTAGTTGGTTTAAAAAAAAAAAATCCTCCTGGAACACTGAAGCTTTGTAATTGCTTCAAGTAGTTGCTTTAACAAAGTGGAAAGAAGCAATACCGAAAGCTAAGAGCAGATGACATTTTGATTTTTAATTCTCACGTTGCCTGGCACTGAAAAGCTCTGTGGAAGCTCACTGTAATACTGGACATCAGAACAATGCCATAAAGAAAAAGCCTATCAAATGGAAACCAGCTGTATTAAAGTTTATTCTCTTACTGTCATCTCCTCCCCTCCCCCCGCCACTCCTCTGTCTTTTTGTTTCACTGATGGTGCTAGAGTCCCTTGGTTCTTGAACACAGAGTGCAAGGTCCGCACAGGAATACCTTCTCTCCTCCACCCCCTGAACACCTGCACAGGACTAGGCGCAACATTTGAAAAGCGTTTGAGATCTCTAGCTCAGTGGTTCTCAGTCTTTTTTCACTTGCGGACCCCTAAACAATTTCAAATGGAGGTGAGGACCTCTTTGGAGATTTTAGACATAATCTGCGGACCCCCATGGGGCTGCAGACCACAGGTTGAGAACCTGGCGAATGGCTTCTATTCACAGAAAAGGAACAGCACAGGAAAGGATAGGGCAAACTTCTCTATGGCACCCACAAGGCAGCTGAACACTAACCCAAGGGAACCTCATCAAGGAGCGAGTGGATAATTCAGTTCCACATATAATGAGGTGGTGGGATCTGTGCTGAGACTGTCCACAAGGGACGAACTTGTCAGCTGTCAGGGCGGCTTGTGAGATGGATGAACTTCTGTGAATTCACCAGTTCATTTCTTCACACAGCGCACAGTCAACCTGTGGAACTCTTTGCCTGAGGAGGTTGTGAAAACTAGGACTATAACAGGGTTTAGAAGAGAACTAGATAAATTCATGGAGATTAAGTCCATTAATGGCTGTTAGCCAGGATGGGTAAGGAATGGTGTCTCTAGCCTCTGTTTGTCAGAGGATGGAGATGGATGGCAGGAGAGAGATCACTTGATCATTACCTGTTAGGTTCATGCCCTCTGAGGCACCTGGCATTGGTCACTGTCGGTAGACAGAATACTGGGCTACATGGACCTTTGGTCTGACACGGTATGGCCATTCTTATGTTCTTTACTGTGAGCACCTGGGGTCTGACCCAAAGCCCAGTGAGTCATTAGCTTTCAATAAATGGGCTGTGGTTCAGCAATCAAAGGAACAAACAGCTTGGGGATCATTTGCAACTGATGATCTATTGGAGAAAAGCTAGGAGTCCCATTATCCAGTCCCCAAGGAATCTTTCATGCTTATTTCCAGTTGTATTTCAGGAAGTACAGTGACGACACTACAAGACATTTTGAAGGATCATAGAGCAAGAAAGTCTGTCCACTTGAATCCAAGTCAGTGCCAAGTGACTTGTCAAAATCTCTAATTTGCAGGACTGGGATATTCGCAGTCTGTTGTTGTTCTCTATATGTCAAGGATTTCCACATTCCAGGAGCTGTCTGTGCAAAGAGTTTGAAGTGACAGGCACAGAAACCTTCAACCGTCCATATTGTTTAACATCCAATGGATAGTCTTTGACATGCTTGAGTTACTGTTGCACTTTTGGTAAATCTCACTCTGCCCACTGTGTGGACTGTGATCTGTCAAGCCTGAATGATCTGTGTGTGGGGAATTTATCTGAATAAAAAGAACCAGGTAGGTGTGGGGAACAAATAGTCTAGCTTGGCGAGGGCTATTTAAGAGATGCAGGTGAACAAGACTCCACAGGATAGATCCCCAGCTGGTCTGCATAGGGGATCCTGTTGGTTTGCCAAGTAGAACTGCTTACTTCTCTCTCTCCAGACTAGAATTGCTCCAGCACTTAACCAGAAAGACAGTCAGTGTCACATCCAAGATTCTGCAAGGGTGCTGAGGTACACTGGCAATGGATGGATCTTGAATGGATTTGCAGCCTCTGTGATTTAAAGAAATAAAGTTTCTCTTGTGGCTCTTTTAACAATTCGAGGTAGGCCTGGCACCAGTACCTAGAGTGAAGGTTGCCTAATACTTTCATTGGAAGTACTGTTTTTTATTTACTTATAACTTTGCCAGACTTTAACTGTTTGGACTGAAATATTCCATGCTGGGTCTCTGTCTCCAGCTGAATTTTGCTGGTATGATTCAGCCAAAACAGTTCAGTAGTTACTGAGATGCATTCTACAGGCGGATCTGTACTGGTGATTTGTTAGTCTCTAAGGTGCCACAAGTACTCCTGTTCTTTTTGCGGATACAGACTAACATGGCTGCTACTCTGAAACCAAAGGTTAAATAGGGAATCCCTAAAAAATTGTTTGGACAAGTGTCACCAGACGGCACTGTTACACATAATAAGGAAAAAAAATTGTATGTGAGCATGTTTTGCCTCTTGTGTTTTCATGCCTTTTACATTATCCAAGGTTCTATGTGAACACAGTTCCTGGGGACAGGGAGCTGTGTGAACAAACGCTTGCTGCTCTCTGCCTTGGGCTCCGATTAGAGTCAGTTCTTTACGCAGAGCTGCTCTCTGGGAACCCAGGTATTGGTATTGGTCTAAGATTCCTTGAAGAAGTGGTTGCCTTGCATGCTGTTTGACCAATTCTGTTCCAGGACTGGTGTATGCATGTAAAATAAAAGTTATAATTGGAGTATATCCAGACTCCATGTCTCTGAATTATCTTCCACTGGGAAGCCAACTTGCAAGGCACTGGACGCTGCTATCGGTCAGAAGGGAATAATGGCATCTGAAGAAGGGGATACAGTGTGGTTTATGCCTGCTTGTTACTGATGAGAGAAGAAGTAATAAAGCTGGGGTGCAAGAACTGGACAAAGGAGTCCTGTGAAAACCCTGTGAATAAGTTTGCAGTCCGAAATGGAAAGAGACAATTAGGTCATCTCTCTCAGCTCTATATAGGGTCGAAGTGAGAATTAATCTTCCAAACAACAAAGGGAACAAACATCTTCAGAGTGCTACATGAAAAGGTTTTGGAACTCAGCAAGTCTCTCAAAAAAGGGAGAAAGAAAACACTCTTAATCAGAATCGAATCCATGAGGGATGGATAAACTCAGAGCTTTTGGACCTATCGGCCTTTCCATTCCTCCTGAGATCTCCAGAGAAACTCCAAAGGGGACAATATATAGGGGGAAATCATTCTCTTCTCTCAACCTCCCTCTTATCAAAACTTTTAATCAGATATCAGAATGACACATTATATGTTTTTTTTTCCTAGAGACCAGTTTTTACTGGTCAGGCTCTTTTATTCTACTGCAGATTTCAAAGTAAGACCAGACTATAAACCAACCTTCCTTTCCTGTCAGTTTTAAAAATGCAACAAGGAGCAGTCCCTTGTTTGACTAACGCATTTCTGGTTCAGTGCTAAGTAGTCAGCAGAAAAACAAGAGGAGCCTTTTACCCACCATTGGCCCAGGGATCTATAAACCACTCTGCTGTGATGCATGTCATTTGAGCCTTCTGTGCCTATTCCACGAATGCTTTTATTTAAACTTAGCTCCCTTGTCATGAGGTGAGTGGGTGAAAGTCACCACTGGTGTATTAGTTCTAATGATGTCACCAGAGCTGCGCCAAGGCTGAATTTGGACCAATTTCTTACACAAGCAATTCTGTACATAGAGACTTAAGTCTTTAAAGAACGACCTTTCCTAGATTGGTGTGAAAGTGACTATAACTCTGTGCCGCAAGGTCTTGTGTTCTTTAGAGCTAGCCAGATAATGGAAAACAAAAGATTAATAGTTTCATCAATAAGTCCAGAAGGGTCCATTTGTGATCATCTAGTGTGACCTATTACATAACCCAGGCCAAATAACCTCACCCAGTAACTTCTGCAGTAAGTCTAGAGTTTCTGATTGAATTAGACCTATTTTGATTTAAAAATGTGATTGACTCCCCTACATCCCTGTTCAAGTATATTCACAAATGTCTCAAATTTGACTTATTTGTAAGGTTGTGCTGCTATTTTTTTTTAGATTATTTGGACAGCATCTATTATTCCTGAATAAAATTGGGCACAGGGACGGCTCCAGGTACCAGTGAAGGAAGCAGGTGCCTGGGGCGGCCAATAGAAAAGGGTGGCACGTCCGGGTCTTCCACAGCACTTTGGCAGCAGCTCAAGTGCTCCGCTTTAGTCTTCAGTGGCAATTCGGCGATGGGTCCTTCACTCCGTCTCTTCTACTTTGGTGGCAGCTCAGTCGGGTTTTTCTTTCTTTCTTTTTTTTTTCTTCACCGCTTGGAGCGGCAAAAAAGCTGGAGCCAGCCCTGATTGGGCAATCCCCATAATTTGATATTCGTACCAGACATACATTTGTTGTGTATTTGTTACTTCTTATTCTTCCATTCAAGAATTTCCAATATCCAATCAGAGAGCAGAAGCAACAATTTGTGACCTATTTAAACCCTTGAATTGCAAATGGCTTTAATGTTCACGTTAGTCAACATTGATTGGATGTATCATTTCCAGATTATTTGGTGAATACATTGGCAGAAGTCAGGACCAAAGGAAAAGCCCATTTCCCTCTTAAATCCAACGGCTTGTTTACACAGTGCGGTGAGCACATTAGAGGGGAGTGATTTTGTAGACATAGAATCATAGAATTGGAAGGGACTTCGAGAGTCCCGTGCACTCAGGGCAGGACTAAGTATTATCTAGTACTGGTAGAGCACCCTACAAACCGTTCCCTCTAATAGGCTTGACCACACCATGTAGACAGGCCCTTGATTTTTAAGCAAAAATAGGCCTTTCCAATGGCCTTGTGTAGACTCTGCTGGTGCAAATTAATGTTAAGTTTGTGTTAACGTACTAAGTCCTGTTTGAAATAAAACTACATCAGTGTGAATTAGGTACATTTTAGTTTGCGCCAGCAGAGTCTACATGGGGCAGTTAAGGCACAGCATGTTAGAGAGCACTATGGGTCGTGCTCCTCCAGTGCACTTTGCCAGCACCATGTTGACAAGCCAAGGTCGCATCCTTTGCTCTAGCATAGCTGCATTGAAGCTAATGAGTTAATGGAGCTAAGCCGATGCACACTTCGTGAGGATCAGGCCCTAACTTATTTTGGCGTTCGTTCTGTTTTTGTGTAATTATGTAGAGGTATAACACAAGGAACAAAGCCAGCGGATTCTCTCTGTGAAATCCAGTGAGAAAATTATTTAGTGTCAGATTTCTAATTTTTGCTTTAGCCTTTAATTTAGTAGTATTCATTAGTTATATTGAGTGATGAGGGATGTGTTATGTCTGGAAACTTTTTTCTTATAGCTTTATAAGACTGTTTGTAATTACTCTTTGCTCTACCAATGTATTTAAACATTTCTCTAGTCTAGCGGGTTATTGTGGTTATTTCTCCTCCTAGACTTTCAGAGGGAGGTATGGTGGCTAAGGGACCTACAATGCCAAAGGGTTTGGGTTTGAGTCTTGCTTAGTCTCCCTGAAAGACCAGTTTCAAAATGGGTACATGATCCATCAGGCTAAGGCAGTCAGGACACGAAGCTAGCCACATTGCTCCCTTTTGTACTGTTGGCTATGAAACTGATGTGCCTGAACTGCATCTGCCTGATGGGCTTGGGGGAACTTTGACTTTCAGAGGAATTTGTCATTTGATTTTTTTCCCCTGCGGGGGCTAGTGCTCTGTTTTTATGAATTGTAATTGTTATTGGACCTGCAGTGCTGCGTGGCTGTTTAAGCGGAGGTGCATCCCAGTGTGCCAATAAGCTTCACATCTTTAATGTCGGGATTTGTGGGGATGTAGTGGAGGAGGGTGTCATGTGACCCTGAGTGCAAGGCAGGGAATAAAGGCAAGGCCCATTGCTCAAATTGGGGGAAGTCTCTGGGGAAGCAGAAATTGCTGAAGATGAATGACTGCTAGGCCCTTCCTTGCAAGGGCCATTAGAAGGAGGTTCAGAGGGCCTAGGCCAGGAATTAGTGAGCAGGCCGGGGGCAGCCTGAGAGAGGGAGGGAGGTGTCTGTAGACAGAGAAGAGAAGGAAATGTTGGGAATTTGGATACAGGTGTGCAGGACTGACCTGCTGGGAGGGTTTTGGAAGTCTGAGAGGAAAGCTGTAAAATGTAACAAACTGGCTGAAGGCTCCCTGAGGTTATCCCAAGCCTGAGGTGAGGGCTCAGGATGGGAGAGTTTCCAGTGGAAATACTGGAGAGATGGTTTGTTTGCACTTTAACTGCATGGTGTGTCTGACTATACAGAAGAGAGGAAACAGCCCTGCACTGACAATGACAGGTTTACGGATCTAACAATGAAATAAACAAATAAGAGTTAGCAGCAATTCAACACCCAAACTTTCTGAAACGCATCATGTTAAATTATTCAGAATGCTGGAACAGACCATGCACTGCCATCTAGTCATGTCACCCCAAGTCACGTTTGAAAGCATTTTTGTCGTTTGGTTGATATCCTTGGTGTAGAACCAAAATGCCTTCTTAAAAATAGCTTGGCCTACACTAGAGATCTCATTATTTTCACTGTACAGAAAGGCACTTCATTTAACAAGACAGGCTTCCATCCATGCTATTAATGCAGTCTGCCATCATTTTGTCAAAGTACCTTGCTCTGTGTTCCAGTGCGGTACAGCCTACTCATTACACCCTTCCCCAGCTTTGCTTGGTTTGCATCATACTGCTGAGTATAGGGCCAGGTGCTGAGAGAGAATTCTCGATGAACTGTACTGCGTGATTCTTAAGGGTATTCTAATGCCTCTTTAAATGCAACAGTAAAGTATCTTTGAGCTGTTACAGGAAAAGGACTGCAAATGTAACACTTCAGTTCCAGCATTGCAACCCTCCCTTCTTCCTACTTTCCATTGCTTTGCAGAGTGTCAACTAAAGGGATGTAATTTAGCATTAATTAGCACTGTTTCTGCCCTACTTGAGGCAACACAGTCCATTGGTTGTTCAGTTCCCTGGGCTTTACTGGTCACCAAGGAACACAGCATTCTGTGGAAAGCATCTGGAGTGTGCAGGAACTGCTGGATTCCCCTTTTAAGCAGATTTAATGGATGACATAAATCGAATCAGAGTGAAAAATGCTGTTCCACTGTGGTAGGTGAAACCAAAGTGGCTCTTAAACTTCTTTGTGTTGCCTAACCCTTCCATATCTTACCATGTAATTTAGTTACCAACCTCTTAAAAGATAAACAGCATTGCTGACAGTACAAATTAGAGAATACCCATGACATCAAAGTAGTCAGCAAGGCCTGGATCATGCTATTTATTTATTTATATAGCACTCACTAGTACAGAAGTTGAATTAACTGGTTTTTATGTCTACAAACAGGTAAAACTAGTTATGCTTGATTTTGATCATTTTGTTTAAATGGCTGGCTGGGTTGACTGACTTGCCTTTAGTGTAGCAACTAATAATCCATTTTTCTGCAAACATGGGACTCATATTTTTGCTAATGCTTCAAGTATTCTTTGCAGGCAAATAATTAAAATATGGAATGTACATTTAATCAGTAGATACCTGCAGAAAAAATGATTTGCCTGAATAGTGTGAATAAGCTTAAAGAATCTTTAGACCCTTTTCCTAGAGCTTTGTTTCAGAGCACAAGTTGAATACAAACTTTACCAAGGTGAAAACAGACTGTTTCCTGTTACAAAGAAATTGCAGTCAAGGTAGACAAAATAGATCAGGGATGTAAAAAAGAGATATAACGTACAAGTCATGTGAGCTGATGTATTTGTATCTCTGGTATGAGATGACAAATTACCAATATCCATTTCTTAAATGTTAACAGTTTTTAAAGGGATATAGTCAAATAATTTAAGATTCAAAATGTAATCTTTTAAAAAACTATTATTCAGTTGTTCTGGCTCTCGAGTCTTTATAGCTTATCCTCCAGGAAAGGATGGTATATTCACACTGCAGTGTAAGAAATCACCGATGGGATGCAACACCAGACTGCCAGCAGGGAAAGAAAGTTTATTCCCTGGTCCCAGTCACCTGGCAGGTTTCCAAAGTTATATGGCAGCAGACAGTATCCAGGACTGAAATGGTAACTCTTACAAAGACCATGTGGCGATTTAAGCATCTAGAACTGTTATCCTTTGGAAACCGAAACTTTCTAATTCCGATATATTTCTAGTGGAATGCTGTTGCCTGGGTAGGGCACTTGGAGCTAGGGTTAGGGTTCCTATCGGTAGGGCACTTGGAGCTAGGGTTAGGGTTCCCAGGGGTAGAGCTTCCCGCCCTAGGGTTAGGGTTCCTAAGGGTACAGCACTTGGAGCTAGGGTTTGGGTCCTAAGGGTACAGCACTTGGAGCAGGTTAGGGTCCATCGTAGGGCACTGGAGCTGGGTTGGGTTCCTATCCGCTAGGGCACTTGTAGCTAGGTTGGGTTCCCAGGGGTAGAGCTTCCCGCCTAGGGTTAGGTTTTCTAAGGGTAGGCACTTGGAAGCTCGGGCTTAGGGCTTCCCATGGGTAGAGCTTCCATCCTAGGGGTTAGGGTATCTATGTGTCTGGACTTCCCATCTAGGGTTAGGGTTTCCTAAGGGTAAGGCACTTATGCTTAGGCTTAGGGCCTTGGCGTCAGGGCTACCCGCGTTATCAGGGTTGGTTCCTATGGGTAGGACACTTGGAGCTGTTAGGATTTGCTGAGGGTAGTGCACTTGGAGCTAGGCTTAGGTTCCTATGGGTACGGGCGCCGCCGTCTGATGGATGTAGGTACTTGGAGCTAAGGTTAGGGTTTCCCATGGATAGAGCTTCCCAGCTAGGGTTGGTTCCTTATGGGTCTAGGCACTTGGGAGCCAGGGTTAAGGTTCCTATGGATGGCTTCCCACCTGGGCAAGGTTCTATGGGTTTAGGGTCTGAAAGCTTAGGGTTAGGTCCTATGGGTAGGGGCACTTGGAGCTAGGGTTAGGGTTCCCATGGGTAGAGCTTCCCATCCTAGGGTTAGGGTTCCTATGTGTAGGACTTCCCGTCCTAGGGTTAGGGTTCCTAAGGGTAAGGCACTTAGTGCTAGCTTAGGGTTCCTTGGCGTAGGGCTTCCCGCGTTAGGGTTAGGGTTCCTATGGGTAGGACACTTGGAGCTAGGGTTAGGATTTCTGAGGGTAGGGCACTTGAAGCTAGGTTTAGGGTTCCTATGGGTAGGGAACTTGGAGCTAAGGTTAGAGTTCCTATGAGTAGGGCTTCCTACCCTAGAGCTAGGGTTGCTAAGGGTAGGGAACTTAGAGCTAGGGTTAGGGTTCCTATGGGTAGGGCGCCCCACCCTAGGGTTAGGGTTCCTATGGGTAGGGCACTTGGACCTAGGGTTAGGGTTCCTATGGGTAGGGCTTCCCACCCTAGGGTTAGGGTTCCTATGGGTAGGGCACTTGGACCTAGGGTTAGGGTTCCTATGGGTAGGGCTTCCCACCCCAGGGTTAGGGTTCCTATGGGTAGGGAACTTGGAGCTAGGGTTAGGGTTCTTATGGTTAGGGCACTTGGATCTAGGGTTAGGTTCCTATGGGTAGGGCTTCCCGCCCTAGGGTTAGGCTGCCGAAGGGTACGGGATTTGGAGATAGAGTTATGGTAACTATGGTAGGACTTAACGCCCTAGGTTTAGGGTTCGTAAGGGTAGGGCAGTTGGAGCTAGGGTTAGGGTTCGTATGGGTAGGGCGCCCTGCCCCAGAATTAGGGTACCTATGTGTAAGGCACTTGAAACTAGCGTTAGGGTACCTATGGGTAGGGATTCCTGCCCTAGGGCCAGGGTTGCTAAGGGTAGGGAACTTGGAGCTAGAGTTAGGGTTCCGATGGGTAGGGGGCCCCGCCCTAGGGTTAAGGTTCCTATGGGTAGGGCACTTGAAGTTAGGGTTTGGGTTCCTATGGGTAGGGCTTCCCGCGTTAGAGTTAGGATTCCTGTGGGTAGGGCACTTGGAGCTAGGGTCAGGATTCCTAAGAGTAGGGCACTTGGAGCTAGGCTTAAGGTTCCTATGGGTAGGGCTTCCCACCCTAGGGTTCGGATTCCTATGGGTAGGGCACTTGGAGCTAGGGTCAGGATTCCTAAAAGTAGGGCACTTGGAGCTAAAGTTAGAGTTCCTATGGGAAGGGCACTTGGAGCTAGGGTCAGGATTCCTAAGAGTAGGGCACTTGGAGCTAAGGTTAGGGTTCCTATGGGTAGGGCTTCTCACCCTAGGGTTTGGATTCCTATGAGTAGGGCACTTGGAGCTAGGGTTAGGGTTCCTATGGGTAGGGCTTCCCACCATAGGGTTCAGATTTCTATGAGTAGGGCACTTGGAGCTAGGGTTAGGGTTCCTATGGGTAGGGCATCCTGCCCTAGGGTTAGGCTTCCTAAGGGCACGGCACTTGGAGCTAGGGATAGGGTTCCTATGGTAGGGCCTACCGCCCTAGGGTTAAGGTTCATAAGGGTAGGGCACTCAGGGCTAGGGTTAGTGTTCCTATGCGTAGGGCACTTGGAGACAGGGTTAGGGTTCCTATGGGTAGGGATTCCCGCCCTAGGGTTCGGGTTTTTATGGGTAGGGCACTTGGAGCTAGGGTTAGGGTTCCTATGGGTAGAGTACCCTGCCCTAGGGTTAGAGTTCCTATAGTTAGGGCACTTGGAGCTAGGTTAGGGTTCCTAAGGGTAGGGCACTTGGAGCTAGCGTTAGGTTCCTATGGGTAGGGCACTTGAAGCTAGGGTTACGGTTCCTAGGGGTAGGGTACTCGGCCCTAAGGTATGTGTTCCTATGGGTAGGGCACTTGGAGATAGGGAAAAGTTTCCTATGGATAGGGGTTCCTGCCCTAGGATTAGGGTTCCCAAGGGTAGGGCACTTGGAGCTAGGGTTAGGGTTCCTATGTGTAGGGCACTTGGAGTTAGGGTTAGGGTTCCTGTGGGTAGGACTTCCCACCCTAGGGTTAGGGTTCCTAAAGGTAGGTCACTTGGAGCTAGGGTTAGGGTTCCTATGAGTAAGGCGCCCTGTCCTATGCTTAGGGTACCTATGGGTAGGGTACTTGAAGCTAGGGTTAGGGTTTCTATGGGTAGGGATTCCCGCCATAGGATTAGGGTTCCTATCGGTAGGGCACTCTGCCCTAGGGTTAGGGTTCCTATTGTTAGGGCTTTTGGATCTAGTGTTAGGTTTCCTATGGGTACAGCTTCCTGCCGTAGGGTTAGGGTTCCTAAGGATAGGGCACTTGGAGCTAGGGTTAGAGTTATTTTGGGTAGGGCTTCTCGCCCTAAGGTTTAGGGTTCTTAAGGATAGGGCATTTGGAGCTAGCATTAGGGTTCGTATAGGTAGGTCTTCCCACCCTAGGTTTAGGGTTCCTAAGAGTAGGGCACTTGGAGCTAGAGTAAGGGTTCTGATGTGTCTGGCTCCCCATCCTAGGGTTAGGGTTCCTAAGGGTAGGGCAATTGGAGCTACGGTTAGAGTTCCTATGGGTATAGCTTCCTGCCCTAGGGTTAGTGATCCTAAGCGTAAGGCTCTTGGAGCTAGAGTTAGGGTTCCTCTGGGTAGGTCTTTGCTCCCTTGGGTTAGAGTTACTAAGGGTACGGCACTTGGAGCTAGGGTTAAGGTTCCTATGGGTAGGACACTTTTAGCTAGGGTTAGAGTTCCTATGGGTAGGTCACGTGGAGCTAGGGTTAGGGTTCCTATGGACAGGGCACTTGGAGCTATGGTTAGCGTTCCTATGGGTAGGGCATATGCAGCTAGGGTTAGGGTTCCTAAGGGTAGGACACTTGAAACTAGGGTTAGGGTTCATAAGGGTAGGTCACCTTGAGCTAGGGTTAGAGTTTCCATGGACAGGGCACTTGGAGCTAGGGCTGGGTTCCTATGGCTAGAGCACTTGGAGGTCGGGTTAGGGTTCCTGTGGGTAGTGCTTCCCGCCCTAGGGTTAGGGTGCCTTAGGTTATGGCACTTGGAGCTAGGATTAGGTTACCTATGCATAGGGCACTTGGAGTTAGGGTTAGGGTTCGTATGGGTAGGGATTCCTGCCCTATGGTTAGGGTTCCTACCGTTGGGGCACTTGGAGTTAGGGTTAGGGTTCCTTTGGTTAGGGGACTCCACCCTAGGGTTAGTGTTCCTATGGATAGAGCTTCCCGCCCTAGAGTTAGGGTTCCCATGTGTAGTGCACTTGGAGCTAGGGTTAGGGTTCCTATGGATAGGTCTTCCCGCCCTAAGGTTAAGGTTCCCATGAGAAGGGCACTTGGAGCTAGGGTTAAAGTTCCCATGGTTAGGGTGCTCCGTCCTAGGGTTAGGGTTCCAATGGGTAGGACACTTGGAGCTAATCTTAGGGTTCCTATCGGTAGGGCTTCCCTCCCTGGAGTTCCTACGGTTGGGGCACTTGGAGCTAGGGTTAGAGTTCCTGCAGGTAGGGATTCCCACTCTAAGGTTATGGTTCCTAAAGGTAGAGCACTTCGAGCTAGGGTTAGGGTACTTTGGGTAGGGCTTTGCATCCTAGAGTTAGGATTCCTAATGGGAGGTCTCTTGGAGCTAAGGTTTGGTTTCCTATGGCCAAGGTGCTCCGCCCTACGGTTAGGACTCCTATGGGTAGGGTAGTTGGAGCTCGGGTTTGGGTTCCTATGGGTAGAGTACTTGGAGCTAGGGTTAGGGTTCCTATGGGTAGGGCACTTTGAACTATGGTTAGGATTCCTATGGGTCAGGCACTTGGAGCTAGGATTAGGTTTTCTTGGATAGGGCAGTCCCCCCTAAGGTTAGGATTCCTATTGTCAGGGCACTTGGATCTAGGGTTAGGGTTGCTATAGGTAGGGCTTCCCATCCTAGGGTTAGGGTTCCTATGGGCAGGGCACTGGGAGCTAGGGTTAAGGTTCCTTTGGTTAGGGCACTCCACCCTAGGTTTAGGGTTCCTATGGATAGGACTTCCTGCCCTAGGGTTAGGGTTCCCAAGTGCAGGGCTCTTGGAGCTAGGGTTAGGGTTCCTATGGATAGGTCTTCCCACCCTAGGGTTAGGGTTCTTATGCGTAGGACACTTGGAGCTAATCTTAGGGTTCCTATCGGTAGGGCTTCCCTCCCTAGGGTCAGGTTTCCTATCGTTGGGGCACTTGGAGCTAGGGTTAGGGTTCCTGCGGGTAGGGATTCCCACTCTAAGGTTATGGTTCCTAAGGGTAGGGCATTTGGAGCTAGGGTTAGGATTCCTATGGTAGGGTTTACCGCCCTAGAGTTAGGGTTCGTAAGGGTAGGGCTCTCGGAGCTAGGGTTAGGGTTCCTATGTGTAGGGCACTTGGAGTTAGGGTTAGGGTTCCTGTGGATAGGACTTTCCACCTTAGGGTTAGGGTTCCTAATGGTAGGGCACTTGAAGCTAAGGTTTGGGTTCCTATGGCTAAGGTGCTCCGCCCTAGGGTTAGTGTTCGTATGGGTAGGGCACTTGGAGCTAGGGTTAGGGTTCCTATGAGTAGGGTACTTGGAGCTAGGATTAGAGTTCCTATTGATAGGGCTTCCCGCCTTAGTGTTAGGGTTGCTAATGGTAGGGCACTGGGAGCTAGGGTTAGTGTTCCTATGGGTACGGCACTTTGAGCTAGGGTTCAGGTTCCTATGGGGAGGGCACTTTGGCCTAGGGTTAGGTTTCCTATGGGTAGGGCAGTCCACCCTAGGGTTAGATTTCCTATGGTTAGGGCACCTGGATCTAGGGTTAGGGTTCCTATGGGCAGGGCTTCCCGCCCTAGGGTTAGAGTTCATAAGAGAAGGCCAGCTGGAGCTAGGGTTAAGGTTATTATGGTTAGGGCGCTCCGCCCTAGGGTTAGGGTTCCTATGGGTAGGACACTTGGAGCTAATCTGAGGGTTCCTATCGGTAGGGCTTCCCTCCCTAGGGTTAGGGTTCCTACGGTTGGCGCACTTGGAGCTAGGGTTAGGGTTCCTGTGGGCAGGGATTCCCACTCTAATGTTATGGTTCCTAAGGGTAGAGTACTTTGAGCTAAGGTTAGGGTTCCTTGGGAAGGGCTTCACGTCCTAGAGTTAGGGTTCCTATGGGTAGGGCACTTGGAGCTAGGGTTAGGGTTTCTATGGGTAGGGTACCTGGAGCTATGATTAGGGTTCCAATGGACAGGGCTTCCCGCCCTAGAGTTAGAGTTCCTAAGAGTTGGGCACTTGGAGTTAGGGTTCCTATGTGTAGGGCACTTGGATCTAGGGTTAGGGTTCCTATGGACAGTGCTTCCCACTCTAGGGTTAGGGTTCCTAAGACTATGGCACTTGCAGCTAGGGTTAGGGTTCCTATGGATAGGGCTTCCCGCCCTAGGATTAGGGTTCCCAAGGTTATGGCACTTGGAGTTAGGGTTAGGGTTTCTGCTGGTAGGGCACTTGGAGCTACGGTTAGGCTTCCTATGGATAGGGTTAGAGTTCCTAAGAGTAGGGCACCTGGAGCTAGGGTTAGGGTGCCTATGGGTAGGGTGGTGCGCCCTAAGGTTAGCGTTCCTATGGGTAGGGTACTTGGAGCTAGGCTTAGGGTTCCTATGGGTAGGGCGGTGTGCCCTAAGGTTAGCGTTCCTATGGATAGGGTACTTGGAGCTAGGCTTAGGGTTCATAAGGGTAGGGCTTCCCTCCCTAGGGTTAGTGTTCCTACTGTTGTGGCACTTGGAGCTAAGGTTAGGGTTCCTAGGATAGGGCTTCATGCCCTAAAGTTAGGGTGCCTAATGGTGGTGCAGTTGGAGCTAGGGTTAGGGTTCCTATGGGTAGGGCACTTGGAGGTAGGGTTAGGGTTCGTATTGGTAGGATACTTAGAGCTAGAATTAGGGTTCCTATGGATAGGGCTTCCCACCCTAGGGTTAGGGTTGCTAAAGTTAGAGCACTGGGAGCTAAGGTTAGGGTCCCTATGGTTAGGACACTTTGAAATGGGGTTGAGGTTCCAATGGGTGGGACACTTTGAGCTAGGGTTAGGGTTCCTATGGGTAGGGCACTTGGAGCTAGGGTTAGGGTTCCTTTGGTTGGAGTGCTCCACTCTAGGGTTAGAGTTCCTATGGATAGGGGTTCCCGCCCTAGGATTAGTGTTCCTAAGAGTAGGGCACTTGGAGCTAGGGTTAGGGTTCCTACAGGTTGGGTTTCCCGCCCTAGGGTTAGGGTTCCTAAGGCCACCTTGCAGTATACGGACAACAGAATCTGAAAATGACATTCACAGAAGTGTGTTGAATTGTTCAATTTAACCAAAGTGCAAATTATACTATCAAGTGATGTTAATAGTCAAAGTGGCACAACTCATCTTGCTTTTATCATCTCTGGCATTATTTACAATAGTTAAGGATTCTTCTCAAAATATATGGGCCAGATTTGTTCCCCGTGGCAGAGAGTTGTACATGGCTCTAACCTGTGCAGGTTTCTCTCTGACACTCAAAACTGGCAAGAATTTTCCACTAAGGAAGGGCAGATGGCTCTTCCATTGCAGCCTTCCCCAGGGAGTTTGTCTAAAAGGGGATCTGCACCAGTCCCAGCTATTGTTTTGCAACCACCTATGTAGCTGCACTGTTGAGACTCATAGTAAGCAGCATTTTTCCACCAGTGCAGCTTTCTTGGGTTTCAAGCTGGGTAAACTGAGTGGGTGCAAATAGCAGCTTTGTCTCTTTATGCTAGGGGTTTGCACGGATACTGCTACACTCTGGCTGGCTACTGATGGCTGGAACTGGAACTAATCCTCAGTGTAGACAAGTTCTGAATCTCATCTAGTGGCTCAACAGGAGCCCTTTAATCAGAGGTGGAATCAGTGTAGCCTCTGGTCATATGTACTTCCTGGCCAATGCCACCACCTACTGGGACTATGTTGGTTGCCTGCCAGGTGTGAGAGAAGTTGTAGGTATCTTGCCCCATTGCAGGACACTGGGCTGACTTCCCATTTCCAGGGAGTCTACCACTGGGGTCAGCACAGTGAGGTTTATGCAGAAAGTGTGTGTGAAACCCTTAGCTTTCCATCATATGCAAGTCCCACATCTCTTCCAAAAACAAAATTGCCACTTGCCTCCTAAAATAAAAATCTGTCTCTGTGTGGCACTCATCACCTCTGACACTTGTGAAGACAATTAATGAGAAGTACCCACAGGCTTCAGCTCTGAAACACTATGGGGAAAGAGATCTGTTTTGCGAAATGGAGAATAACAAAATCAGTCTGGAAATAATGCAGGGTTCTTGCCAACAGGCATGGAATACATTGGCTAAATAGCTGGTAAATGTCAGGGGAATATAAGGTTAAGGTACTTGAGGATAGATCAAAGCTGAGAGGCAAAAGGGCTGATGAGCAAAATTTGGCTTGGCTAAGATTTGGCTGAGGCCTTCACAGACTTCTGAGAAATGGGTATTCTATAAGAGCAAATTACAATTACAGCTTAACACTGATCTACTGTAAAGCATCTTAACAAGGAAACACCACAAAACACTTTCTCGGCTGTTACCAAGAGACACAACAAAACAGGCAGAAATAAATCTTCCATTGATGGCTAATGCGCCTGGGCTGGTACAGGCCTATGATCAGCAGGAATTCTCTGACCAGCAAGAAATACAGGCAAAATGCACAAAGATGAAAACCTTAAGACTGTTCTGAACAAGTTTTCAACATCCTATGGCACAGCTAGTCAGTACAGAAGTTTGCCCAGGTAACCTCGGCTAAAATTTTCCCTGCTTCCCATTGTGTGACATGCTAGTTGGTTGCTGCTCTCCACCACAGAGGTGAAAGTGAATATAGACCAATGTAAAGTGCTTCATGGTTGTTCGGGGAGAAAGATGCTATAAATGTGAGATCCTTTTGTGGAATAATATATTTCCTAAATTTGATGCAAATGTTTCTTAAGGGTTAGGTGCTTGGGTGCATTTCTCCTTCTCTTCTGAAAGAAGGGACAAATTCAGAGATGCCCCCAGGGAGTTTGAATCCTTGTCCCAAATTATCCCAACTTTGTTTTGTGTCTAGGTCTTTACTTGCCATCTTACCTCCAGAGTTCTCAGGCTATGGCACAATCCCATATGCACCCACTCACCCAGCTGAGCGTCTCTTGCTTGAAAGTCACTGAAGTATTTGGTTCTCTTCCTATTTCAACCCATTGTCATTCCTCTCCCTTCATCCACAACTCTATTAGATCCATGGCAATCCTGCAGTCCCAGTGCTGGCTGCTCTAGCTGTTCGTCCCTGCATCTGTCTTAGACTTCAAAACTGATCAATTATACTTTTTATTTTATTTTATTTTATTTTATTTTATTTTATTTTATGTTTTGGTCCTCTTGGCAACATAGAATCCTGCCTTCTTTCTGTTCACCATATCTTATAATATATCGCTCACATCAGGAGAAATTTACCCGAACAGAGAGGGGTGTGTGTGCGTGTCTGGAATGCTATTGATTCATGGTGGAGTTCTAACCTTTTTCTCCATCGCTTCTAACCAGGGAAGAGTTAAACAAGGACTGAATTGGTCAAGTCAAGGGATGTGCTGATCCTAAGTATCTTCCGTCATAGTCCAATGGACACGAGATAAAGATCTGTACCCTGTTGGGGGTGTAATGGTGCTGCAGTGGGGACTTGGAATGGGCAGTGAGAAGGGTCCACCGATAATTGAGAAGGTCTCAGGGTTAAGAGGAAAGTAACGGGTGGGGGACACAGTGGAGGTAGGAGGAGAGAAAGGAAGAAGGTGGGTAAATGGGCTTGTATGTTTTGGATGTGTACAGTGCATAGGGATCAGCAAATGTCCGTGACCTTTAAAGCACCTGGCAAATGGGAGAGCAAAGGAAGCTGGAATCAATAGGTTTAGGACATTAGAAATTCTTCTCTCTCCCACAGAGCATTCGCATGCAATGCACATGGCTCAGCTGGATGGAAAGGGGCTCACTTAAAGGGTTTGCATGTTTAGCTTGTCACTTACTCACCTCTTCTTATACAAGTTCCCTTTTTTTCACCCATACTTCCTTAAACTGGTCACCTCCATCTGTATAAATCTGCTCCTCTTGCCAAGCCTCTCCCACCTCTCATTGATCCCCTCCTGTTGTCAGTCCCTTAAGCAATCCCCTCCACCCTGCTGCAGTGACTTCACCTTCCCGAGCTAGTCCACAAGGCCCCTCCCTCTTCCCCCTTCAGTTTCTGCCTATAGTGAAACTTGTCATTTTGTATAGAAAATCTGATAGATTGCTTCCCTTTCCTGCCCTCTCTCTGCCCATCTTCATGCTGGGAGTTCCTCCGGGCAGGGATGATTCTTCCTTGCGTGTCAGGGCAGGACTGAGCACACGAGGTGGAGCCGCAGATAAACACAAATGCTCTCCTGAGTTAAAGGCTTACACAGGTTTAAGTAGCATAGTATCTCCTAGGACTGCTGCTTAATCACAGCTGCCTCACTGTGACCTGGTGCTCCCCTGACTATTTAATGGAGCCACCCATTTTCTATTATGTAATTAGATTATAAATGCTTTGGGTCAGGGCCCATCTTTTCATTGTGTTCAATATGTACATTGTGTACAGCACCAAGCACACTGGGGCCCCGACTGGGGCCTCTAGACAAGACCAGGGTACAAAATAATAATTAATAATGCCCTCACTGGGCTCTTGAGCAAACAGTCAGATAATGCATATTTGCCGTGTAATAACAGTATTTATTATAGGATAACTAGTAACTCCGAAAAATAGAGTTCCAGTGCTGATTACACAATAACTCTATCATCCACCAGATAACTCTGCAATTAATTTGTGTCATCACCATAATTTAAATATGATTTTTAATAAGAAGAGACTAATTTCTGCTGTTCTGTTAAAGGGGCATTTGGTTTTTGATTCCATAGATTTGCAAAGAGGCAGCATCTTTGTTTTATCCTCTATCTAGTGAAATGAAATCTAGAAATCTCATGAAATGTAATCAATTCCTCTGTAAGGGTTCCATGCTGTTTTATTTCACGTCCTCTCGTGCACCTGGAGACGGGACTTCAGCAAAGAAAGCTGCTGAAAGCACTGTTGGGATTGCTTGCTGTATGAAAACGGCAAGGCCAAGGTTCAGAGACTAGAGGCAAGTACTCTGCAGAGCTGCCTTTTCACAGATAAATTCTGCTCTGAGATCTGCACAGGACATCTCTGCCCCAGTCCTCTGCTGTCCTTACCCTTGCATGTGGCTCAGCACCTGCTGCATGATTTTTCCAGGGACTGAGGTGAGGCTGACTTGTCTGTAGTTCCACAGATGATTCTTTTTCCCTTTTTGAAAGGTGGGCCCTGTATTTGCCTTTTCCTAATCATCCGGGACCTCCCCCGATCACCACGAGTTTTCAAAGGTAATGGTCAGTGGCTCTGCAATCACATCAGCCAACTCCCTCAGCACCCTCGGATGCATTATATTCCGCACCCATGGACATGTGCATGTCCAACTTTTCTAAATAGTCCTTAACCTGTTCTTTCACCACTGAGGGCTGCTCACCTCCTCCTCAGGGAGCTGACCTTGTCTGTGAAGACCAAGGGAAAAAAAGTATTGAATACTTCAGCTTTTTCCACATCATTTGTCACTAGGTTGCCTCCCCCATTCAGTAAGGGTCCCACACTTTCCCAAACCACCTTCTTGTTGCTTACATACCTGTAGAAATCCTTCTTGTTATCCTTCACATCCCTTGCTAGCTGCAACTCCAAATGAGCTTTGGCCTTCCTGGTTACACCCCTGCATGCTCGAGCAATATTTTATACTCCTCTCTAGTCATCTGTCCAAGTTTCCACTTCTTGTAAACTTCCTTTTTGTGTTTAAGCTCACCAAAGATTTCTATGTTAAGCCAAGCTGGTCACCTGCCATATTTGCTATTCTTTCTGTACATCAGGACGGTTTGTTTCTGCGCCCTCAATAAGACTTTTTTAAAATACAGCCAGCTCTTTTTCAATCCTATTAAGTTCTTGACCTCAACTTCCTGCGGCAGTGATTTTTATGGTCTATGTATTGTGAGGGGGGAAAAGTATCCAGTTTCTAGAGGACATACATCCACAACAGCTACACATGGCCCCCTTGCTGGCCATCTCAACAGAGAGGTCAATGACCCAACGGCCTTGGAGACACAACTATACTCAGAATGAAATTCATATTGTGCGCAATGTCAGCACGAAGCCTATGTGCGGCAAAAGTGCTAGAGAGTGAGTTTTACCTTTATCCCCTAGACCTGGTCTGTCTAGACCAAGGTGGAGACTAGCTGGTGAAATAGTTTAAGGAAGCATGTTCTGCCACTGCCCATGTCATATCTTTACTGTGGAAAAAAATATTTAGTCTCAAAGGCTGCCAATATGACACCTTCCACAAGCTCTAAAGTCACTTGAAAAAGACCTCCTAGGTATCCCATGAGGATAGAATTTAGCTTCAGGCCTTCTACACAGTGTGAAAAGATCAAGGATAAAGACACAATCCCCAACAGATCAGCTGCTTGTATTCCACAGTGTGGCAATGTCATCCTGATAGAAGAGGATCTTAAGGAGCCATTCATGCTGCAAGTGGGCATCAGCTGGTGCCCATAACAAAAGGTGAAGGAAATGGGGTAGGTATTAGCATTCTTCTGTGCTTTCTATTAATCTCTCTCCACTTGCCAGGAAAGTGGCTTTTGCCTGTAGTGGTTTGTTCTTATTACAGAAAGCATGTTGAGGAATTAGAACAGGTGCAGAAGAGGGTAACTAGTATGATAAAAGGTCTCGGGAGGTTTATAGCTGTGTGGAGAGGTTAGGAAAATTAGACTTGAATTCATTAGGAAGCAGAAGATTAAGAAAGGACATGTTTGAGATATGTGATACAGCATGGCCAGAGGGCAGCATAAGAGTGTTAGCAGGGGGCCTTATTCCCTGCCAAGGGAGGAAGGTTTGCTTTAGATTAACTAGAACAGCTGTGGCCAATTAGAGCACCTGACTCCAGTTAGAGCACCTGACTCCAGTTAGAGCACCTGACTCCAGTCATGGGATATAAACCCCTGCTTCAGTCAGACAGGGGGTGGTAGTTGAAGGAGAAAGGTTGGATTGGAGCAGAGTGCAGATTGCAGAAGAGAAGAGTTTGTCCAGAGAGAAATAGAAGGTTTGGAGGAGTGCTGCGGTGGATTGGGAAGCCCAACAGAAACCCTAGGTAAGGGGCACCAGGCTTGTATAGAAGAGAGGCGAGAAGCCCTTCACAAGCTGACGGGTATGAGAGGGAAGTAACCCAGGGGAAGAAACCGCTAGTCAAGTGGTTCACCACAACCCCAGGGCCCCTGGGTTGGGACCTGGAGTAGAGGGCGGGCCCAGGTCCCTCCCTCTCCACTCCCCTCCTCCAAGGACACTAGGGGAGTGATTAAGAACTGGTTCAGAGGCAAGCAATAGCGTCCTGAACCTACCCCAGAGAAGAGAAAGCGCAAGACCCAGCAGAACAGTACCGGCAATTTGCCACAGATATCAAATGCTGAAGGCAAGTAGGATAGAATGGAAAATGTGTGAATGCGGAAGCAGATTAGAAAGAACTGAAACTAAGACAGGCCTAAGAGCCCAAAGGGGGAAGAAAATGGATAATGAATGTGTGGTAGTGGAGTGCAAGTAACTACCTCCTTGGTTGGACTTTATTATCTGTTGGTTCAATATTTTTGCAGAAAGTTTCCTCTTTTTTGGACAAACATCTAGTTTTTGAAAACCATTTTGAAGGTGGGGTGTTGACCCCAAAACTGGAAAATTTCAAGAGATTTTTCTTCTCAAAAAATATTGTTTTCAAACCAGACAACTTAATTCTGAATACTTTTGACCAGCTTCAGTAAGTACTTTTCTAATTTTGATGGAGGAAAATGCTCATTAAATATTAGAACTCTTGTGGGAAAAGATCAGCTGTATTTGGAGGGAAATTCTGATTTTACATTCCTTTATAGCACAGAGCCTCAGCTATATGGCCTAATCAAATCCTCCAAGCCAGAAATCTTCAAATTAGAAATTAGGCTCAATTTTTTAACAGTGAGGATGTTTAATCACTGGAACTAACTACCACAGGAACAGGTGGGTTCTTCACCTGTTGATATCTTCAGAACAAGACTAAATGTCTTTCTGGAAGATCTGCAGTAGGATGTGTCTACACTCTAATTGGGAAGTATGATTGCAGCACAAATAGACATACCGAGACGAGCTTTGATCTAGCTAGCTTGAGTAACAATAGTAATGAAGTTGCGGCAGCCAAGGCAGCTCTATCAGTTAGCCCTGCTCACCAGAACCTTGGGTACGTACTAGAGTAGCTGCCACCCTTGTTGTCGTGGCTTCACTGCTATCTCAAAGCTAGTTCAGGTCTACATGTGCTGCAATCACACCTCCCAGTTGCAGTGTAGACTTATACTTAGTCAAACGTAATTTCTGGGGCTCAATACAAGAGTTACTGGACGAAACACCATGGCCTGTGTTCTACAGAAAGTCACACTATATGATCTAATGGTCTTAAAGTCTGAAGCTTCCCTTCCCGTTATTCATGGCAAAGTTCATGAACACAAACCCATTTTTGGCTTTGCCATGGGTGGATAATGTGGCTATCCCAGCCTTTTGCTCAGGGAGCCTCTTCCCCACCCCAGTGTGTGTGTCTGCTGTTGAGTGAAAACTCCGCAGTTCTGCTTCTCAGGGAATGATGCAAACATTGTCTAAAGTTTCATCCGTATGCACTCTCAGCCCTTCCTGGGCTTTGTTTTGTGTTAATTCACAACTAAATAGCCAGCCTTTTTTTCCCCCCTTCTGGTTTCATGTTCCATCCATGACAAACAATCAGAGGCAAAGCAATCTATCTGCCCAGCCTTACCTGAATGGCTTCTGTAAACTCAGGTGCCCTTTCCGCAAACATGATCCAACTTTCAAACTTGCAACTAAACCAAAACTCAGGAAATCTCCCCACAGTTTGGGGATATTTTGCCTGTCTCTAAGAGTTCAGACTTCTGCTTCCAGGGCTTGGTGTCTTCTGAGGCCAATAGCTGGCAGCAATAAGAAGGTAGGAGAGCAACTGCTAAGCGTGTGTAGAGGCAGATGGGAGGGAGGAGGCAAAGCCTGGGAAGAGATGGCAAAGTCAGCTGCAGAAAGGCTTTTAAGTTTACAAAGAATTCAGTTTTGTCCTTCTGATTTCCAAACCGAGGTGCCATTTAGAACGGGGGCTTGTGCCAGTGTCCTCTTGGGGCTGGCAGTATTTGCGCAGCTGACAGTTTTATTTGGAAACTGCAAACATGCAGTTAACACCATAGGGAAAATGCCTGACAGAGGTGAAAGGGCTGCTGTAAGGACACATTTCTCTCTGCCAAAGTCATTATCATGATGCATGCTAATGAGTTTGGAAATGACCATGCGGCTGGCAAGAGCATTCTGCAGGCAGCTTTTCAATTAAAAACAGAGGGGTGCCGAGAGTGATCTGAAAAACTCTAAAAGGCAGTTTTCTCCTGTCCTGTGCTTTTCCATACCCATTCATAGGATGGTACTCCCCATCCCAATGCATGGCTACATGTCCCAAGATTTTGGCCTGGAACAGGAGTGCTCTGACAGATGGGTCTAGATCTGGCCTTTCATTTGGGCAGCTTTGTGCTGCACCTGTGGTGCAAAGCTGCCATGAAGCCAGCATTCTCCATGTGGAGGAGAATCATAGGGCAGCAGAGAGCTCCTACATCACATCCTTCTAGCCACAAACGCAGGGGGTGGACTGGGGTTCCTTTATGTCCCAGCAGCTTTTGGTTTCTATAATGGCCCTTTGGGGATGGTGGCAGTTGATGTAAACAAGGGTGATCTGAAGGCTGATCTAGGTTGTGCCAGGAACTGGCCCCATGCCTGGACAATTCCAGGATCAGGGTGTGTGCAGCTCTGGTTTTAAGACAACTTGGCATCACCCACTTTTGAACTATGATGAGGGTTCCTGAGCCAGACTCAGTATCTAGCCCTGAGAGAGTTGTGAACTGTCTGTTCTTTGCAAGGAGGAGTTAATGCTCATGGTATCTAATCTTCTAGCAGTTTTCATAGCTAAGGGCGTGTCTCCGCTACAAAATTAAGTCAACCTAACTTTTGCCGCCGCGGTAATGACATCACTTGTGTGTGCCTACATTTTGCTCCTTGTGGCAGTGGTGCACCTCCTTGCCAGGAGCACTTGTACAGATTCAAGTGTCAATGGGGGCCATTGTGGGATGGCTTCTGAAAGCCAGCAACATTCAATGTGAGCAGGGCCGCATATCGACATTGACTCTACGCCGCTTGTGGAGGTGGTCGTTAAGTCAATGTAGTGGGAGAGTTATGTTGGCAGGAGCAAAATTTTAGTGTAGACACAGAGTTGGGTTGATGCAAGGCAGCTTACGTCAGCCTAACTCTGTGTGTAGACCAGGGCTAAGTATGTCACTGCTAGTCACTTGAGCCGACCTAGCCAGCTCTTCTGGGATTCACTGCTCCGTGGGAGCTTGTTCAGCCTAATCTTTAGTTAATAGCATGGTATAAACTACTAACCTAGGTGTGGATAGTTCCGCGAGGCACTGCCCTCTGCCAGGGGTGATGTGTAAGATGCATTGTCCCAGGAGCAGAGGCAGGAGGCACTGTCTCTCAGACAGCCCTTTGGGTCATATTTCCTCCCCTCCTGGCTCTGAGGGTGAGGAAGTGTTAATTTACTGCTAGTCCAAAGATTCTTAGCTTGGGTTTTGTGGACTACCTGGTCCTTCCCTGTCATGGTACAATTCCCCACTCTGAACCTTAGCGTCCAAAAAGATGGGGTACCAGCATGAATTCCTCTAAGCTAATTACCAGCTTAGAACCTGTAGTGCTGCCACTAACCAGTAATTCCAGTGCCTGGTACACTCTGGTCCTGTCAGTAGCTTGTCAGAGTGTACCTAGAACACGGCGACGATATATGTATGTGCTA